>NW_025726159.1:0-329166 GCF_021461395.2 Schistocerca americana | reverse complement strand
GTGTGCCTCGGTCGTATGCAGTCCTGATTGTGGCGCTCACCTGCACGGCGCCAAACACGCATACGACCATCATTGGCACCACGGCAGAAGCGACTCTCATCGCTGAAGACGACACGTCTCCATTCGTCCCTCCATTCACGCCTGTCGCGACACCACTGGAGGCGGGCTGCACGATGTTGGGGCGTGAGCGGAAGACGGCCTAACGGTGTGCGGGACCGTAGCCCAGCTTCATGGAGACGGTTGCGAATGGTCCTCGCCGATACCCCAGGAGCAACAGTGTCCCTAATTTGCTGGGAAGTGGCGGTGCGGTCCCCTACGGCACTGCGTAGGATCCTACGGTCTTGGTGTGCATCCGTGCGTCGCTGCGGTACGGTCCCAAGTCGACGGGCACGTTCACCTTCCGCCGACCACTGGCGACAACATCGATGTACTGTGGAGACCTCACGCCCCACGTGTTGAGCAATTCGGCGGTACGTCCACCCGGCCTCCCGCATGCCCACTATACCCCCTCGCTCAAAGTCCGTCAACTGCACATACGGTTCACGTCCACGCTGTCGCGGCATGCTACCAGTGTTAAAGACTGCGATGGAGCTCCGTATGCCACGGCAAACTGGCTGACACTGACGGCGGCGGTGTACAAATGCTGCGCACCTAGCGCCATTCGACGGCCAACACCGCGGTTCCTGGTGTGTCCGCTGTGCCGTGCGTGTGATCATTGCTTGTACAGCCCTCTCGCAGCGTCCGGAGCAAGTATGGTGGGTCTGACACACCGGTGTCAATGTGTTCTTTTTTCCATTTCCAGGAGTGTATAACACATGTCATGGCAGATGGCAATGGCTCTCTGTGATGATAATTCATATACACATGGAGCAAACACAGTTTGACTTAATTACGTACAAGTCAACAATATGTTATTGCAGTTGCCGGCCTGTGTGGCCGTGCGGTTCTAGGCGCTTCAGTCTGGAACCGCGTGACCGCTACGGTCGCAGGTTCGAATCCTGCCTCGGGCATGGATGTGTGTGATGTCCTTAGGTTAGTTAGGTTTAAGTAGTTCTAAGTTATAGGGGACTGATGACCACAGATGTTAAGTCCCATAGTGCTCAGAGCCATTTGAACCACTTGTTATTGCAGTTTCCCTGTGTGCTGTATGCTCACTCACCCTCGCAAACACTCGAGTAGCATTCACTCGGGCAGACTCCTGCTTTTCCTAATGTCATACTTCTTTGGTCTTGTGTGGATAAAGATACATTTTAAAAACAATTACCAAGCAAAAAGGCTTTAAGATTCTCGCTAAATAAAGAAAATACAATATGTTTTATTTATGTTAACGAGCTGTACAATTGAATTACTGCTGAGAGGGCTATTCTTGTAACTGCGAATGTTTCTGTTGTATGAACACGGAGCTTTTTTTACGTTTTTACTTTATTATGGGCATTCAGTTTATCCCTACTGTAATTCTCAAATTGCGGCTCGGTAGTTCAGTGGCTGTACACGTCAAACTCTAGGTTCCCATGCAGCTTAGCTCGAAAGTCGAAGGAAGGCTGTACCACTTCCAATATTACTGTGTTAGTGAGTACTGCAGTGGTGAACCAAACTTCCAGGTTGATGACAAAACGACTTTTTTCTTTTTTTTTTTTACTATGCTCCAATTCCCACATCTTCATTGTTCCGTGTCAGAAGGCAACATGTCGGTTACACAAGTTTCCATCGGCGATAATGCAGTACATTTTAAGCGATTCGTCAGTTGACAAGTACAAGTCATGCAACTACTGTACTTTCACTAAGAAGAAGAGAGAATGCTCGCTTTAATGCGGAACCATTTGTTGTGGCATATTAGTAAGCCGCCCGATGTGGCCGAGCGGTTCTAGGCGCTTCAGTCTGGAACCGCGTGACCGCTACGGTCGCAGATTCGAATCCCGCCTAGGATGGGCGTGTATGATGTCCTTAGGTTAGTTAGGTTTAATTAGTTCTAAGTTCTAGGGGACTGATGACCTCAGATGTTAAGTCCCATAGTGCTCAGAGCCATTTGGCATATTAGTATGAGACTGTTTATCGATCTCGAAAATTGTGCTTGCGCTGTGAAGAGTCTCCTTCGCAGCAAAATGTAGAGGAGGAGCAGGTAGGTCCTCACACAGAACTGGTGGTGCTATTACACAAATATTCTGACCAGTGGCTGACATATCTGGCTAGTACATAGACTCGAGATACTAATTTTAAAGCCACACTGACTGCACTCGTGTTTACACCTCGCACATAACATTACCCTGAAGACACAAACTTTGTAATACTTTAACATCTCGCACTACGTTCTAGAATTTGTTTCTACTGATCTTCATCAGCGGCAGCAGCCATTCGAAATCCTGAACCGGATAAATGCCCCCTATAGATCACAGAGTCCGTGGGTTTTCATAAACATTCAGTAAAAGAGCTAACGACAATCAGTACCTACAGACTTAGGAGAGGTTACGAGTACCTTCGAGATGTTATAGTCAGTCAGCAACAGTTGAGCGCCAGCCAGGAGCTACAGCATTCCAGGAGCGGCTCCCTGCAACTCGGCCGCCTCAGAACAAAGTTAGCCGGCGTTTGTTTTCGTCACTCACACTGCCTCTACGACCATCTCGTTTCGTGCAGTTTGTTCATGCTGAGTACTATCAACAGAGGTTTTGTATCACATTATTAGCCATCTAATCGCGAGTGAAGGACACGAACCGGCCGTCTTGGTCTGCTTACAGATAGTATACACGTAAACTTCCAATCCGCAAGCCAGCGTACAGTGTGTACCAGAGGGTATATCACCAACTACCTGTCCTCTTCCATTCGAGTACTGTGTGGAGGAAAAAGAAAACATTGTCTATTAGCAGCCTCATCTCTCACCTTGTTCTCGTCATCCATGGTGGCAGTAGAATGATCACACAGTTTTCCTCGAACTACTGACCATCTCTGCGACAGTTTCGGATAGACAATATGGACCTCTTATCATAACACTCTTGGAACTCTTCCATTTGGTCCGTGTTTGCATAGAAAAACGCATGGGAATTGTGAGTCTGCCTTGATGCAAAACACTTTTTGTCATTTGTTTACTTATTGATTCCCCAAACTAGTTTCAGCGACAAATCTCGCCATAATCAGTGGGTTCTTTAAATCTAAAGCACAAAATAGCATAGTTATACAAACACTGTAACACATGATTACATGTCTGCTGTTTGTTTTTTGAATATAGTTTTCTTTGGATACTTTCAATACTACCTTATTTATTGTACGTTATAGCACTTTTGTAAGAATTGTTGGGTCCACGCGGTTTGAGGCGTCATGTCACGGACGTTCGAGTCCACCCTCGGGGATGTGTGTGTGTGTGTGTTCTTAGCATAAGTTAGTTTAAGTTAGTGTAAGTAGTGTGTAAGTCTAGGGACCGATGACCTAAGCAGTTTGGTCCCTTAGGAATGCACACACATTTGAACATTTTGAAGAATTGTTGTCGCTGTTCGCGGCATACTTTCTGTGCTTTTTCTGCAGCCGTTTTTTTTTGGCATGCATCATGTCATCTGCAACTATGTGAGTGGTTGTTAGTAAACAAATACTAAAAGGTGAACTTACGTATGTCACCGTTATATGCTTGCGGTAGTGTTGTGGATGCAGTTTTGGTGTGTACTAAGCTGTTACTTGGTTTGTCGTGTACTGACGTCCGTTGGACGGCATGCAGCTAATTTTGTACACAGAAAAACAAAACTTTGGCTCTTTGTTTATGCTCCAAAACATTACGCCATCTTGCTGTTCGCGTGTGCGCGAGAAATGTATCGCATGTTGCGAGAAGGCTATGAAAACTGTAGCGGGAGTTCTGACGACTTCTATTCCTTATTTATCTCTTTGTGTGTGATCGGGAAGTAGTTCTTTTGCGTGTGTGTACTACCTGTTCTGTGTCCTGGGTCAGTTCTCTAAGAGCGGTAAAGACTGTTGTTTGAAAGTGCTGCGTTTTCGTTTATTACGTTTTTCCCTTTCACCATAGCCTTCTCGCAACATTCGACACATTTCTCGCGACACACGCGAACAGCACGATAACGTAATGTTTTGGAGCATAAACAAAGTGGCAAAGTTTTGCTTTTCTGTGTACAAAATTAGCTGCATGCCGTCCAACGAACGTGAGTAAACGACAAACTAAGTAAAAGCCTGAAACTTCCTGGCAGATTAAAACTGTGTGCCGGACCGAGACTCGAACTCGGGACCTTGCCTTTTATGGGCAAGTGCTCTACTTGCCCGTGAAAGGCAAGGTCCCGAGTTCGAGTCTCGGTCCGGCACACAGTTTTAATCTGCCAGGAAGTTTCATATCAGCGCACACTCCGCTGCAGAGTGAAAATTTCATTCTGGTAAGTAAAAGCCTAGTGCACACTAAAACTGCATCTACAGCACTACCGCAATCCCAAGTGAATAACGCTGTCATACGCAATTTCACCTTTTAGTATTTGTTTACTAACAGCCGCTCACATAATTGCAGACGACATGATGCCTGCCGAGAAAAACGGCAGCAGAAAAAGCATAGAAAACATGCCGCAAACAGCGACAACAATTCGTAAAAACATGCTATATCATACAATAAATAAGGTAGTATGAAAGTAACCACAGAAAACTATATTCAAAAAACAACAGCAAAAATGTTACAGTGTTTGTATAACAATGCTATTTTGTGCATGTTTTAGATTTAAAGAAACCCACTGATGATGGCGACATTTGTCGCTGAAACTAGTTTGTGAAATAAATAAAGTGTTTTGCATCAAGGCGGACTCTCACTCCCCGTATTGTTGGACCTCTTATGGTCTTAGCTGCGTATTTGTGAATTCGTTGCATGTCTGTGGTCACGCATACTTGATAAGGACTCAATATGCTGGAGGAGTACTCTAGAACCGATGAGATGCACTACACGTACCCACAACCCTTCCAACAAATTCTGTAATACTGTTCTTCGCTTTTCGTTCAATTTCATATCGCTTCTTAGTTTTATGCTAAATATTTAAACGACGAAACGTAATGCAGATGTACGCCACTAATATTGTAATCTGATAATGTCTGTTGGAGGCATTGTCTTGCCTTTACCCATGTTTAGAGGTTGCCGCCATACATTTACATCCAGTGGAAATGTTGTCCAAGTCTTTCCGCATTTCTTTAGTTTCGTCCAAAGACGATACTTCTCTAGACAACGTCTCCGAACTATCAGAAAGTGGTACTGACATTATGTGATAAATCGATTATGTATGTTGAGAACATCAGTGGACCTATTACACTTCCACGGGGGCACGCTTCTATTTAACATTCGCCGAATATAACACCGTACTGTTTTGTATTAGTCAAAAATGCGTCGCTCTAATCGCACATATGCGCAGACACACCGTGCGAAGCAAGTCTCGGTATCGTCCGATGATTTATCATTTCACGGCACTCTGTCGTTATTGTCATCAAAGTCTGTCCTCGCCCCGTATACAGATAAGACAGCGCGTCACACTCGACTAATATTTGCCCCAAGAATATCCAAAAATCCGTTCACGCGAAGGAGTGGCGTTGCTCGCAATGCCGGAATACAGCACTCCGCAGTGATGGATGCACAGGACAGCTACGAGCACGGCCGGGGATCGAACATTATCGAAGGCGGTTATTTTTCACCGGGAGTGAAAAATGTGGGCCCGCCCTCCCTCCAGGAGCAAATGAAGGCATCGGCCCTCGGGCGACTCCCGGATTAATTTCTCTGCTCTGCTCGTGTCGTAGACTTCTGATTAGCCACCATCTGCTCTGGTTCCGTCCTCCTACTTCTCCCTTTTCCTTCTCTCGGTTTCCGGTGACAGCGACCTGAAATGATAAGTCGTGATGGCCAGCATCCGTACGTAGGTCGCTAGAATTGTGGCTCCGTCAGGAGGTTGTCAGTTCGGGTCCTCGAGGAGGAGATTAGTATTAACATCCCGTCGACACAGAAGTCATTAGAGACGGAGCACAAGCTCGGATTAGAGAAGGAAATCAGCCGTACCCTTTGGAAGGAACCATCCCGGCATTTGCCTGAAGCGATTTACAAAGTCACGGAAAACCCAGGTCAGGATGGCCAGACGCGGGTTCGAACCGTCGTCCTCCCGAACGTGAGTCCAGTGTGCTACCCCCTTTCGCCACATCGCTCGGTCGGGTCCCAGAGGCTCACTGATGAAAGAACGTATCCTCTCAGGTATTTGGTAGGCTAATGGAGGAAAGGTGTTAATGCACTCTTTATGTGGAGATCGTTGCAAGGAAACTATCTCATGAGCCGTCGATAGCAGAGCCTAAACATAGCAAATCCCAATACTGTGACTGAAGAAAGACGAGCGACGAGGCATCAGCCACGTGTCAAGGCGTGAATCTTATGGTGAATGCCGTGTGTAACGCCGGAAATGCATATCCTCCTATTTCCATCTATTGTACTGTTATTTTTTTCCTTGTTTTGTTACCTCAAGATATGACATTTCTGTCTCTTTATATATTGTAATTGCTTTACTGTTTGGATATATATATATATTTATGCACTTATGTCGATGTATAATTGGTTTGTTTCGTAAATATTATTTGTATTTTTACGCTGGGTCTTGCCAAGGGAAAACTGCTATCGAACGATTACATCGATGGGTCGTGTGAAGAATCAAAGTGTGTAGGATCTTTGGTAGTGTTAACTCTGCCGCGTGGAGCGCGGGCAGGGCGGGAGGAGTCTGGCGGGAGTAGCGAGTGGAGCAGGTGTTGTGTGACGCTCCCGCGAGTTGCCGCGCTTTCGGGGTTTGGCAGCAAGTAATTGCGCTCGACTCGCGATGATAGTTTCTGACATGGTGTCGCGGACGGGAAGCATTAGCTGGCGCACATCAAGAGCCCGTTTCGCCTGGTGACCGTGTCGAGAAGAAGGCGCGCCAACATCCTGCTTCTGCAACAGCGACGGCCGACAATGAGTGACTGTCGCCACCTCCTCGATCGACGGCTTCAAACCTTCAATCAACCAACAAGGAAGACTAAAAGCACGTAAAGTTTCAGAACTGTATGGCAGACCTCAGCTTTTCAAATTGTTCCATTTGCCTCGCAAAATTACAGCAACTTAGCATGAACCTTTGTTGCTCATTGTCCCAATTGCATTGCCAACCAGGGTCCCTTCCTTTTCCGAAATGAACCCGAGTGTCGTTGAAATTCAAACGCCAGCATTAAAATAATATGATTAGATTTCACTGCTTTAATTTCAAAGTTCAGTAGCTGGCTACAATATTTAGGTTACACGAGCACAAATTAAGAGTGCGAGTTTTGTTACCGTATTTTTGCTTACCTGTGACTGCAGCTCAGCTTGGTACGTACTAAATTTTACTATTGTTAATAGTTCAGAATCATTTAATTCAAGATCAAAGTTAAATCTCTTGTTTCTAAATTGCGTAGAGTCAAGTTGCTTTTGAAATGATTGTTGAGGTAGTCCAAGACTAACCGTATTTTACTGGATTTCGATGTGCTTCAGAAAGAAAGCTCACTATTAACTTCAGTCACTAAATTAACTTTCGATTTTCCGGTTTTATTAATTCTTTTGCTAAATTAAGTCAGAATGTAGCGAAATTTATTACTTCTGACAAACTTTCAGATTTCACACTACACGTGTCAACCTTCAGTTGCCACGCTTCTAGTGTTAATTATATGTGTAATAACCTTTCTTTTTCAGTTACTATAGTAATTGTCCTTAGGACTGGCGACCGTGATTTCCCCCAAATCTCAAATATCTAATTACCGCTAGTTAATTGTTAACGTAACGGCCGCACATTTACTTTCTTTATTAACTTTACCCCTTTTCAAAATTAATTTCCACCAGTTTCATTTGCATTTTTCCTTTCATTTAGATGTAACCCTTTCCTCCCTCTTTACCGATAGATTAACTTCGGTGACGATTGCTTTTCCCAAATTTCCATTAGGTACACGCGGTTTAATTTTTCACTGTCATTAAGGTCGGTAAGTGAGGGGGAGGTTACACGTGGAGACATCTGATACGAACGAAGCTAGACTGAAGACACCAAACATTCAATTTTTCTGAATGGAAAAGAATGTCATCCACATAGATGGGATTTGTCTGTGGTCACTTTGGTTCAAATGGCTCTGAGCACTATGGGACTTAACTTCTGAGGTTATCAGTCCCCTAGAACTTAGAACTACTTAAACCTAACTAACCTAAGGACATCACACACTTCCATGCCCGAGGCAGGATTCGAACCTGCGACCGTAGCAGTCGCGCGGTTCCGGACTGCGCGCCTAGAACCGCTAGACCACCGCGGCCGGCTGTGGTCGCTTTGCACCAGTTTTACTTTAACATGTAGTAAGTATTTTGACTCGCTAAAAACTAATTAATAACTTAATCTGTACAACAATGGGTTGTAATAAAGCAACACTTCGTATACTAAAAAGATCCGCAAAAAGATTTCAAGAGAGCAGGTCTCGATGAAACAGCAATAAAATAAAATAAAATAATGTAGTCATCCCGTGATGAAGTATATAGTTGTCAAGTTGTAATCTACTGTTTGTGAAATAACGAACAATTATTAACGTTTGGTGTTTCCTAAAACATAAAACAAGTCAAAGCATTACATTACTATCACTATTAGCAGCCCGAAAATGAGAACAGTCTCAGTATGCTAGCCGACAAAGGTGGATTGCAATACGCACTATGGAAACTTCAGCTCGTCCGTTTCGGCAGCTACGGGATCAGGAAGCAGTGCGCTAACCAAAGGGATTCCTGGAGATTTTCTCCACTCGGGAAGTGGTGAAAGGTCTCTGTTGGATTCCTTTCATGTTTGATTTCTTAAATCTGTTGTCATTTATGGAATAAATTCCTCTTCTAAATTTACTGTGGCGTTTCTGACTATCTGGGAGGAGACTGAGTAGTGGAACGTGTTACCTTTACACGTAAACAAGAACGATCTGTCACACTACTACACTTTAAAACACAGTTTATATGTAATTCATGCCACACAGTCTCATACGGAACCTACATCCGCTTTCTGTTATATACTGTATATGATAAGATACTGTCATCCCCCTTCCCTTCTGTGTGAGAGGATGAATGATCAAATGTGTTTGTAGTTGCATGCTTGAGGGTAGCAGACAAGGCTGTCTGCTAGAGAACAGTAGGACCAACGTCGGAACAGGTAGCTACGCTTTCTTAAAGCAGAGAGGTTTCTATCCTTAGTATGGTTATGTCCGTCCGTTGTCATGTTGGTATAGGAAGCTGCCCCTCTGGCCACTTCCGTTTGTCTTTGTGAGCCACCCTCAGGAAGCACGCTCGGCAGTAGGCAGTTGCTGTGGGACCGTGGCGAGCGTCTGAAGTGGTAAGATCTCCGGCTAAGCGCGTGTCTGCTAAGTCCATAGGACAATGGATTTGTTAAGTTCAGCCTAACTGAAAATTTAATCATCTTTATTTCGGGTTTAGCTCTAAAATATCTAAGGTTATCTTAAATTGCAGCGTAGTGTAATTCTCGTGTGAAGTTCATATTATTTTCCGGTTGTTGCTTTGTTACTACTTTGTGAGTAAAGTGGAACCACGTGTTGATCAGTAACTCTAACTAAGTTCATCAATCTTAAATGTGAATGCTTGTGTGATTATAACGTCTCATCTTGACAATATTTTACAATATAGCAACTTTTCTTTATGCTTTTCTTTATGTTCAACCCACGTGGAGTGTACTTTGCGAGACCAGTACCACGTGCTTATATAACTGTTTGACCCATCAGGTTAATAGTAAGACGTTAGTAACCAGTTCAAGGTTTTTCTTTTGTCAATTGCTTTTCGATCGAATTTATTTTAATTATCAAAATTACTGTGGAGTTATACGCTTTCTGTAAACCAAGTTGATCACGTGGAGCATGTGGTGTAATCATCAAAGTAGCCTTCAGCTATTCCTTTTGGGAAGATTTTACAAAGAGTTAATATGAATTTAGTATACCAGTGTGTGGTAATTACATGACGGACAGGATTGTGTTACGAACGTAATTTCTTTGGGTGAAAACTGAATCTGTTGGTTGTGGTTAATTTCTCCTTGCTTATGTTTCAACGTTCTTTGGGTGTTGTTTTGTGAATGCAGGGTTGTATGCAGTCTCCCAATCTTGGCTCCATATTTGATGTGTTCCGTAAGATTAAAATCTCACATTTTTACAATCCTTAAACAAGGTACCAGCTCAGTTATAACTCACGTATAATATGCTGAAATTTCAATGAACAATCTTAAAATAAATTTCCAAATATAAACTGATTTCTTTCTTTTTATTTAAATTCTCCTTTTTATATATAGATATATTACCGGTTGTTGTATGACTGTAAAAGATTATAATCAATGTTAGTCTGTTTGGGAATTTGGTAAACTTAGACTAGATACCTGATGAAACAGTTGCTTAGTAATACAAGATTAACTTCGCCAGACAGCTCACAGCTTTTAACCCGCTTTTATTCTACTATTAGCACCCGATTTCAGCATAGCAAATTCATGTAGCAATATTACAGTGGGTGTTGTGTTGTCCTTATCTTCGCACCATTATAAATGACGCAAAAACCGCTCTGTCACATGACAAGTCCAAGCATATACAACTTCGTACCAGGGTACGTCTTGGCCCTAATGAAGGTTCTTAATTGTCGGAACACGCTGTCGTATCTTCCTCTGTTGAGATGGCTGTATGGGCACATCCTAAAAGCATTTTTTTATTTAATCACTGCTACATTAGTGGCTTCAGCAACAATCGCTATCCTACAGTAATTTACTCGACTGCGTAACGTTTAGTATTCAACAATTTCGACAGCAAATATTATAATTAATTTAAGATAAAAATACTTCGGCGATTAAAGAAAATGAAGACTTTCGTTCGCCGTTTGATATGGATGCCAACCTTCCCCTGCTTTCTTTCTTTCGTTTCTTCCTTTCCTCCAATCTCAAATCTTGGTTGTGGTGACAGACTGATGTGCAGCGTAGTCGAAGTTCAATTTCGTTCCGAGATGGTGAAACCAGCTATTGTCAGTACGGAGTAATGCTTATACTAACATATTCTTTGAGGTAGCGCGACGTCTAACCTGTCCGTGGGCGACATGTGATCCATATTCAATGCACGTCAGGCGAATCCTGCTTGGATCAATCATTTCTAATTTCGATACGAGGCCATCGTATCCAGAATGTTCTATTTAAGACGCTTCTCTTAATAATATCTAAAACAGTGAGGTAGTGTAATAAACGCGGTATTACATAATGGATACATCACCATCACCACGAATGATATGGTACGTTCACAATAAAGGATGGCAGCCAACAACAGTTGCAACTGCTTTTGGCTGCCATCCTTTATTGTGAAGAATTTTAACAGTTGCTGCTGCAGCCATGTTTAAAATCTTGAGATATGGTACGTTCTATGTACATACATCGTAATCAGCTATGAAAAATTCACAATGTAATTATGAGCAAGTTTCCTTGTCGAGCTCTGTCGAGAAATGTAGCTAAGAAGCACGCAGCACGTATTTTGTGATGGGTCCCGCATAGCGACGTCAGAACACGACCTGACATCAACAGCTGTGTCTGAGGCAATCCATGTCGTCTGCGCTGCCACTAACCGCGCTCCGTGTCGCTGATGTGCCATCTGCGGTGCTAACATTTCGTAATGACAACAACGTGTTCACAATGAAATTCCAGTTAAATAAAGACAGCGTAAGACTGTAAGTAGGCTGTTTCTGTTTTCTTATTGGCAACGTTATGTAGCGCTCTGTATGAAAATCACTGGCTGTGCTGTGTGCAGTCTGTGGCTAGTTTGCATTGTTGTCTGCCATTGTAGTGTTGGGCAGCGGCAGCTGGATGTGAACAGCGCGTAGCGTTGCACAGTTGGAGGTGAGCCGCCAGCAGTGGTGGATGTGGGGAGAGAGATGGCGGAGTTTTGAAATTTGTCATGAACTGCTATATATATATTATGACTATTGAGGTAAATACATTGGTTGTTCTCTATCAAAATCTTTCATTTGCTAACTATGCCTATCAGTAGTTAGTGCCTTCAGTACTTTGAATCTTTTATTTAGCTCGCAGTAGTGGCGCTCGCTGTATTGCAGTAGCTTGAGTAGCGAAGATTTTTGTGAGGTAAGTGATTTGTGAAAGGTATAGTTTAATGTTAGTCAGGGCCCATTCTTTTGTAGGGATTATTGAAAGTCAGATTGCGTTGCGCTAACAAAATATTGTGTGTCAGTTAAAGCTCAGTCGCGCGTATAATTGTTCTAAGGGGACGTTTCATATGTCGACCCTTAGCCGAGGATACCTCACTGGAATCTTCTGAATTTTTTCTTGTAGTTTGTGTAATTAGTGTAGCTTTTGTTTATTGCTAGTGCGTAATTGTAGAGAAAATCTCCTTTGTAGTTGCAGTCTTTCATTGTTGTACAGTAAAACAGTTGTGGCATGCATGTAGATTTGCACCAAGTATTTCGCAGCTGCAATTAACTAGATATTATTTTCAGTGTTATGTTAATGTGTTCTCTTATTTTTGCTCTTCAAATTGTGCTTTTCTGTGTTATCGTGTGAAATATTGTGACAATAATGGCGTGTGAAAAACGTAACACTAGGCTCCAAAGGAAACTGAGAAATAATAGTGACGACGAGCGTAGCTTATCAGCACCACTGTGTAATGAAGTAACAGACATTCAAAGTAGTAATTTGGTAATAGTGCATAGGGAAATGGAGCGGGCGGCAAACAATGGCGTAGACAATGAAACAATTAGTGAAGAGGGAAGCATTATCGATCGATCGGTCGGCAACAGCTCGCCTCAGGAATTGGGAATGACAGAACACATTATTGCAATTACTGTAGACTCAGGTTTTGGGTTCTCACCGTTTTCTCAAATGAGTCAAGACACATTTTCCGCTTGTCAAAATGTGAATGTTGCCGGTGCAAATTCACTGTCGAAAAGCACTGAGGAACATGTTTCAGACACCAGTGCACTGTTATTACAGTTAATGTAACAAATGGGACAAAATCTTAAAAAGTTAGACACAGTGGAACAAAATCTTAAAAAGTTAGACACAGTGGAACAAAATCTTAAAAAGTTAGTCACAGTGGAACAAAATCTTAAAAAGTTAGACACAATGGAACAAAATCAGAGACAAACACAGCAACAGTTAGACACAATGGAACAAAATCAGAGACAAACACAGCAAAAGCTTCAAAAGTTAGACACCACACTTGAACAAACACGTGAAGATTTAACTAGTGAGTTACATAACATTGAATCGAAATGTCAAAAAGTCTGTAATGACGTAAAAACACAAATTTTTGAGCATTTTCAACCCATTTTTTCGCGGCATGAAAATGCATTACAGAATCACGAAGGAGCCATAAAAGAACTGCAAACCATTGTTCATGAAAATCACGACACCTTGCAAGCTAAAATTGACTCAGTTGCATCTACCGATTCGGTTACGCAACTTGCAAAAACTCAGGAAAACTTAAAGGACATAGTAGATACTCTGAAACTTGGTTCAGAAAAACACACTGAGGAAATTAGTTCATTATCAGAGAAAGTAGCCGAACTTTCAGATCAGTTCACTAACTTATCTACAAAGGTAGATGATGATCTGAATGACACAAGACCTGTAGCCTTCACGGACACTGAAGAGTATGAACAAATTAGAAAATTCAAGTAAAATCAAAATCAAATCAATACACAGTACAAAAGAGAAATCCGGGAAGTACAAGATCAGCTGACACAGGTAATACAAGAGTTACGTATTTCAGAGGACACTCGCGCTCCAACACGGGAAGAGGGACTTAGAAATACGGAAAAGCCGCAAAATAATAACACAGGGCATTGCGGAAGTTATGAAAGAAATTGGCAATGTGCACCGAATTTTGAGAAGGAACGGCCGACACGACCTAACAATGACCGATATGCGACTCGCCGACATGACGATTTTGACTATAAGCTGTTCATTACTACACGTAAATTCAAAACATTTAAGAATTCTGGCAACGACATTCAACCACAAGCATGGCTCCATCAATTCTCTCATTGTTTTCCTTCCAACTGGTCGTTAGAACACAGATTAGAATTTATGTGTGGCTACTTAGAGAATGAACCAGCCGTAAGAATGCGATCGGTCATTCACGATTGCCACAGTGAAGGAGAATTTTACCATGTCTTCCTCTCAGCATATTGGTCTCAAGCCACACAAGACCGAGTAAAACATGGCATCATAATGATGAAACATTTCGAACAATCTGAATTCTCCAGTCTTGTGAAATATTTTGAAGACATGTTGCACAAGAATCAGTATCTTTCAAACCCATACAGCCCCTCAGAACTCATCCGCATTTGCTTAATCAAATTACCTGAACATTTACGACATATTATTTTAGCAGGACGTTGCAAAGAAGACATTGAGGCTTTTCAGGGACTGTTACAAGAACTGGAAATTGACACTGACAATCGGGGAACGCGGAAACCGGAGCACAACAATTACAGGTCACATCTGTCACAATTCCGCAATGAAAGAAATAATAACTGGACACGACAAGGCTATTCTCACAACACATATCGTGACCAAAACAGACACCACCCGTATGACAACCGTTGGCAGAGTAGTAATAATTACAGGGAAATATCACCTCTCTGCGGTAGTGACTATCACAGAGACAATCAGAGAAACAGACAATTTGGGAACCAAAATAATTATTATCAAGAGAGACAGAATAACTATAGATGCAACGGTCCAGTGCGCAGTTACGATTCAGGGAGAAATTCTACACCACGTGACCAACAAGAAAGAAACTGTGAAATCTACCGACATGACGACAGACGAGATAATCATAACGACAGACCTGAATTCCATCAGAACTGGCGAGCTTCAAACAGAGCTGGGCCCTCTCGGCAAGGCGAATTTGTAGAAGTTAGGTCTCCTAATCCCAATAACGACGCACGCCAACAAAGAGACAGACAATGACTCGCACAGCAGGTAGCCGCGTGCGCCCGCTGGCTCCGAGAAAAATAACATAAGACGCTAACCTTGAGTAAAATTCCAGTATTCTTTACCGACGTATACCACATGATAATTGCGTTGAAGTTGAAACTCTGCGTACTAGGAAGAGAAAAGGTTTACACCACATTTCACATGTAAAACCGTTTATTGAAAAATAATCTGCTTTTTTACTTTGTCTTTGCCATATAACTTTTCATTTTACATTACTAGTATGCTTTGTCAGACTTAGAATCTGTTAATATGCAACAATGTTTGAAGTTAAATATCCAATCAAGAACCAAGAGAACTTATTTAAACAGAAGTTACGAATGCATTGTTATAGTGAAGAGATGTCACAGTGTCATTGTGTGTGTACATTCTTGCGTGTTAGCTGCACGATTACGTAACGACTATAAGGCTTACATACTTAGAACATTTACCAGTACTGCTAATGAGATTTTAATGGAACATTTTGGTTTACTTGAAAATACATTCTGGATTTACTTTATGTGAGATACCGGATGACACAGTGATTAGTTTATGTGACAGCTACACGATTTTGTCAAGACGCTACTAATGAGTGACAATTTACAATGTTGCTTTTTCAGTGTTTCTGTTTTATATCTGCACAGTTTTTCTGAATTATTCTGGAAAGTAAAACATGTTTTAGTAGTAACTTTTGTGGTATAGCAACAATGAGGCAGCTTTTTCGTGGCACAACAATACGTTACTGTACAGTACTTTCTTCATCACGCCAATAAGCATTATAACTACGATATCTATACGCAAAGATTTTCACTTTCGTTTATGATGAGGTAAGTACATTGACTTCTGCAGAACTTAGCTTTCGGAGGACGATAACTACGAGACTTCCACAGAGGTTATCTTACAACATGACGCACAGTTTAGCGCTACAGTACATGTATTTGAGTGATTAATTTCGCACTTAAAACATTTATTTTTTAAAGATATTTGAAGTACAATGATACAAAGGTTTTCCGTGATACATTTCATTCCGTTGCTGTAATCTGTAACACCTGAGGGTATAATTACGTTAATCCTCAGGGGGGTACACACTTACTTTGTGTATCATGTGTTTGGCAAGCACAAGGAGCGCTAGCTAATATGGTATTTGCTTACACAACTTTACACATCGGTACCATATTTCTCTAACACATAAATTACACAGCTATCTGATTATTTAACACAGAAAGATACATTTTTTTTAGTACATCAGTGACACATGTTTACGCAATTGCACAGTTGGGTAACTTCACACTTATGAAATTGTATTTTGTCTGTACTTTGTGAACTGTTCATATTTTTTCGGAACCATTGTGATCTATGAGTGCTTTGAATGATGTATTTGGTAACGGAGCATGATTTTAAGGTACGTTTGAGGTAGATGACACTCTTGAAATGAGCAGAGAATTTTTTTTAGGTTTTGACGTCATTTCAGAAAGCTACGACGTTTTTGAGATTTGACTGAGGTGTTACGATGTTATTTTTACGACGACGATGTGTATTAGGCTGTTGAGGTATGTTTATGATCAATATGCTGATGTTATATGAGGAATTTGATTATGCTACATATTTATAATGATGAAATATTGAAGAAGTGTCGACGAATAAGGTATGGAATAATGAGCAGTGATTAGGGACTCTGGTTTGTGAAAAAGGTTGTTGGAAACCAAGAATCATACTTTAAGAGTTATGAAATGTGTGTATATGCGCGAATGTATCACAATGCCGGCGAAAAGTTTTTGGACACTGTTATATTTACAGGATTTTGTTTCTACACATTTGTAACGCAAATTCTCGACATGTGAAATTTTTATATGAGACTGTCACTGTAGCGGAAACTGCTGTCGTAAATATTTCGTTCAGAAAGGTAAGTGACCTTGACGTAATGTGTTTTTGGGCGCCCAGCTGAGAGGTAGTCGTCTGACAGAAGTAAGCCATTAGGTGGAGAGAAAAAAAAGGCCATTATCCTCGCTATTGACATTCCTTTGTAGAAAGCATCGCAAATACGACACGCTCATTACTTGGAAAGATACATCTGCACACCTGATTATGACAAGCGTCTTTCTACGAGAGTTGAGAGAATTTCTACTAACTTATGAAATGTCACATGACTATTGAATGATATTTTTATGCTTTGCTTTTCATAATTGCTTATTTCATTTGATATCTGTTTTCCAGCTGTGTTGTAGCATTGGTTTTATAAAACCCATGAACCATGGACCTTGCCGTTGGTGGGGAGGCTTGCGTGCCTCAGCGATACAGATAGCCGTACCGTAGGTGCAACCACAACGGAGGGGTATCTGTTGAGAGGCCAGACAAATGTGTGGTTCCTGAAGAGGGGCAGCAGCCTTTTCAGTAGTTGCAAGGGCAACAGTCTGGATGATTGACTGATCTGGCCTTGTAACAATAACCAAAACGGCCTTGCTGTGCTGGTACTGCGAACGGCTGAAAGCAAGGGGAAACTACAGCCGTAATTTTTCCCGAGGGCATGCAGCTTTACTGTATGATTACATGATGATGGCGTCCTCTTGGGTAAAATATTCCGGAGGTAAAATAGTCCCCCATTCGGATCTCCGGGCGGGGACTACTCAAGAGGATGTCGTTATCAGGAGAAAGAAAACTGGCGTTCTACGGATCGGAGCGTGGAATGTCAGATCCCTTAATCGGGCAGGTAGGTTAGAAAATTTAAAAAGGGAAATGGATAGGTTGAAGTTAGATATAGGGGGAATTAGTGAAGTTCGGTGGCAGGAGGAACAAGACTTCTGGTCAGGTGACTACAGGGTTATAAACACAAAATCAAATAGGGGTAATGCAGGAGTAGGTTTAACAATGAATAGGAAAATAGGAATGCGGGTAAGCTACTACAAACAGCATAGTGAACGCATTATTGTGGCCAAGATAGATACGAAGCCCACACCTACTACAGTAGTACAAGTTTATATGCCAACTAGCTCTGCAGATGACGAAGAAATTGAAGAAATGTATGATGAAATAAAAGAAATTATTCAGATTGTGAAGGGAGACGAAAATTTAATAGTCATGGGTGACTGGAATTCGAGTGTAGGAAAAGGGAGAGAAGGAAACATAGTAGGTGAATATGGATTGGGGGACAGAAATGAAAGAGGAAGCCACCTTGTAGAATTTTGCACAGAGCACAACATAATCATAACTAACACTTGGTTTAAGAATCATGATAGAAGGTTGTATACATGGAAGAACCCTGGAGATACTAAAAGGTATCAGATAGATTATATAATGGTAAGACAGAGATTTAGGAACCAGGTTTTAAATTGTAAGACATTTCCAGGGGCAGATGTGGACTCTGACCACAATCTATTGGTTATGACCTGTAGATTAAAACTGAAGAAACTGCAAAAAGGTGGGAATTTAAGGAGATGGGACCTGGATAAACTAAAAGAACCAGAGGTTGTACAGAGATTCAGGGAGAGCATAAGGGAGCAATTGACAGGAATGGGGGAAATAAATACAGTAGAAGAAGAATGGGTAGCTTTGAGGGATGAAGTAGTGAAGGCAGCAGAGGATCAAGTAGGTAAAAAGACGAGGGCTAGTAGAAATCCTTGGGTAACAGAAGAAATACTGAATTTAATTGATGAAAGGAGAAAATATAAAAATGCAGTAAGTGAAACAGGCAAAAAGGAATACAAACGTCTCAAAAATGAGATCGACAGGAAGTGCAAAATGGCTAAGCAGGGATGGCTAGAGGACAAATGTAAGGATGTAGAGGCCTATCTCACTAGGGGTAAGATAGATACCGCCTACAGGAAAATTAAAGAGGCCTTTGGAGATAAGAGAACGACTTGTATGAATATGAAGTGCTCAGATGGAAACCCAGTTCTAAGCAAAGAAGGGAAAGCAGAAAGGTGGAAGGAGTATATAGAGGGTCTATACAAGGGCGATGTACTTGAGGACAATATTATGGAAATGGAAGAGGATGTAGATGAAGATGAAATGGGAGATATGATACTGCGTGAAGAGTTTGACAGAGCACTGAAAGACCTGAGTCGAAACAAGGCCCCCGGAGTAGACAATATTCCATTGGAACTACTGACGGCCTTGGGAGAGCCAGTCCTGACAAAACTCTACCATCTGGTGAGCAAGATGTATGAAACAGGCGAAATACCCTCAGACTTCAAGAAGAATATAATAATTCCAATCCCAAAGAAAGCAGGTGTTGACAGATGTGAAAATTACCGAACTATCAGCTTAATAAGTCACAGCTGCAAAATACTAACACGAATTCTTTACAGACGAATGGAAAAACTAGTAGAAGCCAACCTCGGGGAAGATCAGTTTGGATTCCGTAGAAACACTGGAACACGTGAGGCAATACTGACCTTACGACTTATCTTAGAAGAAAGATTAAGGAAAGGCAAACCTACGTTTCTAGCATTTGTAGACTTAGAGAAAGCTTTTGACAATGTTGACTGGAATACTCTCTTTCAAATTCTAAAGGTGGCAGGGGTAAAATACAGGGAACGAAAGACTATTTACAATTTGTACAGAAACCAGATGGCAGTTATAAGAGTCGAGGGACATGAAAGGGAAGCAGTGGTTGGGAAGGGAGTAAGACAGGGTTGTAGCCTCTCCCCGATGTTGTTCAATCTGTATATTGAGCAAGCAGTAAAGGAAACAAAAGAAAAATTCGGAGTAGGTATTAGAATTCATGGAGAAGAAATAAAAACTTTGAGGTTCGCCGATGACATTGTAATTCTGTCAGAGACAGCAAAGGACTTGGAAGAGCAGTTGAATGGAATGGACAGTGTCTTGAAAGGAGGATATAAGATGAACATCAACAAAAGCAAAACAAGGATAATGGAATGTAGTCTAATTAAGTCGGGTGATGCTGAGGGAATTAGATTAGGAAATGAGGCACTTAAAGTAGTAAAGGAGTTTTGCTATTTGGGGAGCAAAATAACTGATGATGGTCGAAGTAGAGAGGATATAAAATGTAGGCTGGCAATGGCAAGGAAAGCGTTTCTGAAGAAGAGAAATTTGTTAACATCGAGTATAGATTTAAGTGTCAGGAAGTCATTTCTGAAAGTATTCGTATGGAGTGTAGCCATGTATGGAAGTGAAACATGGACGATAAATAGTTTGGACAAGAAGAGAATAGAAGCTTTTGAAATGTGGTGCTACAGAAGAATGCTGAAGATTAGATGGGTAGATCACATAACTAATGAGGAAGTATTGAATAGAATTGGGGAGAAGAGAAGTTTGTGGCACAACTTGACCAGAAGAAGGGATCGGTTGGTAGGACATGTTCTGAGGCATCAAGGGATCACCAATTTAGTATTGGAGGGCAGCGTGGAGGGTAAAAATCGTAGAGGGAGACCAAGAGATGAATACACTAAGCAGATTCAGAAGGATGTAGGTTGCAGTAGGTACTGGGAGATGAAAAAGCTTGCACAGGATAGAGTAGCATGGAGAGCTGCATCAAACCAGTCTCAGGACTGAAGACCACAACAACAACAACAATGTGAAAACTTTCTGTCAACAGATCTATTAAATAATTATTTTATGCTCCACATTCTTCCAAAAAAGGAGCTCTTGGAATGGAAAGAACAATAAGAAGGGACTAATAACAGTAACTGCATATATAATTTTCTTTTCAAGTACTTGGTAATTTTTTGTAGAATTAGTTTTTGTGGTGCACCACTTTAATTGCATAGACATTAAGATGTGAATAGACATTTCCCTTATCTGTCTTGTTGTCTTTAGTGTAATATTTTTTTCTGCTTGAGCTTTGTCATGTTTAGATATAAGCTGCTGTTTGCCAGGCATACTGTTACTGAATTTTAATTTGTATTACTCTGCTAAGCCAGTTTACTACTGATTTATTTTTCTTGTTTGCTGCTCATTGCCTTATATTAGTTGTAATTTATGCTGCTTGCTTCGCCATTTGTATTTTTGATCATTGCTGTTTGTGTTAATTGTTTTGTACTGCTGCATTGCCTCGTCCCTTAGTATATATATCTGAGCTCAGTAGATTTAAGTTAGCTTAAGAGGGGGTAGCCTATAAGAGAATGAGTTGCGATGAATTTGAAGAAATGCACTGAGAGGTTATACGAGAAAAGTACAGAAAGCAGGTATAGATATGACTTTTTGGAAATAATGAAGAACGAAGGGAGATCTCCGAGAAGTAAAGAAAGTTTTGTTTGCAAAATACTGCAGTACAAGAAACCCTGTCCTTTCCTTGTGTTATCCCTCTATATGTTTGTGTACCCTTGTGTATTTGTTTTCTTCCTGTCTCTGTGTAGTTTCATAGAATTTTTTCTTCTTCTAATACTAAGCTACATTCACTATGATGAGGAATACTGTTATCCTCAAATATAATATGTTATTTACCTTGTAAATATGCTTAGACATTATTTATCCTGTTTTGTTTTAATGCTCATGTGTGAAGTTGATGTTACAAAATTTATTCTGATCTTTTATGTATCTACTTATCTCACAATTCCTGTAACATTGATGTATATGTTTATTTCTATTCTGTTGTAAAGCCTGTACTACAAATGTTATCTGTATTTTTATGTTCTTTAATGATATATTTTGTACCTTTGTAATTGTATTCTTATGTTATAAAATTGTAATTGACACCAGTTCATCATATTATTAACTTGTAAGTTACATTTCACTGCACACGTTTCTGTTGGTCATAGTATATGGACAATATGTGAGAAGTACGGACTGTTAGTGTTTGCACCTGTGTTAATAATTCAGCAAGGGACTGGATAACAGCATTGCTGGTTCTAAGGACATTACAAAAAAACTTTGTGAGTGCACAAGTGGTGGTTTATGGACTTGCTATATTGTCCGCAAGACTCTTCGATGGTGATTGTGCACCTGCACATTTGCAACAGATGGCTGCTGGCCGTCTCTACAAGGACTACAGTGGGTCTGCAGCTTTGATGACCCACCAATACCATTATTTCTACAAGGACTTCAGTGGGTCTGCGTCTTTGCTGACTCACCAGTACCATTATTTCTACAAGGACTGCAGTGGGTCTGCGCCTCTGGTGGCCCACCTATACCATACTCGCTACGAGGACTACAGTGGGTCTGCTCTGTGATGACCTACCGACCAATATTCTTCAAAACGTCGAATGACTCTGCTGTGGGTTTGCTCTGCTGTGGCCCATTACCTGTCAGCATGTCAAGAGTCAGCACTGTCTTTCCATTGGAAGGACAACACTACTTCTTCAAGACTGCATGGAAATCCACTACTTCTGTGTGCATTATCTTTTACTGCTCAGACTTTGAGAAAAACACTGCTATTTTACTGTGATGAACGATTAGGACTGTCTTTATGGACTGTGAGAAAGTTTAGCTTTTGACCAACATTGTATCAATAAGTGTGTGCAATTGATATCTTTGTTATTGTAATTATGAAAAATTTTATCAAATCATTATTGGCCATTGCCCAAAACAATTTGTAAAATTTTTTGTGAGGAGCATGGGGGCTATGTAAGTAGGCTGTTTCTGTTTTCTTATTGGCAACGTTATGTAGCGCTCTGTATGAAAATCACTGGCTGTGCTGTGTGCAGTCTGTGGCTAGTTTGCATTGTTGTCTGCCATTGTAGTGTTGGGCAGCGGCAGCTGGATGTGAACAGCGCGTAGCGTTGCACAGTTGGAGGTGAGCCGCCAGCAGTGGTGGATGTGGGGAGAGAGATGGCGGAGTTTTGAAATTTGTCATGAACTGCTATATATATATTATGACTATTGAGGTAAATACATTGGTTGTTCTCTATCAAAATCTTTCATTTGCTAACTATGCCTATCAGTAGTTAGTGCCTTCAGTACTTTGAATCTTTTATTTAGCTCGCAGTAGTGGCGCTCGCTGTATTGCAGTAGCTTGAGTAGCGAAGATTTTTGTGAGGTAAGTGATTTGTGAAAGGTATAGTTTAATGTTAGTCAGGGCCCATTCTTTTGTAGGGATTATTGAAAGTCAGATTGCGTTGCGCTAACAAAATATTGTGTGTCAGTTAAAGCTCAGTCTCGTGTATAATTGTTCAAAAGGGGACGTTTCAAGACGACTATCATTGCTTTGGTTATCAATCTTTGAAGCTGGTCCTCCATTCCTTTCGTTTGTCAGCTACCCTCTTCATCTGCAGAATCCTACCATCTTTCTTATATACCGTTATCTAGTTTCGCCTCAACGATTCTTTCTCCGACCACTGCTCGAACACAGTTTTCAATAACGACTAACGCCTTAGTATGTACCCCACCATTCGATCTCTTCGGTTCCTCGCTGGGTCTTTTAGTAAACAAACGTGGATGCTGGTGGTATTGTGCACCAAGGAGAGGTTTCCTGTTTAAAATTCCTGAAGCGTACATTTCAACGAGACCTAAGCAATATATTACTTGCTACCACATTTCATTCCGCGAAAAAGGGAAGGAATATGATAGTGATACTGTTGTGTCCGCGTAGTCAGCGCGTACCCAACTTTCCCACTAGAGCGCGCCCCGCTAAGCACAACAGCGCAGGCGCAGCGCTCGTCCGTCTCCGCACTACGAGATGGCGCTGCCTTACAGACGGACCAAATTCTGCTTCCGCCGATCCGCGTATTAATATGTAACGCAGCCAAGGAGATTGCTGCTAACGTAGAACTTTTTCTCCTCGCGGATCACACTCTCGCAGTGATACATGAACGCGCGAGGTATTTTAACGAGTGTACAGACCTCCGATTAGTCAGTCTGCATTTGTCTGCACCTGTCTGTAGTCAAGTTTCAGTCTGCGCCTAATAAGATTACCATATTCGTGTACATAGCCATGAAGATAAATGTATAGTCACTTTTGTCAAGTATCAGAGAGATATGTGAGAATAAGATTAATGTACCAATACCAAAGGAACTTCAGATTGTCAATTGTAAATAGCATCCAGAACCAAGTTAAGTAATTTTTATGCTTGTTATTATTTTAATAAATGTGTGTGAAAATTAATCAAGTTCTGTTTAAAGTTGGTCACCGTCAATCTGCTACTCTAACAATAAGCGTGCAAGTGGCATTTCTATCGTCTGACCTAACGGCAGAAGATAAACACGCCACGATAAGACCACGAGACATATTGCTGACACTCGCCTACTTCGTTAGAGCGACAAGTCAAATAATGTGATGGTGTGTGTACTGAAGGTCTTACAGTACGCTCACCACAGATACATTATTTACTCACAACTTGAAATGCTCTCCGGAGTGCAAATGTAGATGCAGAAGGAACATAGTGCGAATACCTCGGGTTCTCCGAGTCCGTAATGTCGTACGAAGTACTTACTTCATACTGAGGACTGAAATGAAAAAGTTACCATGGCGGGCCCACGTTTCATCGCTAGTCACGTAATTCGTGCCGGAAAGCAACACGCGTAAGCAACGATGGCGGTATTGATTCCTCCCGCTGGGTGCCGCGACGAGAAACAAGGATTCGAATGGTGTGTAGTTAATTAAGGAGGCTGGTGTTTACAAAAGAAACCGGGCTGCAGTAGAAAATAGACGGGTGAATACGTAATGGTGGGTCTGGTTACAGACAGCGCGGTACCCGCCGAGATGCACCACCAATGGCCGCATATTTTAATCGCACCCCACTCCATCACTCCAGTTCCTCTCCATATTAAATCGACGCCTCTGCACAATAGGGACTCGCGCACAGAAGTGAGAGATATGCGCCCGTTCTCATACCGCTAACAAAAGAGTGCGAAAAAGGAGGAGGCGGCCAATCGGCTAACGCTCGTCGTCTTCGTCATCGAACAATAACGACGGCGACGACATCGGCAGCCTACGTCAGATGGAATGAATTAGCTTAAACGGGCACGCGCCGAGTCTGCCAAAAAGCAGGGGGCTGGGGTGGATAGGGAACGCTCGATGCACATGTATGTATGACAGTGTGGTCCATGACATCACGAACGTTTCAGTACACACGGAAAGTACCTGCCATAAACAGTAACACCTTGCCAAGGTAAGGAACTCCTCAAAACTCGTGCTACTAAGGTAGCCACGTTATAACGATACTGCAATGCCTGATACACGAAATGTATTCGCAGTTGCGATTATGCACAACCATCAGCTGTATAATCGAATGATGCCAATGCAAATTTCTGCCGGAACGGGACCCGATCCCGGGTTTCCGCCCGTGATAAGTGTGAAATCCGAATCTGGCATCAGTTTTCATTGGCGTCATTCCATTGTACAGCTGCCGGTTGTTCATATTCGCAACTGCGAATATATTTGATACTCTAGGAATCTGTCAATCAGGAACACCAAAAGAGCAACAGCAGTACATAGCCATCCATCCTAACTGCCACACTACGAATGCGAAGGTCCGTAGTTCCATCAGTAGGTGGTCCAGCGATTTTTATCACTCCTTTCCCCTCTATCCATGACACTTTTTCCCCTTTCCCACGTACACCAATACTCCGCTATCTACCTTAAGATGTGCAGCGGAGGCTGAGGCAATATATTACTGAAGTCTTATTGGGGTGTGGAACTAAATCTTTCCTCTACCCGAAGGTTTGTTTGGACGCCAGAGTGTTTTGCTGAGCGTGGTTCTGTTGACAAGGTGGCTCTGTCTTCCCCGAGCATTGAACCGACTTAGCCAGCCATTTACAGGGTACCTACAGTCTGACGTGGGCACCGACTCGTTGTGCGGTTTGAGCATCTCCGTGACACACTCCTGCATTCTAAAGCAACCCGCGACGAAAAGTGGTGCTCTTCTTTGGATTCTCTCAATCGCTCTAACTAATCCTACGGGTAACGGACCCGTATTGACGAATAATATTCAAGAATCGATATAACAAGGGCTTTGTAAGTGGTTGGATAACGCCTATTCATACACAGTTTCCGGATTTTACTGATTCCAAGGATTCATTACCAATCGCATAATCGAACAATAGCGGATCTGCCCCAATATCTGAGTGCATTGCGGTACATACGTTCACGTAGATGTCAGCCAGCAGTCCCTCCAGCAAGCGCAGATACTAAGCAGGTCTTCCCGCGTGTCGCGTCTTCCCTTATCCAGCAGCTACACGCCCCTGCTTGGCAACCGAAGTTAAACAAGAGCATTCGCATACCATCGCTTTCCTGGGTTCCGTACCGCAATCGGCAAAAACTGAGCCCTCCTGGGATCATTTTTTAAATAAATTCGTCTTTCCTTGCAGAGAAGTCAAATATAAATAAACCTATCAAAAGAAGCAAAGCAATTTCATTAAGTTTTAACACAAAACGCGAAATCAGTAAATCCGTATATTCTAGCAAAGTAAATTGAATGTTAGTTTGTATTCGTAAAGATAAGACTGTGGCACTTACTTCTGTCACTGATCTAAACTTCCGAAAATACCTCAGTCACCGAGATGAATTAAAAAAAAAAAAAAAAACCGAATAGAGTCTTTTATTGGTCCTTTGTTGTTGTAAGAAACTAACAGCGCCATCTATCGGTTCTTTGGTGTGTTACGCCGTCACTAAGGCAAACATCTGCTCAGCGTAGTAGTTCAGATAGATGTATATATATATATATATATATATATATATATATATATATTCGTGATCCGATTTTTATGAAAAAGCCTAAAGTAGCCCCAAGCTTCGCTCAAGTTACCTGTGAAAACGCCACGAAAATTCGTGTAATAGTTTTGGAGATTAGCGTGTTCAAATAGGTACGACGGTTTCATAGTTTTATTATTACAAGGCCATGCTGAGAAGTAAAGACTCCGAAATTTTTTATGTGGAAACTCTTACAGCTTTTTAAGTCTCTTACGGCTTTTTAAATAAAACAAAAGTTATTACATTCTACATCTTTATTCTTCATATTTACATACTTATTTCTCAAGATAGTCACCCAGGCGACGAACACATTTCTCCTAACAAGATAACAGTTGACGCCGTCACTGTGGAATGTTTGACTGTGGACGAAACCACAACCTCACCTCAGCTTGCGCTGCTTCATCACTATCACAGGGAAGTTCTCGAAGATATTCTTTAAGTTCTGGAAACTGATGAAAATCAGATGGGTGCAAGTTGGGACATTAAGGAGGATAATCGATGAGGGTAAACCCAGGGCATCAGACTGCTGCAGAAGTCGCAGCGCTCGTGCGTGGTGTGCTGCTCCGTGTATGGACCTGCCGGCCGCGGTTCTAGGCGAGCAGTCCGGAACCGCGCGACTGCTACGGTCGCAGGTTCGAATCCTGCCTCGGGCATGGATGTGTGTGATGTCCTTAGGTTAGTTAGGTTTAAGTAGTTCTAAGTTCTAGGGGACTGATGACCACAGCTGTTAAGTCCCATAGTGCTCAGAGCCATTTGAACCATTTGTGTATGGACCAACTCTTCTGCGGGTAGAGGCTCGATTACACCACGCCGTTTCTCACGCACCGACGTAGTTACACTACACAGGGCAATGTAACACGCTACTAGCAGCAGATGATTGCAACTCGCACCAGCTAAGTGAGAAAGCCGACCGAGTAATACGAATGGCGTGTACTACCTCAAACAATATTGACAACAGAATAATAAATTTCGGAGGCATTACTTTGAAGCTTCTGTCAGAGACAGCAAAGGACTTGGAAGAGCAGTTGAACGAAATGGATGGTGTCTTGAAGGGAGGATATAAGATGAACATCAACAAAAGCAAAACGAGGATAATGGAATGTAGTCGAATTAAGTCGGGTGATGTTGAGGGTATTAAATTAGGAAATGAGACACTTAAAGTAGTAAATGAGTTTTGCTATTTGGGGAGCAAAATAACTGATGATGGTCGAAGTAGAGAGGATATAAAATGTAGACTGGCAATGGCAAGGAAAGCATTTCTGAAGAAGAGAAATTTGTTAACATCGAGTATAGATTTAAGTGTCAGGAAGTCATTTCTGAAAGTATTTGTATGGAGTGTAGCCATGTATGGAAGTGAAACATGGACGGTAAATAGTTTGGACAAGAAGAGAATAGAAGCTTTCGAAATGTGGTGCTACAGAAGAATGCTGAAGATTAGATGGGTAGATCACATACCTAATGAGGAGGTACTAAATAGGATTGGGGAGAAGAGGAGTTTGTGGCACAACTTGACCAGAAGAAGGGATCGGTTGGTAGGACATGTTCTGAGGCATCAAGGGATCACCAATTTAGTATTGGGGGGCAGCGTGGAGGGTAAAAATCGTAGGGGGAGACCAAGAGATGAATACACTAAGCAGATTCAGAAGGATGTAGGTTGCAGTAGGAACTGGGAGATGAAGAAGCTTGCACAGGATAGAGTAGCATGGAGAGCTGCATCAAACCAGTCTCAGGACTGAAGACCACAACAACATACTTTGAAGCACGCCCTGATAGTAGAGATACATGTCAACCTACTGGATCTTTCGACTTTAAACCGCTAGCTTTCATCTGTCACGTCTACAGTCCCTTGTCCGCAAATAGCAGTGGGGACTTCTAAGGTGGCTTTGACGCATAACATTCATTTTACTTTCGCTAGAATTCTTTCAGAATTTTTTTTTTGTTTCTGTTTCCAAAAATTTGGAAAAATACTTTACTCGTTGCCTCTCGCACATCACGCACCAGTTATCCCCCAGACAGCGGTGTCAACTCTCACTCACAGGCAAGTATGTAACAGAATTTAGGTGCCAAGAGATTATATATAGAAAGTGAAGTACTTTTTTATCTGTTTCTTTCTGCATCTCATGTAACCTCGCCACGGGTGTCAGTAGAAACGGCCACGAACGGCAAAACTGAACGATCTAAGGGTCGGGTACTGCGGATACCCTAAGCTACCGGATTGTAACCACTGCCCTCTCGTGTCCTAAAGCACAAATGAGTGTCTAGTATTTGGCCGGTGTCTTTCTCAAATTGCACCAATGTAAAGTACGCACATTCTGCGACAGTTAGCACCTAGCCCCAATGGCCGACAGACAGAATTCTGCGGTGCCCGCTCGCGTTTTCCCGCCGGAATGCAAGCGCGGCGACAAAGGCGCACAAGTCAAACACAAGAGCAGCGGCTACGCGCATGCGCACAAGCCGCTGCGCTGCACCCGCCGCCTACCTACCTGCTCCACTTACTACATCAGCAGATCCGCTGCAACAAACGACCACACTCTCTCAGAGCCGGACACAGGAGCGCACAACGCTGGTGAGCACTAGCAACGATCACACGGGACACAATCTGACACAGTGGCAGTTGTCGGCTGCACCTGGCGCACCAACCGCACGCATTTTGTTTCCGAAAGCGGACGCGCGTGAAGTAACTGTGTAAACTTTATTTTAAGGGTTTGCGAAAATGACACAAAAATATCGTCTTCGCAGACGAAGATAATGCTATACTGCGTAAATACTGCGATAAGACTCAAAATAGTCTACCGAACGAGGTGGCGCACTGATTAGCACATTGGATTCGCGTTCCGGAGTACGACGGTCCAAATCCCCATCTGAGCATCCAGATCTGGGTTTACCGTGATGTCCCTATCTCGGACCGCGTGGTCTGGGGGGCCGTGCCGCGGCTGCGCCCCATCGGAGGTTTGCGTCCTCGGGCGTGTGTGTGTGTGTGTGTGCGTGTGTGTGTGTGTGTTGTCGTTAGTTTCAATTAGAGAAAGTAGTGTGTAAGCCTAGGGACCGATGACCTCAGCAAAAAAAAAAAAAAAAAAAATGGTTCAAATGGCTCTGAGCACTATGGGACTCAACTGCTGAGGTCATAAGTCCCCTAGAACTTAGAACTACTTAAACCTAACTAACCTAAGGACAACACACACATCCATGCCCGAGGCAGGATTCGAACCAGCGACCGTAGAGATCGCGCGGGTCCAGACTGTAGCGCCAGAACCACTCGGCCACCAGCGGCCGGCTGACCTCAGCAGTTTGGTCCCATAGGAACTTACAGCAAATTTCCAAATTTTCTCCAACTCGTTTAGGGCTAATAGAGGGATAGTTCCTTTGAAAGGACACGGCTGATTTCCAATCCTTTGCTTCCCCCTAATCCGAGATTGTGCTGCGTCTCTAAAGACCTCGTAATCGACACGACGTTGAACTCAGATCCTTCCTTTCAAATCTTTGAGAACAAACCTCCTCCTTCAATTACTCAGGGTGAGCAATTATTAATGACGAACTCAGAGATGCCAACAAAGTTCAAAATTCCAAGAAGTATATGGAACTATACACAGCATTTTGCTAAACAGGAATAATAATTAAAGATAACAATACCATGTCAGTTAAAACTTCCGGGCTGAGTGGAAATTGTTTCCTGACGTTTCGTCATCTTTCGAGGTAACAACTACTGCCGCTAAGGCCTGAAGAGCGCATAGAGGGCACCACTAAGCGTCACGTGATGCCGACTGTGTCACTTCCTCTCGATGGCGCCAACATTCTCGATTTAAAATAACCGATTGTCATCCTGTTAGCGCAAAGTCGATATCAATATTTCATCTGACTTCAAACCTCCTCCTTTCCTTTTAAAATTATTATGATGTCTATGAATCTCTATTGCTCCTCTATACATGCGCGCATGATAACGCGATGTCCTTGCTAAAACGCTCGTCTCACTGAATTTTATTTCGTGCTTCCCGTCTCGAAAAACATGTTCAGCTACCGCAGACTTTTTAGTATGTGCGAGGCGACAGTTCCTTTTGTGTTTGGCTGTTGACAGTTCTTTTCATGTTTCCAATATACACTTGTCCGCAAGTGCACGGGATTTCACATACCGTAAAGTGTTGCAAAGGAGGTGCCGCGCATGTTTTGCCATTCTTAAATATTCATTTCGATGAGTCTAAAGATCGTTCCGATCCCATACTTAGCCAAAACTTTCCCGATGCCATCCGTAATTTTATGTCTCCTGCAGTTTGAGACGAAACGTCAGGAAGCAGTTTTCTACATCGAACACGGCCTCTCAGTCCCTAAGTTTTATCTAAAGAAGAAGCCGGTCGTGAAAGCCTACACTGTATGAATACCATATCAGTTCTTAAAATGCCGTATGGGTGTGACAGCTGGGTAACAAACACAAGAAACAATGACTACAGTCCAAACCTATGAAATGCAGTTCCTAATGAGAAGGCTAAACCACAGAAGACAGCTTCAGGAAAATAAAAGACAGGAATTAAAACGAAGAGTTGGAGGAGGAGGAGGAGGAGGAGGAGGAAGAAGAAGAGCATTATTTGCTATTATGGGAGAAGGACGGAATAAATAAAGGAAAAAATGTGGAGATATCAGTGCAATCTAGGAAACCCAACGTGTTGGAATCAGAGCCAAATTCTCCTAGAGACAATGTCATTGGCAACGGATTTCACCATGCGTACTAAGTTTCGAAAACGTAAGAATTAAAATTTATGGACTCGACCATGAATCCAACACAGCTTCCTGATTTCGCAAGCACTTCGCTGCCACATACGCTGTTAGTAATGCCTCGCTAAAGTAATCTAAGTTTCTGTTTGTTACTCTTTTATCTTAATATCTATCAAACTTCTACATAATCTGTGAAGATGTACATAGCAATTGATTGAACAACACGTCTGAAGCGGATCATGTTTTCAGAAATAGCTTCGAACTTAGCAGTATGGAAGAACTTTACCACTGACATACAATTTTCCAAATTCTAATAGAAAAAAAAGTACCAAAAATGAAGCGTTTCTGAGAACTCTTTAATGCACCACTTCCTTGAAACAGGACAGCATAGACGTTTTAAGACAAAAAGCACCAAATATGGCACTTCACCCTCAGATGTATTCCAATATGTGTCTAATGGGATCTGCTTGTGACACATTGAACGATCTTGCATCACATTCGTTCACATTTAGCAGCACGTTCATAAATATCCGACGGGTTTCGTTTAGTTCTTGTCGCTCAGTGGTGTTCCGCAACATGAGATTCCACATTATGGCGCCAAGTTCGACGCTAATTTTTACGTGCCGTGTGAGGACTGCTTTACGCTTCTGTGTGTGCCGCCACTCTTCGGAATAGAGAAGTTACACGGATAAATACGGGGAACGGAAACCATACTGCAGTTATACGAGTCAAAGACAGGCACGGAGGGTAGAAGTTGGGAAGTCATCATGCTGTAGCCTATTACCGATGTCAACTACATGTGGCAGAAAACGTGAAATATCTTAATAGAATGGATCCTGTCCAGAAGAGAGTTTATATGATTATCATCGGTAAAATTATGCCAAGGAAGTATCCGTACACATGTTAGTGGACATTAATATGGAATGTGTCTACCATTAGCCTCACTCTAATAAAAAACTAAACTGTCCGAACAGACCTCGGAAGGCCCAACGGTACCGACCGGCCGCCGTGTCGTCCTCAGTCCACAGGCGTCACTGGATCTGGATATGGATATGGAGGGGCATGTGGTCAGCACACCGCTCTCCCGGCCGTGTGTCAGTTTACGAGACCCGAGCCGCTGCTTCTCAATCAAGTAGCTCTTGAGTTTGCCTCACAAGAGCTGAGTGCATCCCGCTTGCCACCAGCGCTCGGTAGATCGGATGATAACGCATCCAAGTTCTAGCCCAGCCCGACAGCGCTAAACTTCGGTGGTGTGACGGGAACCGGCGTTACCACTGCGGCAGGGCCGTTGCCAGCCTTACTCTACTGGGGTAATTTTCAGTGAGGTGTCTTAATGTCTATGAACAAATGGCAGCCCATTCTTCCTCGAGAGCTGAAACCAGAGAAGGCAGTAATATTCGACGCTGGAGTCTTGAGCAAAATCGGCATTTTAACTCATCCCGAAGGTGTTCCACTGGTTTCAGGCAGGGACTGTGTGCCGGCCTCTCCATTTCGAGAATGTTACTGTCCACAAATCACAGTTTCACATATGCTGCTGTAAGACAGCGTGCACTGCCACGATGACTCAATCCACCATCGTCTTCCAACTGTTCCTTTACTATGTGCAGTACACAATGCTATAAAATGTGACAATATCCTTCTGCATTTAACCACGAAAAACAACCATTTCCTCTATACCTCACTGTTGGCAGTTAACGTTCTCAAAGCATTCGACAAACTCAAACCCTTCCAAAATATTGCCTGTTTCACTGCAGATCACCCGTGCAGTGGCTTCGCTCTTTACACCACCTCAAGCGACTACGCAAGTGCGTGCAGCTGATCGACCACCGTACCTCATTCTTTGTAACTCCTTACTCACGGTCACTGTGCTAAGAACTGACGACTGATTCCTTCCTCTTATTTCGTGCGATTTTTTCCAACCACCCTGGGCAATGGTCGACGGCCCTTGTAATTCAGTACATGAGGTCAGCCTGGTGTTGCTTTAGGTGTGGCAGTTCCACTTGACTGTCACATCCCAACAGTAGACTTGGGCAGCTTTAGAAGGCTTCAAAAGTTCACTAATTAGTTGACGTTCGCTCTCCCGACCGACTCAATGCTGGCCACTGCTACGGCTACTTCTCACAGTTTCTTCTTCTAGGGCTTCGTTTGTGTGTTCTAATGTCATTTCGTGATTTTTCTGCTGTATATTAGGTGTTGGGCGTAATCTGGAAATGACACCGAAAGATATTATCAGGAACTGTTCCTAGGTGCACAGCTTTGTTATTTCCCGCATTTCCAACAGTGCAGCGACTGTATTCCTTCTCGAATAAATAATAGCTCATAGTTTTGTCACTCGAGTCAAGGAAACACGAATAGCGGGTCAGAATCGTCGGCAAGAGAAGTTATTGCTCTTCCAGAAATGTGTTAGCTGAATAGGCACACTGCAGCGGCTACGCGCTGCCATCTCGAAACATTTACCTTCCCCGGTCCCCCGCGACTGAAGAGACTAAAAGCTTATAAGGGGTCCGCCTCCTGCAGGGAAGGAGGAACACAATGGAAGCCCGGATTCCCTTTAAAATGGGCAGAGATGGGATAATGACATTGACTGCGGCCCAGGCCATGGTATGGGGCCTAATACAGCCGCATCCGACGTCTCAAACCCACACTTCTCTCTTCCAGCCGATACAGTTGTTCTGACAGCTCGTTGACCACTTTTGTATGAAGGAGATGTATATACTAGACAATACTTGGCAGTTACAGTTGAAAGGTCTCTGTTGGATTCCTTTCATGTTTGATTTCTTAAATCTGTTGTCATTTATGGAATAAATTACTCTTCTAAATTTACTGTGGCGTTTCTGACTATCTGGGAGGAGACTGAGTAGTGGAACGTGTTACTTTTACACGTAAACAAGAACGATCTGTCACACTACTACACTTTAAAACACAGTTTACATGTAATTCATGTCACACAGTCTCATACGGAACCTACATCCGCTTTCTGTTATATACTGTATATGATAAGATACTGTCATCCCCCTTCCCTTCTGTGTGAGAGGATGAATGATCAAATGTGTTTGTAGTTGCATGCTTGAGGGTAGCAGACAAGGCTGTCTGCTAGAGAACAGTAGGACCAACGTCGGAACAGGTAGCTACGCTTTCTTAAAGCAGAGAGGCTTCTATCCTTAGTATGGTTCTGTCCGTCCGTTGTCATGTTGGTATAGGAAGCTGCCCCTCTGGCCCCTTCCGTTTGTCTTTGTGAGCCACCCTCAGGAAGCACGCTGGGGAGTAGGGCAGTTGCTGTGGGACCGTGGCGAGCGTCTGAAGTGGTAAGATCTCCGGCTAAGCGCGTGTCTGCTAAGTCCGTAGGACAATGGATTTCTTAAGTTCAGCCTAACTGAAAACTTAATACCTTGATTTCAGATTTAGCTCTAAAATATCTAATGCTATCTTAAATTGGAGCGGAGTGTAATTCTCGTGTGCCGGCCGAAGTGGCCGTGCGGTTAAAGGCGCTGCAGTCTGGAACCGCAAGACCGCTACGGTCGCAGGTTCGAATCCTGCCTCGGGCATGGATGTTTGTGATGTCCTTAGGTTAGTTAGGTTTAACTAGTTCTAAGTTGTAGGGGACTAATGACCTCAGCAGTTGAGTCCCATAGTGCTCAGAGCCATTTGAGCCATTTGTAATTCTCGTGTGAAGTTCAGATTATTTTGCGGTAGTTGCTTTGTCATTACTTTGTGAGTAAAGTGGAACCACGTGTTGATCAGTAACTCTAACTAAGTTCATCAATCTTAAATGTGAATGCTTGTGTGATTATAACGTCTCGTCTTGACAATATTTTACAATATAGCAACTTTTCTTTATGTTCAACCCACGTGGAGTGTACTTTGCGAGACCAGTACCACGTGCTTATATAACTGTTTGACCCATCAGGTTAATAGTAAGACGTTAGTAACCAGTTCAAGGTTTTTCTTTTGTCAATTGGTTTTCGATCGAATTTATTTTAATTATCAAAATTACTGTGGAGTTATACGCTTTCTGTAAACCAAGTTGACCACGTGGAGCATGTGGTGTAATCATCAAAGTAGCCTTCAGCTATTCTTTTTGGGAAGATTTCACAAAGAATTAATATGAATTTAGTATACCAGTGTGTGGTAATTACATGACGGACAGGATTGTGTTACGAACGTAATTTCTTTGGGTGAAAACTGAATCTGTTGGTTGTGGTTAATTTCTTCTTGCTTATGTTTCAACGTTCTTTGGATGTTGTTTTGTGAATGCAGGTTGTATGCAGTCTCCCAATCTTGGCTCCATATTTGATGTGTTCCGTAAGATTAAAGTCTCACATTTTTACAATCCTTAAACAAGGCACCAGCTCAGTTATAACTCACGTATAATATGCTGAAATTTCAATGAACAATCTTAAAATAAATTTCCAAATATAAACTGATTTCTTTCTTTTTATTTAAATTCTCCTTTTTATATATAGATATATTACCGGTTGTTGTATGACTGTAAAAGGTTATAATCAATGTTAGTCTGATTGGTAATGTGGTAAACCTAGACTAGTTACCTGGTGAAACAGTTGCGCAGTAATGCACGGTTAACTTCTCCCCAGACAGCTCACAGCTTTTAACCCGCTTTTATTCTACTATTAGCACCCGATTTCAGCATAGCAAATTCATGTAGCAATATTACACAGTGCCAGAATAACGTACTCGGAAAAACAGTTCGGCTTTCTGTGCTTGTTTGAGACTGTAACTGCTATCTGATGATGTGTCCAGCAGTGGAGGACGAAACGTTTGGCGGAGAAATATGCCTTGGACCACGGCTGAGGGCCCATAAAACAAATAATAGCGACAGCGTAATAAACAGACTGTAAAAAATGGAAATATGACAATCTGTGTGGATGCTATTCTAACATCAAACTGGACGGAGTGCCTTTGTTTATTATTTAACCGTAATAGTAAACCGAGCAGCAGCACTTAAATTATCTGCTGATCTATGTCGCTGTTCCGAGCAACTGAAGGGATACCCAAACTGAAAAGATAGTGTGCCTTAAATGCGAATAAACGCAAGATAATGCGCGAAAGCAGGAAAAAATACACGGTAGATTTTGAGAATAGTAATTAGGCATCTTTTCTCTGGTTCCCGATAAAAGCGAATGCCAACGCGTTTCGGTTGAAGGATATGGTCGACAGCTTTATCCCATCTTTGTCCAGTTTGGGACTGAGCTCCGTTTTTAAGACCATGACGTCAGCTATAGCTTGTCCACACCTCGAAAACCAAAATCTGTTGTGTGTGGCGGAAGGTACATCTCGCTACGTCCCCCCCCCCCCCCCCTCCCCTTCACCTCCGTCACTTAGGGCTCCACTGGAGAACAATGTGTCCCAGATCGTCTACTAGTAAACCTCCGTGTGAGCTGGAATATCACCTTTTTTCTCGTCGTGGATATTTCGCGAGAAGTGTGTTGAAGGAGGTCAGGTGTTGCCCGATGCTTATGGGAGCGCGCACACTCAGAATTTTAACAGTAAAACCTCGTCATGATGTACAACGCCGCTCTTTTAGGTCTACTGAGGAAGAGGAGGAGAAGGAGGAGGAGGAGATAAGTGTTTAACAAAGAAGTCATTAGAGACGGAGCACAAGCTCTGATTAGGGAAGGAAAGCGGCCGTGCCCTTTCGAAGGAACCATCCCGGTATTTGCCTAAAGCGATTTAAGGAAACCACGGAAAACCCAAATCACTATGGCCGCACGCGGGTTCGAACCGTCGTCCTTCCGAGTTTGTTGAGCATCCCCGTATCGCTCTCATGTTTACTAAAGTATCCAGTGACGAACGTTCCGATACGTCCAAAATGCCTCCATTACGCTCTTCTGTTAGCTGTGTAATTTCATCTGCAAACCATACATGTCACCACCAAGCCGAGGCGATGCTGGTATGGTCTATGAAGATGTACTACTTTTCACCTTCCCACATCAGACGTCTGAAAACATGCTCTACGGCTCCCATACTGTCTTGACGAAGCTGTAGCGTTGAAGTATGTGTATTTTCGAGCACTCTAAAACGCTTCATACGAACCGGCAATGTTTCTCGGTGCCACTGCAAATAATGCTACCCAATAGCGTGATGTACTGTTGCCACTACTTATTTGGACGTTAGTCCCTGAAGTGCATTCATTCGTCGGAAAGGTATTTTGGAATGTGTTCTTGTTTCGCGTAATATGTTGCAACATAGCTAGTCCTCTCACTGCGTATCGATACAGTACATAATATGTCGCACGTTCTGTAGGCTGTCGGAATGTTACTCCTCGCACGACTTCCTAGAATGAGCTAATAGCTCCCACCGAACGTGTTTGCGCGCACCCACCTATACCCTGTAGGAGTGGAGAGTGAAAGTACACTAAGGATGCATCTAAAAAGAACCGGTTTTACATACCTCGCTGTGGAGAAAAGCGAGAATCGAGAAGGAAGCGGCTCTGCGAGGTAATAAGTTACGAACATCGCGATAACTACGCAGCAATGCGAACGGCAACGGCGCTACTAGGCAAGGGCAAAAGCGAGACCGCTGCTTTTCCGTTAGACGCATCACAGAAAGGACAATGTAGAGATGCACACACCGTTACCGCTGCCTTATTGAAGCATACCAACGACGTAAAATTTTATTTCCCAATGCAGGAGTCTATAACGTCGGAAACCGCCTGAAGTGCTTTGGTGCAAAAATATTCGTAGCAGACGTCTGAATATATACTCTGAAAATCACTTGGCAGATGAGCGCACGTTGTCGAAATGCCTCGTAATTAGTTAAGCTAAACATTTCAGTTGTCGTAACTGAGAGCAATTACTGAGACCAGTTGATATTTTAAAATATATGTTTAACAAGACAGGTAGTGACGATAGGCCGTATCGTGTTGTTTTGTACACTTACTTCATGTAGATCCATAATAGCGTATTCGCACTCTTATTTGGCCTGGTAGCTAAACGTGGCACAGGGTACTTATTCCAGTTCCACACGCGGATGGGGTGTGGGAAAAAAACTTTCACGACGCTATGTGTGTGTGTGCGCACTATAATTTTCCTCATTTTCTCTGCGTAATTTCCATCGAATCGATATGTAGAACGTTGAAGAATAGTTGCAGTTTCTGCCCAGAGAGACAGTTTAACTTTTATTACCTCATATCTTGTAAAGCTGTCTCGATGTCTCCACTGGCGTTCTTCTCTGCCGGCCGCAGATGCTAACTTGCATGAAATAAACAGTAAATAATGGAATGGCAAGTGAGAGTATGTCTACACCACTACAATGAAGTCTCAAAATAAAAGGATGCCACCTCATTTTATTCTCATAATCGCAAACGCAGGAAAATGAATCTCTATAATACACTATTTAACAGCTAGTCTAACGGCAATCAATGACTGCATCACAGGTCGCGGATTCTAATTACCGCTTATCTAACACCACGAAAGTTCACAAAAATCTCCACACGATTTTTAAGACAGTACAACATTGTACATAAACGTTTTCCGAGGCTACTTTAAACTTTAGTTTTCTTTTGATAATGTGAAATAGTCATTCGCAGCACCAACGGCCTTGTCACAGGAGTAATACTGCCCCCTGCTAAGTCACCGAAGTTAAGCGCTGTTGGGTAGCGGCCCTAGTGAGGTGAATTGAGGAGCTGCTTGACTGACAAATAGCGGCTCCGGTCACGAAAACTGACACGGTCGGAAGAGCGGTGTGCTGACCGCATGCCCCTCCGCATCCGCATCCAGTGACGGATAACTGCAGAGGATGACACGGCGGTCGGTCGGTATCGTTGGGCCTTACGAGGCCTGTTCGGACGGAGTTTAGTTTAGTTTTAGTCACTAGTAGAATCAACATGCTGCCTGCCGGCAAGTTCGTTCTAGACTTAGAAGTGAGCTATTGTAACTTTCGCGCCTGCCACTCAGGGCGTATAAGATTAACTGAACTTGGGTAATTTTGTAACGTTTGTCGTAAATATTTAAGAGAGAGCTCATTCCGCCAGTGTCGGTCTTCACAATACAAACGACTGCACGCTATGATATAAGTACAATTTTCTTGCCTTCTTCTGCACCGCACGAACTTTCCCTCCCGATTTAATCCACACTGACATAGTGTGCAGGGCACGAATAGGACTTCAACATATGAACACAGAAAGACGCAACTCTCAATTGTTTTCGTGAAAATAGAGTTTGAAAATTTTAGGCGTGCTTATACAGGGTGTCCCAGCTATCTTGTCCACCCAAAATATCTCTGGAACAATAACAGCTATTGGAAAACGACTTTCACCGGTATCAATGTAGGGCTGGGGCCCATGAATGTACATATTTGGAAACATTCTAGAATGAAAGCATATGTTTTTTAACACAAACTTATGTTTTTTTAAATGGACGTCCTATATTTTTTCTTCAGCAATCCATAGCATGACAAAGCACATACACAATGGCGTTGATTGCATCGCAATATTCCCATTACATCCCGAAATATTGAGTCGCGAAGTTGACGCTTGAAACACCCGACATGCGCTGCTAGCGCACGGCCTGAGGCTCAGGCGTGAACCCCATGCTGCCCGTAATCGCGATGTGATTGACATGTGTAGTCACACCTCCATACTTATCAAGAGGTCCGAAACAACGGTAAAACTTTTAGTCCACTGGCTCGTTTCACTAAAACCATCAACATGAAAATGAATTTTACTATTACGAGTGAATGATTGTCACTTGCGCTAGATCTACAGTGAAGTAAAGTTTTAACGTTGAACGCCATTACCTTTTTAGTAACGGATTAACTATAAGCGAAGTTAACTTTTTGACTAACGTTGCGATACACAGATATGTTACAGAACCGCATACCGGATTAACGATAAGCGAAGTTAACTTTTTGACTAACGTTGCGATACACAGATATGTTACAGAACCGCATACCTGCTGGAATGTGCGACGTTAATGCAGGATGGCAGCAGACCGTATTATTCGTTTCGGACCTCTTGATAAGTATGGAAGTGTGATTACGCATGTCAATCACATCGCGATTACGGGCAGCATGGGATTCACGCCTGAGCCTCAGGACGTGCGCTAGCAGCTCCTGTCGGGTGTTTCAAGCGTCAACTTCGCGTCTTAATATCTCGGGATGTAATGCGAATATTGCGATGCAATCAAGGCCATTGTGTATGTGCTTTGTCATGCTATGGATTGCTGAAGAAAAAATATAGGACGTCCATTTAAAAAAATATGTTTGTGTTAAAAAACATATGCTTTCGTTTTATAATGTTTCCAAATATGTACATTCATGGGCCCCAGCCCTACATTGATATCGGTGAAAGTAGTTTTCCAATAGCTGTTATTGTTCCAGAGATATTTTGGGTGGACAAGATAGCTGGGACACCCTGTATACTTTGTATAATCGTTTGTGTACATGGAGTCCGCAGCCGAACGAGTCAGCGCTTAGATTCATAAGCGCAAGATTTGAAAACTTAATCTCGCTGCCACTGTTTTTTTTTCTTTCCCATCGTAATTCTAACAGAAGATTCATTATGACTGCAAATTATCAATGTTTAATGGTTCATAATCCTCAGCCCGAAAAAGGGAAAAAAATTGCACGGAGATCGAAAATAAAAAAGAATACATACGCACACTCCGCTGCAGAGTGAAAATCTCATTCTGGAAACATTCCTTAGGCTGTGGCTAAGCCATGTCTCCGCAGTATCCTTTCTTCCAGGAGTGTTATTTCTGCAAGGTACGCAGGAGAGCTTCTGTGCAGTTTGGAAGGTAGGAGACGAAGTACTGGAGGAATTAAACCAGTGAGGACGGGTCGTGAGTCGTGCTTGGGTAGCTCAGTTGGTAGAGCACTTGCCCGTGAAAGGCAAAGGTCCCGATTTCGAGTCTCGGCCCGGCACACATTTTTAATCTGCCAGTAAGTTTCAGTACATTAGAACTTTAAATCAAATCAGTATAGTCATTTTATTTATATTGTTGTGTTTACATTTGTGATAAGTATAATGCGCAGCCTACAGAAGACTGCACGAATCAGTCTGATGCTGATCGTCGAAATTTAGAAAACAATGATTATTGAGACATACAGCACAAGAATGAACGCCAAATACGGTTACATTGAGAAGTTACTTCCAAAACTTAAAGGAAAATCCAATTTTTCAGGGTAAAGATTATGAAAATAATAAAAGATTCATCAGATACTGATAATTCGCTCAGTCATAATAAATGTGCTGTTATAACTACACGGCAATGAAAAAACAATACCGGCAGCGGAGTACGATCCAGAGACCTTACGCACATGAAGCTAAGCGCTTACTCGCACGGCTGCGGATACTTTGAATACTAGCGATCATAGAAGCACGCTTAAAATTTTTAAACACGGTTTTTTCGAAAACACTCGAGAGTTGCGTCTTCCTGTTCATACCGGATGTCTCTCGTACGAGTCGCCAGGCGCATTTTTTCTGGTGTTTTGGCAGATATTTGCAATTTCATTTTTGCAACGTGTAGCCGGAGTCAGCCCAAAAAAATCGTGCTCGTCACATCTTTCAGGTAACGCTCAATGTCGACGGAAAGCGTCGGTTTTTTCCCGTAAATTAGAAAAAAAATTAAATTTTACGTGCCCATCCCATAGAGCGGTCCCAAATCAGTCCAGTCAGTTATTCGTTTTATCGATAGCTATTAACAGGAAAAGCAAAACACGAATAACACTGAGTACGCCAGCAGCGACTGAGCAGCGCTTCTGTATGGTGCTACGAGCCAGGGCGGCGCTGTCGCTGGTTGAGTACTCGTCGTTCCTCGTATTTTGCTGTCTCCGTTTTACTTACCGATAAAAGGAATATCGCACTAGTCTAATCTGGGACCACTCTGTCGAATGGCCACGTGAAATTCCACTTAAAAATAATTTTGTTTGTAACGGAAAAAACCGACGCCGGGCGTCACGTGACTTCCGGAAGGCGTTCGATACAGTTCCGCACTGTCGCCTGATAAACAAAGTAAGAGCCTACGGAATATCAGACCAGCTGTGTGGCTGGATTGAAGAGTTTTTAGCAAACAGAACACAATATGTTGTTCTCAATGGTGCGACGTCTACAGACGTTAAAGTAACATCTGGCGTGCCACAAGGGAGTGTTATGGGACCACTGCTTTTCACAATATATATAAATGATCTAGTAGATAGTGTCGGAAGTTCCATACGGCTTTTCGCAGATGATGCTGTAGTATACAGAGAAGTTGCAGCATTAGAAAATCGTAGCGAAATGCAGGAAGATCTGCAGCTGATAGGCACTTGGTGCAGGGAGTGGCAACTGACCCTACACATAGACAAATGTAATGTATTGCGAATACATAGAAAGAAGGATCCTTTATTGTATGATTATATGACAGCGGAACAAACACTGGTAGCAGTTACTTCTGTAAAATATCTGGGAGTATGTGTGCGGAACGATTTGAAGTGGAATGATCACATAAAATTAACTGTTGGTAAGGCAGGTACCACGTTGAGATTCATTGGGAGAGTCCTTAGAAAATGTAGTCCATCAACAAAGGAGGTGGCTTACAAAACACTCGTTCGACCTATACTTGAGTATTGCTCATCAGTGTGGGATACGTGACAGATACGGTTGACGGAGGAGATAGAGAAGATCCAAAGAAGAGCGGCGCGTTTCGTCACAGTGTTATTTGGTAAGCGTGATAGCGTTACGAAGATGTTCAGCAAACTCAAGTGGCAGACTCTGCAAGAGAGGCGCTCTGCATCGCGGTGTAGCTTGCTGTCCACGTTTCTAGAGGGTACGTTTCTGGATGAGGTATCTAATATATTGCTTCCCCCTACTTATACCTCCCGAGGAGATCACGAATGTAAAATTAGAGAGATTCGAGCGCGCACGGAGGCTTTCCGGCGGTCGTTCTTCCCGCGAACCATACGCGACTGGAACAGCAAAGGGAGGTAATGACAGTGGCACATAAAGTGCCCTCCGCCACACGCCGTTGGGTGGCTTGCGGAGTATAAATGTAGATGTAGATGTAGACTTGAGCAGCATTTGTTTGATCTCACTCCAGCTACACGTTGCAAAAAAGAAATTGCAAATAGTTGATGAACCACCAGACAAAATGCGCCTAATGAATCTTAGGAAGTTGGGTGGTTCGGAGATTAACGGGACTAAACTGCGTGGTTATCAGTCGACTCTTAGGAGAGACGGTCAGTATATACAGGGCGATTAAGCCGACAAACTGCTGGGACAGATTGCTGACTGGAATGGAGGTAAAAAGGTCCTACGAACATGTGTGCGGAAATGCATCGTTGTCGCGGTAGATGGCGCTCACGAATGACAGTTCCTTTGACCACGTGCGGAGTGTTCCTTGTGTGTTGCAGGCTGTGTGAGTGACGCAGAGTACCGTAAATAACAGAATGATCCGGTATTCACGTTGGGAACAAGCCGACATGGTGTTTGTCTACGGCCAAGCAGACGGGTATAGCAAAACAACTACCTTCACAGACCCCAGCCACATTTTAAACCTTTTTTTGGGAGTTTTTGCGACCGTGGGTTCTTTCAGACAGACAAACGTGCAGGGAGGCGGCGGACTGGAGGTGGCGGACTGTGCGTAGACCAGATTTGGAGGATCGGGTTCCGAAGGATAGAGTCGAATCCTAGTACAAGCTCCAGGCAAGTGGCCCGCCGACACCATGTACGCCAAAGTAGGCTTATGTGTATCCTGCGCCACAACCGCTACACCTGCAGCCCCATGGAACATCTGTTGTGACGTGGATGCCACGCAGCTCTGTGCTGTGTCTGTGTTCCGGAACGATTTGTTGTCGATGCACGCACACCATCCATTTCCGGACACATTTTCACACGACCTTTTTCCTTCACTTCCAGTCAGGAATCCGTCCCTGCAGTTTGTTGGTTTTATTAATGTTCACGCTGTATTTTAGTCCAAGCCGTACCCTAGATACACTGCTTAGGTTTTCGTTAGACTCCTTACGACGGAAAGGGAACGAGCGATTTCCGCCTCCAATCATTTGTCGTGGCAGGCAGTTAAACAACACTCTTAATTCCTTCCTTCCTACCCATAACAACTGTAAGAGGGGAAACAATGGTTTTCCCGAGTATTCTCGGTAGATCCGACTCTGAAATTTAGGAGCTAGGCTTGCAGTTTCTCGAGCGTTACTGTGACGATTGAACAAGCCTGTGACGAAGAGCTGCACCTCTTCTCCGAGTGTTTAATCGAATCCGCTAAGGAGCCAGGACTGGGCTGCGTTTTTGTAAGGAAGTGCTGGCCGGCCGCGCCTCGTCATCTGCGGCCTTTGTCCGGGCGGGCGTCGAACCAGCGACTGCAGCCGCAGCCAGACAAAGAGAGCCCGCCGCGAGTTAGGCCTGTTAATGATGGCGAGCCGGTATTAATATGATGCCCCAACACAATTAATGGCCGGCCCGCGGCAGACAATGGCGACGCCGCATCTTCAGCCTTTATGCTCGCCCACGCTTTATTACCAAATAATTTGCTCGTAAATACACGTACGTCTTGCCGGAGACAGCGTCTCCTCTCCTCCTCTTCTCTACTCCCCTACTGAGCCTTTCGCTGCACCCACTGTTCCAGTTCCTCTCGGAAGGACACGGACGATTTCCGGCCCTCGATCCGAGCTCGCGCTCCGCCTCTACTGACCTTGTCGTCGACGGGACGTTAAACCCTAACCTACCTTCCTTCCTTTTCATTCTTTCACCCTTTCCTGGAATGTACACTGCAAGCTCTGTGACACGAAGAACGAACACGTTTAGCCTATGCCGACTTCCTCGTACTACGCTTAAAGTGCAGTGATAAAACTGCCATTCCCCCCGGCCATCCAGTCTGACGTTTCTCGTTGTACAGATACATCGTTAGAGACGAAAGGGCACGATACATTTTCCCCCATCCTCGTCCAATCAGAGTTCTTGCTACTCCCCCTGTAACGTCATCGAGGGTATATTAAAACATAATATGTTTTCATTTTTCGAGCCTTCGGCGTTCGACTCTTTTGCTGCCCCCCTGAGTACCGAAAGTTTTTTAAAACAGCTTTCGGCGTTCTACTCCATTTCCACTGTTTTTAAATTTTCTAAAAACACTATTCCGATCCATGTTTGCCTCATTTAAACGATAAAAACAACAACACATGGACGAATTCGGCTTATCGGACCTCTGCTGCGGCATAAAGTGATCAAAACACAAAAATAAAGGGAAACTGAAACTGGAGGAGACCCGTGCAAACACCACGAATCGAATAATGAAATAATATAAGCGTACAACTTCCGTCGATTAATCTTCCGATTCAGAACCGTGATTATGGACAATAATAGTCCACCTGCTATGTAACATTGCTGTTGCTGTGGTCTTCAGTCTGAAGACGTCTGATTCAACTCTCCAAGCTACTCTATCCTGTGCAAGCCTCTTCATGCCTACGCAACTACTGCAATTTACTTCCTCCTGAATCTACATCTACATCTACATCTACATTTATACTTCGCAAGCCACCCAACGGTGTGTGGCGGAGGGCACTTTACATGCCACTGTAATTACCTCCCTTTTCTGTTCCAATCGCGTATGGTTCGGGGGAAGAACGACTGTCTGAAAGCCTCGGTACGCGCTCGAATCTCTCTGATTTTACATTCATGATCTCCTCGGGAGGTATAAGTAGGGCGAAGCAATATATTCGATACCTCATCCAGAAACGCACCCTCTCGAAACCTGGCGAGCAAGCTACACCGCGATGCAGAGCGCCTCTCTTGCAGAGTCTGCCACTTGAGTTTGCTAAACATCTCCGCAACGCTATCACGGTTACCAAATATCCCTGTGACGAAACGCGCCGCTCTTCTTTGGATCTTCTCTATCTCCTCCGTCAATCCGATCTGGTACGGATCCCACACTGTTGAGCAATACTCAAGTATATTTAGAGTAGATATCTGAATTGTGCTACAAGAAATTCGTTAAACTTCGGTTACACGATAAATCAGTCAAATTTAAAGGCAGTAAATTCAAATAAATACCTAGGAATTACAATTAAGAACCCTCTCGAAACCTGGCGAGCAAGCTACACCGCGATGCAGAGCGCCTCTCTTGCAGAGTCTGCCACTTGAGTTTGCTAAACATCTCCGCAACGCTATCACGGTTACCAAATATCCCTGTGACGAAACGCGCCGCTCTTCTTTGGATCTTCTCTATCTCCTCCGTCAATCCGATCTGGTACGGATCCCACACTGTTGAGCAATACTCAAGTATATCTTGATTACTGTATATCTGATTACTGTATATCTGATTACTGTATTCATTTCTCCGTATCCTTCTACGATTTTTATACCCCACGCTTCCCACCAATACTAAATTCGTGATCCCTTGGTCTCTCAATATGTGTCTTACCAACAAATCCCTTGTTCTAATCAGGTTGTGCCACAGATTTCTTTTCTCCACAATTCTATTCAATACCTTCTCATTAGTTATGTGATCTACCCTTCTAATCTTCAGCATTCTTCTCTAGCACTACATTTCAAAAGCTTCGTCTCCCTTTTTGTCTAAACTGCTTATCGTCCAGGATCCACTTCCATACATTTTACAATCCAGACAAATATCTCCAGAAAGGACTTCCTAACACTTAAGTCTTTATTCGAGGTTAACAAACTTCTGTTCTTCATAACTGCTTTCCTTGCCATTGCCAGTCTCCATTTTATATCCTCTCCACTTCAGCCATCATCAGTCATTTTGCTGCCAAAATAGCAAAACTCATCTACTACCTCAAGTGTCTCGTTTTCTAATCTAATTCCCCAGCATCACCTGACTTAATTCGACTACATTCCATTACCCTTGTTTTAAATTTGTTGATGTTCATACTGTATGTTCCTTTCAAGACACTGCCCGTTTCATTCAACTGCTCTTCCAAGTTCTTTGCTGTCTCTGACAGAATTACAATGTCAAACCTCAAAATTTTTATTTCTCCTACCAAAACTTTAATTCCTACTTTCTTCTTATAGTGGGGAAAAAGACGCTGAAATCTTAAGACATTTACATTTGTGGCGGCATTATTTCGTAATTACACCGTACAGAGTCCACACAAGAGAAATGTCAATACTGTCCTTTCAGACAATGATGCAGTTCAAAATGCGACAAACGATACACAAAACAAATCAAGTATAGAGCAAACACACGTCAGGTTTACAGCAAAGGACCAATTTTGAAATACGTATAAAGAACCAGTTCAAAATTGCTACCTACGTTAACGGCAATGGCTAACTCTTACAACTAAACAGACGACATTTCATCTCGCGATGCCTGTTGACAGACAATGGAGAAAATTCCATTTTGTTCACGATTCATCGTGACCAGGGGACAGGCTGTCTCACAGCACGGGCTTGCACTGGAGATGGTTACATTTCTTCACACGGACGATGACAAACTGAAATTAAAAGCACTGTAACCTTGGCTCACTGAGGCAAGTGCACATCCTAAAAGTGTGAGGCATAGTTCTGGGATCACACCACGATGTTCCTTTTTTTTTATTATACTTTAATTCTTTAGTCGCGGAGATCAGGCTGGCAAACACCTGCTTGATGCCATCTTTAATGAAATCTGCAACCTCCATGGAACATACAACTCATGGCGTAAGTACAGAGATTAACAATGAGGTACCATCTTTCAGGACACATATATTATGTGGACGAAGACAGAAACACTCTTTCCATGTTAAACTCTTTATCCTACGACTCTTCGTAGTACATTAACCATGAGGAACAGAACGTGCGAGCATACGACTACAGCATCAACTGTTTAACTGATCGTTACGGACTTTGAGAGCCCGTAACTGTCTACTACTGCTAGTCATAGACTGTGTGCCGGAAAAATTCCCTGGGCTCCACGTTTTTATTTGTAGGGCATTTGAAAGCTCTTCTGTGCAGAAACTCGGTAAAAGATACAGTGTGTCTTTCTGCCCCTATTGTGGACGGCTGCGAAACCATACACAATACTCCAAGGTTAGGTCAGCAGATTCAAAAGGTTGATGTACGTATCAAAGCTAACATTTCATGTAAGAAATAGTTAATATAGTATGCTATTACCTTATTTTCCTGTGTGCTTCCCACGATTAATGTGCTACGAGCCGTTTTGGAAAATTAATTCCAGTATGTGAATAAAGGTTTCTGGACCGATGTACATTGAACGTATTTTATTGCTGTGTGGACGAGTCCTGCATGTGCGGTCGTAGCTTTTACTTGCGCAATTAGTTTTTGAACACAGATGCGGCAATGGCACAGTGAGAAAGAAAATTTTGAGTTCATCAACAAGGCTATTCGAAATGACCGCAACAGTCAGTTAGTTGGTTGCGTGTTCCATTGAACAATCGCACGGTACGGTAGCCGTTATGATGTGGAACGTGTCAAGACTGATTATATATATAATCAATTACAATACAGTGTTAAAGATTAATATTTCTATTATTTACCCCATTCCATTAAATGGCACAAAATGCATATACTATATTTATGGATTTATTTATTCCTATTCAAGAATTCATCTATGGTAAAGAAGGAGTTGCCAAGGAGATATGATGTCAATTTATTTTTGAAGCTATTACTGCTGTCTATCAGACATTTTATTTCATGTGGTAATTTGTCGAAAATTTTTATAGCAGCATATTTTACCCCTTTCTGTGCCAAAAATAGGTTGAGTAAAGGATAGTGTAAGTCTTTCTTTTTTCTGGTATTATAGTCATGAATGTCACTGTTGTTTTTAAACTGAACCATGTTGATGAGAAAAAATTTCATTAGTGAGTAAATGTACTGTGAGGCTGATGTAAGAATTCCCAATCTTTTACAAAGATGCCTACAGTATGTGCGACTATGAACCCCACACATTATTCTAACCACTTTCTTTTGATCAGTGAATACTTTTTGTCTAAATGTTGAGTTACCCCAGAATATTATTCCGCATGACATCAGAGGGTGAAAGTATGCGAAGTACGTTAGCTTATTAATTTCAATATCTTGAAAATTGGCAATTATTCTGATTGCAAAAGTTGCTGAACCTAGTCGCTTTAAAAGATCCAAAATATGAATTTTCCAATTAAGATTCTCATCTATATGTTCACCCAAAAACTTAGTGTGCTCTACCCTGTCTACTGACTTGTGTTGATGTGTTATATTTATTGAAGGAACTATACTTTTTGAAGCAGAAAATTGGATGTACTGTGTTTTTTCAAAGTTTAGAGAAAGCCCATTTGCAGAAAACCAATTAATGACTTTTCCAAAGACCTTATTTGTATCATTTTCAATTGGAGTTTCTTTTACTGGATTAATAACGATGCTTGTATCATCAGCAAAGAGCGTCAGTTCAGCTTCCTGTTTCAGATAGGAAGGGAGGTCGTTCACATATATCAAGAACAGAAGGGGACCCATGATTGAACCCTGTGGAACACCTAATGTAGTTTCACCCCAGTTAGATGATGTGGCAAACTTATTTAAATCACTTGACCCATATAAGGAAACTTCTTGCTTCCTGTTGTGTAGATATGACTTAAACCACTCATATGCTATTCCATTTATACCATAGAATTGTAATTTCTGTGACATAATGTCATGGTTCACACAATCAAATGCTTTGGACAAGTCACACAAGATTCCTATTGGTGACATTTTACTATTTAAAGACTCTATTATGAGTTGAGTTGTTTGGGGGAAGATACCAAACTGCGAGGTCATCGGTCTCATCGGATTAGGGAAGGACAGGGAAGGAAGTCGGCCGTGCCCTTTCAAAGGAACCATCCCGGCATTTGCCTGGAGCGATTTAGGGAAATCACGGAAAACCTAAATCAGGATGGCCGGACGCGGGATTGAACCGTCGTCTTCCCGAATGCGAGTCCAGTGTGCTAGGCACTGCAACACCTCACTCGGTGTACTCTATTATGTGGACAGTGAAATTGTATATTGCTGTCTCAGTGGAACAGCAGTTTTGAAATCCGAACTGTGATTTACAAAGTATCCCATTACTGTTGAGATGGCTAACAACTCTTGAGTACATTACTTTCTCGAAAATTTTTGAAAATGCTGTAAGCAAGGATACTGGCCGATAATTATTGACATCTGTGGTGTCTCCCTTTTTGTAGAGAGGTCTGACAATGGCATTTTTAACCTGTCGAGGAAAATACCTTGAGTTAGTGGTGCATTACATATGTGACTCAGAGCAACAGCTGTAATTGCTCCGCATTGTTTTAATATCTTATTAGAGATGTCATCTACTTCAACAGAACATTTATTTTTCAACGATTTAATAATTTTACTTATTTCACAAGAGGTTGTTAGGTGAAAGTTAATCTAATTTTTTTTCAAAATAGACACTTCAATGTACTGCCTGGCTTTTTCTTTTGAACTGATCTCACCTATTTTTTCTCCTACACTTAAGAAATGGTTGTTAAATACATTAGCTACTTGTGTACTGTTGGCTAGGATGGTCTAGTTCTCTTTAATAGTAATACTACCTACCCCAGTGGATACTTTTCCTGTCTCCCTCCTAACAACATTCCATATTGATTTGATTTTATTGCCCGAGTTGTTAATTTCTTCTCTAACATACATATTTCTTGATTTCCTTACAACTTTTCTCAGTACGTTACAATAATTTTTATAGTGTAAAACCTTTGGAGTCTAAGATCTTAAGCTACGATGTTCACAATCATCGTCTTTTTTATGTATGGGTCCACAGTCGCTGCAAGATTTAGGACGTATCAAGCAATCTCTGTTTTCAGTTCAACAGTTACGCTGATCTATTTAATGTGTCATGTATAACGGCATGGTGACAGTACCCACATATGAATGCACTTTATCATTTTACTGACTATGATAGTTGCACCAGTAACTTCTATGGTTGCGCTGAACTACGGACGAACGTCATTTTTACCACAGTGGCTTGTGGATTATAACATGCTGCAAGCATAACAAAGTTCGGAGTATTGTGGCTTAATAATGCCCAAGGCAGTGACATGAGCTAACTGCTAATAATGAAATAGAGAGTTTATTTCAAAATAAAAAAAAACAGCGAACGCAGAAATAATGACTTCTTTTAAGAAACCCAGTCTTACTGCCGCGTGAAATACAACATTTAAAATAATTACGTTATAGGCATGGAGTTTGTTGTGGCGTAACAAGACTGCTACGCCACACTGAAGTAGCCGAAATGTACGCGTAATCTCACGTAGGCTAGATAGAGGTCTGAAACAGGATACGTAATGAATGGTAGCAAGAAAAGTACGTAGCTGCTATTACTTAACTTTTAATCCTTGTTGTATACATCGTTCTTGATGAGACATTTCATACGATAACTATCAAACTATGTAAGGCTAATGGCGCCTTGCTAGGTCGTAGCCATGGACTTAGCTGAAGGCTATTCTAACTGTCTCTCGGCAAATGAGAGAAAGGCTTCGTCAGTGTAGTCGCTAGCAAAGTCGTCGTACAACTGGGGTCGAGTGCTAGTCCATATCTCGAGACGTGCCTTGTGGTGGCGCTCGGTCTGCGATCACACAGTGGCGACACGCGGGTCCGACATGTACTAAATGGACCGCGGCCGATTTAAGCTACCACCTAGCAAGTGTGGTGTCTGGCGGTGACACCACAGAGTTCACTACGGTATCAGCTGTAAAGAGAAAATTTGGGTTAATGGTCGGAGTAAATCCACAACCAAGTCTGCCATTACCTGTTGTTTACTAACACAGTTGCACAGTTATATCGGGTGGCACACACAGACGTCGTCGTGAAAGAACAGTTCTGGAATTCTCGTGAAGTAACGTGTGGAGAAACCTTCCGAGACACACAGGCAACAATGGTCGCGGAGGGCACTTCATTTATTTTCCAGGACGTCACGTCGCGTAATTATGAAACGCCGCATGCCGGCTAATCGAGAGGTTCCCGGTCGGCAGCTGCCCACGGCCGCGCCTAGATTTTCTCGGATAAACGTGAATGACGGCAACACGCTGAATCCTCGCAGCTCGATTTAAGTCGGCAGCTGTCTCGACCGAGGCGTCCATAAAGACACAGCAATCGGCCGGAGTAGATGGCACGATGGCGAGTATTTATTTCGATTTTCGCCGGCAATGCTAATCACCGCTCTCCGTCCCGACAGTTCATTAGCTGCGCACGTCCCGATGTCGACGTCAATTGCAAACTCCGGGACAGATCAGCTAGGACCACCGAGTCGCTCGTGTAATGAGAGCGAATTACAGCAGTACCGTGCGCTCTCGCCGAACGATGACAGTGACAAAAGTGGCAAGGGAATATTGCCAGGACCAACCGGCCCCGGCCAGCTACCGCATTTACGTCCTCGTATATCTGACACGAGGATTGCCCTTTGCTTGCACGCGGACCACCAAGTCTCCCAGCTGTGGTCTAACCTTCTACCAACGCGCCGTCTCGTTCGAAAAAAAGTGACAGTCTCGATACAGCGGCTGAGTGGTAAGAGACAACGACAATGTGTTTTTTTATTACTTTGTGTTAGTTAATAGCTTAATCTTTCTACTGTTTAGGCACGGAATCCACTTCTCAACCAAGGTCTTCTTTCCATCTAATGTACAAATGGCTAAATGGTTCAAATGGCTCTGAGCACTATGGGACATCTGTGGTCATCAGTCCCCTAGAACTTAGAACTACTTAAACCTAACTAACCTAAGGACATCACACACATCCATGCCCGAGGCAGGATTCTAACCTGCGACCGTAGCGGTCACGCAGTTCCAGACTGAAGCGCCTAGATCCGCACTGCCACACCGGCCGGCTAATGTACAAATCCGTCCAAATGCGAGTCGTTTAAAATTAGAAGATCGGTAAAAGACTAGCAATACGAATGAAAGCTAATTTTCGCTCTTACGCTTCTGCACTATTTACCTTCAAACAACGATAGCACTTAACTGTAGAATTTTACAGATAAATGGGATGTAGAAATCACACATCCCGCAGTTAAAAATAATTTTTATTCCGTCTTCGTTGTTAGAGCCGTGATAGTGGAATCGGATTGTCAGATGTTAATGACAGAGTATCAGAATTGTATCTTTGTACTTATCAAAACTAAATAAAACAGTGCAGGGAGTTGATCCAGTTTCACAGCCGACACCGGTGCATTTTCTTCATTTAATGGGCAGAGAGCATCGCAACGATTTGCAGCGCGTTGATGTCGTATACAGGCATCACGTACTTCTAGGAAGGACAAGCGAATTTGCTACAAAATGGTTTTGTGAGGCTTTGAAACGCACGTGGCAGCTGATGAGAAAGAAGATCTTACAGCCGTTTCGTAACACCACATAGGTGGAACACAAAGACGTATTCTGCAAGAACAATCTGTAGACGGCGGCCAAAGGTTTTAAGATATCGCAGACACGGAGATAGAGTAGGTGTGCGCCAAAAATGGTAATATCCGAGAGAGGACAACCTTCGTCGCCAATATATCGGGCGAGCAACAGACAGCTTTGAAACACTTACGATGAATCACTCTCTCGAATTTTTATCAGCCCCTCGGATTAAGGCCCAATCGGGAACTCGTACATGCTTTTAGTTCGCAGTAAAAAGAGATGAACAAGAAACGGAAAGGAAGAAAAAGGAGGATGATTTGATGCATTCGTTCGAATCCGGCTGAGCTAAGTGTAATGTTGGCAGATAGGAAACCGTATTTGCGTACATAAAGCCATCGGATGGCGCGGCGCGCTCCCTAATGACGAAATCAATTTAAAACGGCCACCTCGCCTAAATCACGACTCACCAACCGTCGCCTACAGTCGACGCCAAAATGTACAAAAAGCAAGCGAACCCATTTGTGGCATTCGGAAATTTAATTTCGGCAGTAATACGTGTTAAGTTACGGCAAAGGGCGTCTCGTGAGGCTGTCACTGGACTCCGTTTAGACGGCTCTGCCCGCAGCACGGTATCTCCGCTACTAATGGAGCTGCTTTACACACTCCACAAATTTCCAAACATTATCAATTCCCTCCTACCACTCACCCTTTTCCTGCCACGTACGCAGATGGTGCGATTCAAGAATAACCTCGGCGCGCTTGCTGGTGTCTTCTGTCTTCTTCTTGCGGTCATCAGTAACATACGCAATAAAGACGGCAGAAACGGTTAACTATCTATATTACATATGTATATTACTAAATGGCGGACCCGTTGCACGTCACCCGCTTACGGTAGCAAGTTGCCTGTGTATCTGCTTCCAGAGGCAATAAAAATTTGATTTTCAGCATTTCACACAATCACTGACCTAATTTAAAATGCTGTCATAATCTGTTTATTTAGACGTATACAGGTTTAGAAGTAAGGCACGTATTATAGTTAGGGAGTGCGTGTCAGCGGAATTGACGGCGCGCAACTACTCGGACTTCATTCATCAAGTATTTGAGAATTAGAGCACTTTGCAACTTCCAACAAACTTTACTCATAATTTCGACGCTTTACAAACTTCTTATCGCCAACACCCCCACAAAATGAAGGAGGGAAAAGAGTTTATTGCTTGCTACATTTTTCGTGCAGTAAAACTTCAGGAGCAGGCATAGGGTTATAATTTATTACTTCTTTACTACTATCTCTGTTTGAAACACGTTCTGCAGACAGTATCATATATCAGTGAATGTCCCAACAAAATTATATCACTGAACGACAGGTAGTTCCGGGGATATAACGTGAAGAAACACTGAGATGCGTGAAAAACTAGCTTTTTCTAAAAACTGAACGCAAGTTACAACACGACACCCATTAAGTGTTTGATAACGAGAGCAGTTACAAACTTTCACCAAACTGTAAACATAATTTCAAACCTTTTCTAAACTTTTTCTCGCTTACATGTTTAACTGGAAATTACTGGTTCGTGGCGCTATGTTCATAAAAATATAAGGGAATAATAAAAATGTTGTGGAATAGTACGACCAACATTAAATGAATCACAGAAATAAGGGAAGATATAAGAGAACTCCAAATTACAGTAGATGACTTAAAAAACAAAAGAGAAAATCAGAGTACTGCAAGACACACCAACCAGGTTACAAACGAAGAGCAATGAAGGGCTAATGGTAGAGGAATCTCAGACAAAAATAGAAAGAAAATATCAGAACGAATGAAGTAGTATTGGACAGACAGAAGAGCAAAACACCCTTCACATAATGATAAATTATAATAATCCCTGTATAACCACTGCAGTATTGATTTGTCGTATTGACTTACTACAGAACTGTATTGTATTATTAATGACACCAACCTGCACAAACCTTTGTATTAGTGACTAGAGTGGTCCACCGAAGGGCATAAAATTTAAACAAATAATAAATTAAAAAACTGGTGCACTGGTGCGTGCCCATATGCGCTGGCGATATGAGAGTCCTCGGTCGACTGGAGCTACATCTGAGGCGTGACCGCGGAGTTTAAAACTCTCTAGTCAAATTGAAAAGACACTAACTTATTTGTAAACTAATCACGTGATTGAGGCTGTTTTATACATGAGGGTCGAATTCTTTAAAGAATCGGAGATTTATCGGTTATTCTCTAAATGTAACTACCAGCATTCCCCGACAGTCCCTTCTCCTAGTAATTCTCACTCAAACTCCTTAAGCACTTACATGTATCTCGTTCTGACAAAATAGGATCGTTACAACAACAGCAGATCGCGCGCTCAGTATTCCTTCATGCCAAGAAAGTGAAGACCCAATCAGTGTAAAGGTATTCAAAAATACATCTTGCACGCGGTCTCCTTTGAAGTGGCGTTTCATTTTGTAGCAGTCCTCCAAAACAAAAAGTTTCTTCTGTGCCCCCTTTTTTGAGTAACATACTATCATGAGATTTCAGGACTGCAGAAATCACCGGGTCCCTTGCCTTATGCATATGCCATGTCTTTAATTAGTTCATAAATGCAACATTAAACACCCAGTGTCACAATCATCAATAATTAATTATCTTATCAAACTGACTAGCGAGTTTTGAACTGCGCGGGCACGCTTCAGATGCAGCTCAAGTCGATAGAAGGCTGTCATACCGCCAATAACTGTGGGCATGCAGCACTGCACCGATTCTTTTTTTTTATGAACATAGCGACGCCCGGCAGTAACCTCCAGTCGTAAAAAATTGCCTTACGATGGCGGCTTTGTTGCCAGCCGGAGTAATGATGCAAGAAGTATACATAATCGAGTCGTAATTCAGTACTGATTGGTTCAAATGGTTCAAATGGCTCTGAGCACTATGGGACTCAACTGCTGAGGTCATTAGTCCCCTAGAACTTAGAACTAGCTAAACCTAACTAACCTAAGGACATCACAAACATCCATGCCCGAGGCAGGATTCGAACCTGCGACCGTAGCGGTCTGGCGGTTCCAGACTGCAGCGCCTTTAACCGCACGGCCACTTCGGCCGGCGGTACTGATTACGACGGGAAAACTGCAACATACAATTACAATGATCTACAGCGTAAGAGAGGTGACACATAAAAAAAATCTCAAATTCGGTTTCTGCCTTGTCCACTGACTACTGCACCATTAGTAATCTAGCCAAGGCTGCATAAGCCCTCCCCCCCCTTTTTTTAAAGACACCAAAGCTTCCTAGATTTATCTGATGGACGGTGGTGACAAAGCTGGTCCCCACGCGACATGTAGATAACTGCGCGAGGAACTTCCACAGCGGAACAAGTGTATGGGGGATTACCTAACGCGCAGTTTGCGTGCTGGGAGCGAAACCTGGCCATGAAACAGAGCAAAACGTCGATGGCACACGACAAGCTTACCTCGTATCACTTAGTCTCTAAGCCATTTAGGCTACACCATTCACAGGCGAATCAATACAAAAATTACATTACTGTTCAGAAAGGAGTATGCTGATGGTGTCACAACTTGACAGGAATAAAGGGAAATAACGCGCCGAACTTAAGAGCGTTTCTAGGATGTTTTCCACGTCCTTCTGCATAGCTATAGGGCACTTGTACTCCTGCTGCTATCCTCGAATGAGGCCACATACAATGTTAAAATATTATTTTAGCTTACTTTATATGTTTGTTTGAATTGACGTTTTCCACAATAGCTGTTAAATATTTACAACAAGTTTTTGTCTTAAGCATACAGGAGTTTCAGACTCGTTACGCTTTTATTTTATTTGAAAACCTAAACGCTTTTCGTGTAATACGTCTAAGACGGAAAAACACGCGCCCGGCCATTCTGATTTTGGTGTTTCGTGATTTCTCTAAATCGCTTCAGGCAAATGCCGAAACGCGTCCTTTGAACAGAGGCACGGGAGATTTCCTTCATCTTCCTTCCATAATCCGGTGGGACCTATGACCTAGTTGTATAGTCCCCTCCCCAAAATCAACCGACCAACCAACGGAAGAACAGTAACAACCAATAGCTTACTTAAATTTGTCTGTAGTTTATATTACGTCGTTGGAATTTCGAGCTTCGAAAAGAGGTCCGCATATCTCTTTACTTTTTTTAACGTCTCATTTTCCCATTTATTTGTTTTCTCTTCAGTGTACGACTGCGTACACTAAGAACCTACTGTGGTCCTTTGGTGCAGAGCCTAGTGGAGGGTCTGAATCAGAGGCTCAAGCGGTTCTGTGACCCTGTAGGCTGCAGATTCCTTGACATGCGCCATTGGGTGGTGGGTTTCCGGGTTCCGCTTAACAGGTCAGGAGTCCACTACACACAGGAGGCAGCTACACGGGTAGCGGGGGCTGTGTTGAAGGCATTGGGCGGTTTTTTAGGTTAGTGGGTCTCATGAAACCACAGAAAGGGCGTCCGTCTAAAAGTGGGCAGGTAAAACACAGTAAGGTAATTGCAGAAACGATTGGTATTGTAAACTGTCGTAGCTATGTTGGGAAAGAACCAGAGCTCCAAGCCCTAATAGAAAGCACTGAAGCTCAAATAGTTGTAGGGACAGAGAGCTGGCTAAAGCCGGAAATAAGTTCAGCCAAAATTTTTTCAAACGATCTAACAGTGTTCCGAAAGGATAGATTAAATACAGTTGGTGGTAGAGTATTTATTGCTGTCAGATGTACTTTGCCTTGTAGCGAAATTGTAATAGATAGTTCGAGTGAAATAGTATGGGTCGAGGTTATACGTGACAATCTGACTAATCTATTAATTGGATCGTTTTACCGACCCCCCAACTAAGAAGATATAGTTGCCGAACGTTTCAAAGAAAACTTGAGTCTCATTTCAAATAAGTACCCCGCTCATACAATTATCGTCGGTGGTGGCTTCAATCTGCCATCGATACGATGGAAAAATTAGACGTTTAAAGCCGGCGGGAGGCATAAAACGTCATCCGAAATTGTACCGAATGCTTACTCAGAAAATTATTTTGAACAATTAGTTCACGAGCTCACTCGAAGCGAAAATGGTTGTGAAAGCATACTTGACCTGTTAGCAACAAATAATCCTGGACAAATAGTGAGGATTGTGACGAACACAGGGATTAGCGACCACAAGGCAGTTGCTGCTAGCCTGAATACCGTAACAAGTACAACCATCAAAAAGAAACGCAAAGTATATCTATTTAAAAAAGCTGATAAAAATGCTCTTATCGCCTTTTTAAGAGACAGTCTTCACTCCTTCCGATCTGATCATGTAAGTGTAGAAAAGTTGTGGAACGTTTTCAAAGAGATAGTATCGACAGCAGTTGAGAGACATATACCACATAAATTAATAAGTGATGGTACTGATCCCCCATGGTACACAAAACGGGTCAGATCATTGTTACAGAAGCAACGAAAAAAACATGTCAAATTTAAAAGAACGCAAAATCTCCAAGACTGGCAAAGTTTTCCAGAAGTTCGAAATATGGCGCGTACTTCAATGCGAGATGCTTTTAATAATTTCCACAACGAGATTCTGTCTCGAAATCTGGCAGAAAACCCAAAGAGATTCTGGTCATACATAAAGCACACCAATGGCAAGACGCAATCAATACCTTCACTGGGCGATAACAACGGTGAAGTCACTGGGACAGTGCCACTAAAGCTGAGTTATTAAAGTCGGTTTTCCGAAACTCCTTCACCAAAGAAGTAAATATTCCTGAATTCCAATCAAGAACAACTGCCAAGATGAGAAACATAGAAGCAGTTATCCTTAGTGTAACAAAGCAGCTTAAATCACTTAATAAAGGCAAGACAGCCGGCCGTGGTGGCCGAGCGGTTCTAGGCTCTACAGTCTGGAACCGCGCAAACGCTACGTTCGCAGGTTCGAATCCTGCCTCGGGCATGGATGTATGTGTGTCCTTAGGTTAGTTAGGTTTAAATAGTTCTAAGTGACTGATGACCTCAGATGTTAAGTCCCATAGTGCTCAGAGCCACTTGAACCACGGATACAGAAAATATCGTTCTTGTGAAACAACTAGCTCTTTGCACTCATGAAGTAATGAATGCTATCGACAGGGGATGTCAAATTGTTTCCATATTTTTAGATTTCCAGAAGGCTTTCGACACCGTTCCTCACAAGCGTCTTCTAACCAAACTACGTGCCTACGGAGTATCGCCTCAGTTGTGCGACTGGATTCGTGATTTCCTGTCAGAAAGTTCACAGTTCGTAGTAATAGACGGAAAGTCATCGAGTAAAACAGAAGTAATTTCCGGCGTTCCCCAAGGAAGTCTTATAGGCCTACTGTTGTTCCTGATCTATGTTAACGACATAGGAGACAACCTGAGTAGCCGTCTTAGATTGTTTGCAGATGATGCTGTCATTTACCGTCTTGTAAAGTCATCAGATGACCGAAATGAATTGCATAATGATTTAGATAAGATATCTGTATGGTGCGAAAAGTAAAGGAAAGTGTGAAGTTAATCACATGAGTACTAAAATAAATCAGCTAAATTTCGATTACGCGATAAGTCACACAAATCTAAAGGTTGTAAATTCAAATAAATACTTAGGGATTACAATTACAAATAACCTAAATTGGAACGATCACATAGATAATACTGTGGGTAGAGCAAATCAAAGACTGTGATTCACTGGCAGAAAACTTAGAAGGTGCAACAGGTCTACTAGAAAGACTGCTTACACCACGCTTGTCCGCCCTATTCTGGAGTATTGCTGTGCGGTGTGGGATCCGCATCAGGTGGGACTGCTGGATGACATCGAAAAAGTACAAAGAAGGGCAGCTCGCTTTGTATTATCGCGAAATAGGCGAGATAGTGCCATAGACATGATATGTGAATTGGAGTGGCAGTCATTAAAACAAAGGCGTTTTTCGTTGCGACGGGATCTTGTCATGAAATTTCAATCACCAGTTTTCTCCTCCGATTGCGAAAAAATTCAACCCACCTACATAGGGAGAAATGATCATCACGATAAAATAAGAGAAATCAGGGCTCGCACAGAAAAAGCAGAGTAATCACGTAGATGCAGATGAAAGTTCAGTTATTTCGATCTTTCCGAATATGCTCACAACTATTGATTCAAAAATTCAACGTCGGTAACTTAGGGCCATCTTTCAACTGTATGAATGTCCCTTTTAATACCAAATTTTGTTTTGTTCGTCTAAATGGTAAGATGTCAGACTACTAAACCTGAAGTTTGCAGTGAATCCTCTGTCAGCCTTAGGTATCTTCGAGTCACTGGTCAGATTTTTTTTTATTTTATTTTTTTATACGGAAAAGATGACAAGCTGACCCGCGGATAGAGGTACTGATTAAACTGAAGGTCTCCTACAACCGGCTTGGTAAGTTAGTTCAAAGGTCTAAGAGGCCACGAGCTCATCCCTTGCAATGCGACCATTTCACGCAGAGCACTGCGTTATTGAAACCGACCTTCGGGTAGACAGTTTTATCTTGCGTCTGAATTATGAAAATACCAACTCGAAAATTTATAAAATACGATAGTAAGTTTCCTTTACAATAGATGCTGATATTGATACTTTTTTCTCTCAACTGGAAAAACTCATTCTTCGAAAATTACTACCAAAAATCACGAATCGGACATTAAAATTAACTGAGCCCTTCATTTATATCTGCTGCGACGCACGAGTCGGTTAGCGGAACGTCACAGATTTCGTTGACAACTGTTTTTCCAGAACCGCGACATATTGGAGAACTACCATATTTCAATGTTTACAGCTTCTCCAGCACATATATTATGGCGAAAGAGCTGTGGATTGTTCGGTAAATACTAATGACTCCGTATCGTACATTTCAGATTAATGGATAACTGTAACACTACACGATAGTCTGCGCAAGTGTAGGGTCCGATGACCTCAGCAGCTTGGTCCCTTAGGAATTCTCCTTCAAACACACACACTCTTGTCGCAAGACTCGTGTAGTAATGAACACATTCGTAAATCAGACTAAGAGCAGCCGACCAGTTGCAAAGGATAAAGTAATCTTTACCTAGGTTTCAATAGATATAAATCTATCTTCTTCAGAAGACTGCAATATTATAACATGAAGTGATATGTCCTTATCGTTTAGGCAAACATCTGCATAGTTACATTAATCATATAAAATATAGCCCTGAAAACAGGGTTTGTCGAACAAATAAAATAGGTACATGGAAGTTGCAGAGCGCCTTATATTTACTTACCCTATGTTGCTGGAAAATCAAACTTTCTGCCGTGTTATTCTTATGGAGATTAGAGCGCTGATAAGGAATTCAAACTGAAAATCAGCTGTTCTTCTGCAGCAACAAGGGACCTAGATTTACTAGGACCTTGTTGCAGAATATTCATGTTTAGGTTATTAGGGTGAGTTTATAGGCTCAATATATTTAATAAATAAGTTAATAAAGAAGACTACACATTGATCTTGCCAAAAGTCGAGAAGCGATTCTTCTTAGTGTTGTAGCTCTCTGGGGCACCCTGGGATGCACCCTGGGACTTCACAGTAGTTAAATATATGCTTAATGAAGTGTCTGTAGGGTGGTTTTGGTGTGGGGATGGAGGGTGGCCTAAGCTTAGGCGCTCTGCAACTTCCATGTACCTATTTTATTTGTTCGACAAACCCTGTTTTCAGGGCTATATTTTATATGATTAATGTAACTATGCAGATGTTTGCCTAAACGATAAGGACATATCACTTCATGTTATAATATTGCAGTCTTCTGAAGAAGATAGATTTATATCTATTGAAACCTAGGTAAAGATTACTTTATCCTTTGCAACTGGTCGGCTGCTCTTAGTCTGATTTACGTGGAACCGTTGCTGTAGCGCAGCTATGTTTAAAGTACTGAACACATTCGTGTTTATTGCGCAAGTGAAACTAAGTAGTGGGGCTACTCGGAAAGTAGGGTGGAATTTCTTACAAAAACTGTTTTTGTTTTGACATGTTTCTGTATTTTCCTACATAGTCTCCACATTTGTTTGCAGATTTTTCATAACGCTCTACCAATCTTTTGTATCCCTAAGTCATAGGCGTCTTCCGCATGTGGGATATCTAGTCTTTAAACTGCGATATTGCAGCGCCTGTGTTGTTAAGAACGATGCAATGTTCCTTCGGACATGCGAACAGGCACTGCGGCGACTACAGCAGTGATGAAATACAAGAATTGTATTCGCAGCTGCGAATACGAACACACGTCAGCTGTACAAGGGAATGGCGACAAAGAAAATTCGTACTGGACCGGGACCTGAATTCGGATTTCCCGCTTTATGCGAGTGGTCGCCTTAACCGTTCTGTCTATCCGTGCACGACTCACACGGCCAGACCCAATTTCCACTGTCGTCGTTCTTGCATCATTTCATGTATTTCATAGCCGCAGTGCCTGTTCCTTCGGATACGCATGTATGTCCAAGGGAACATTGGAGCGTTCTTCTTAACAACACAGACCTGCAATGTCCTATTTATCCGCCGATACCACGCAGTGACTCCCAATTAAATAATGTGTGGACGAGTACAGGTATGGCGGAGGGATTTATTTAACCACGTACATGACGTTTCTCGTCATTTTATTACAAAGTATCGTATCAGTAAACGACGGGTTTTCGAGAGCTCAGTTTTCAGGTGCTTCGAAACGGCATACATTCACAGCACGTAGGTTATAATACAAAACCACAAAAGCTAATATGGCGTCTTCAGACTCTGAACTGAAAATAGATGGCGTGCATGTGACGTAGGTGGCATTCTTCCATCTCATTGGCCTACGTTCAACCGCAATGTCAGAATGTCTGTCACGACTGATATTGCTCCCGAACGTGCTTTTTCCGCTCTCTGACGTCAGAAACTGGACACACTCAACGTCGACGGCCGAATGCACGGTCCGTGTGCCGACGGCTTCTGTGTGCATCGCGAGGCCACACGGATGCCAGTTGCTTTCATATGATCACTTCCCAGAGTGTGAGAGGTCGCTACCACGCCGTGGAATTCCGTCCACCTAGAGATTTCACAGTTACGTGAGAAAGAACAGTGATGAAACACGGAAAACTATTGTGTAACTTACGGGAACGTTGAAATTTTGCTGAGTTTGTGGGACTTCTTAACATGGCTCGCCGTCATTACAGTCACTTTATCGCTGAGCGCAACTGAAACACGAGCCAACGGACTCCCACTTCTGAGAAAAGCAAGTTTTTACGTGTTGTTCTGTCGCGCTCGATTTACTTGCTCTCTACGCAGAAGCCCAGCCCCGCAGTTTATTGTGCCGCCGTACTCGAGCGCCCAACGACACGAGGTCGTGTTTCGTCGTACGCCTACATCACCTGTAACTGTAAAAAGTACAGTGCTACGTTAAAAGCCTATACATGTGAACACTGGGAACCTATACTGTGCCACCTGCACATTTGTCTCAGAACTGCAATAAGGGCCATTCACTGGGTATTGGTCAACATCTCTCACAGTTCCATGTAAACTTTTCATGACCAATAAGTCACGTGTCTCAGTGCACAGGGGGGCATTCATCTACCCCTTCTCTTTGGTAATTAGTTTTGATGTTGGACTTTAAGAACTATTTGAAGCCAACAGGTCCATCGCTTGCTCATTAAAGAGCGTATTTTTTTCTGGTTGTTACAGTTGGGTATCGAGTGCAGTTTCCGCAATTTCCTTCGTTTTTATGCGAGAGAAGATCAGTGAAGGTATCTCTCAACTCTATTAAGTCATCTGTTACGTACAGGCTGTTCTGCAAGGACAAGAATACTCCCGTTTTATTCTCGTGTACAGAGATGCAAGACATACGTGAAGCCTCAACGGTTTGTCGCTTTAGACTACTTCTTCCCTTCTTGCCGGTTATTGACGCACAAGTATTTGTACGAATCTAGTTTTGTGCGGAGTCAGGCCAGATACGATGGGGTTACCCAACATTTTGAGTAGGGAGGGCCAGGAACATGGGAAGTTCGTCTTACGCACAAAAGGCTGTATGTCTGCCACAAAATGGTAAGACAATAATCCAATAATAGTTCTCGCCACTGCTAGTAGCCCAAAAGACGTCAAATTTGTCAAAAGAAAAAAAATGGTGTAGTAAATGATCTCTCCAAAAAACCCAGGAATTTGTAGAGTTCCTAACATAACTGCGACATGAAGACATGAAGGAGGTTTGCTACCATGTTGAAAAATATGCGGAGTCTGCAAAATGCTGAACAGGTCGCTGAGGAAAAAGTAATTGAATGGAAGCAAGATCACATTCTTGTTCTAATATTATGCGTTTCGGACACTGCCATCGTCAGATATCTATAAAAAAAAGATAAAAATATGCAGCTATATAAAAATAAAAATGAGTTACAAAACCAAGATAATCGGACATATAAAAATATTGGAAATCAGTAGAAGACACATACGAAACATCGTGTTGCACACAGATACAAAGGTTAAATGTTCTATTAGTAACGACAGTAAGCAGACTGGTAATTATGAAGGTATGTCGTTTCAGGGCAAAGGCACAGTGAAGATCCATCAAAAGCACATTTTTCTTGGTTGGTTGGTTGTTTGGGGAAGGAGACCAGACAGCGAGGTCATCGGTCTCATCGGATTAGGGAAGGAAGTCGGCCGTGCCCTTTCAAAGGAACCATCCCGGCATTTGCCTGGAGCGATTTAGGGAAATCACGGAAAACCTAAATCAGGATGGCCGGACGCGGGATTGAACCGTCGTCCTCCCGAATGCGAGTCCAGTGTGCTAGCCATTGCACCACCTCGCTCGGTAGCACATTTTTCTTGGTACATGTCATTTAATAAAGTATCTGCGAATAAAGGCTTCAGGAGATGATTGGCCTCATATACGAGAGAATTTGCACTACGTGAACTTTTTTTCTGCAAAGATTCTGCAACAGCATAGAAACAACGATCAAATAAGAATGACCTAAGAGTTTCACAACAAAGTGAGAATGATGAAATACTTTTCGTCTCATATAGATGACTGCTATAAATTTGTATTGTACTACTTGTAATGAAATTTTCGTAAGCTGCTGTCCAAACTGATTGTATATGGAACTTCCCTTTTTCACTTATAACGTGTTCACGGATATTGAAGTTTTTGTTTATGTGTATTACAGACAAAACAACACGAGCAGCATATGGACAAGCGAAGAAATGTACGTTGTAACAGAGCTGATGTAGGAATTTTACGCACGTGCATATCGTAAACAAAGTGCGTGATTTGCGAGCCAGATACAGCCGACAACTGTGACCGGAGCGCGCTGCGATCGCGTATACCACGTTGAGACACAGGTACCGATGTACAGTCTTAGACATAGAAACTGGCCGCCGGCCGGCCGCCACAGAGACTAAGTGCGAGTCGTTCACTTAAGGTGGCCAATAAAACTGGCCGCCCCTGACAACTCGGGTAAGTCCGGCCATCTGCACAATCTGGCAACACCGTAAGATGCGGAAGTGTTAGGAGGAAGTGTTGTCTACTTCCGATGTGTGCTCGCACAGTGTGAGCCCGCGGTCTAGCGGTAATAGTCGCCTGTTCGCGTCCACCTATATATATATATATATATATATATATATATATATATATATATATATATATATATATATATATATATATATATATTTTTACTACATTTCGGCCCTCATATAAAGTTATGAGTTTGATTGAACATCGAAGATAATTCGCTTGACATTCTACCCACCAGCAATAACAAGTATTCCAGAAACAATTCCGCAGGACAGCTCGTGGCTGCGTCGCGATCATAACAGCTTACGCTCGAGCGTTTCCTCGCGCTGCAGCGGCTACCGGCCACCGGCCACCGGCCAGACGCCACCCGCCGCCTGAAATCCGGCGCCGCCCATGTGAACGCAGTGCGACGCTGTCAGTATATGTTTTAACTGTCATTTTCGAATTTGAAGTTCTAGTTATCATCTTGCAGTTAAGCATTGCATTTTGCACACTTGAAAATCATGAACTACGGTTAAGCATTGTAAAATTGAGTCGCAAGTGGAAGAAGGTGTAACATCTGCAACACAACGTTTACTTTTGGTATAACAGAGGGGTGAATGCAGAGGAGGCAACTAGAAAGATTTGAACTGTGTTTGGAGCGAGTGCTTTTGGGAAAAATACGCCAGAAAAAGATATTCTTGTTTCAACAAAGATCGTTCTGGCATGAATGATTTTCCACATTAAGGAAGTCTCGACTACTGATACATGTGATAGATTACCATTTCACCATCATGTGACATTTGCAATCAACAGGCAAAGTTCAGAAGTCTGGCGTAGGAGTACTGCATGCTCTAATTCGAAACAACAAAAATCATGGAGTGACTATTATTGAACGTCATCAGGTCGCTCATTGAGCATTCGTATGTAGTACTGTTGTTGGTGACGTGTTATGATGCCTTTATCGTTAACTTCCTAAGAAGAAATGAAAGGCTGAGCCCCACCAAAAGACGTAAACTCGAGCAAACAGTAGTGTGAACATAATATTTTACATCTGATAGCTCCAAAAGTGTGTTTTGGGCTACGAATTCTGCCCCACGGGGTGTGTGCAACATAGCTGGAATTTGTTGCCAACAACTAAGACACCTTTTGGTGGCAGTGTAAGGAAATCGAGCAACAAAACTACATCACCTGTGCTACTGCATGATGACGCACTCTGTTGATTTGAGAAACAAAACTGTCCAGAAGATTGATAGTAAAGTCGTCTCTCAGGCATTTGTATTGATAGGGAAGTCCTCTCTCAAGCACATGTCCCTCTCGTCATATATTCGTAAAAATTTACCTTTCCCGCTCTTGATCGATCAACCGTAAAGGCAATTCATTTCTAGACGAAAATACTCTTAAAACTACACTGGTTTAATGACATCGTTAGAACTAGTGGGTTTCTACGGGCGTAGAATTTGTAAACAACATTAGCATTGTCAGATTGTTTTAGATATCGTGAAAGAAAATTGTGCTCCTGATTAATTTCTCTTTGGCGGTTACTGATGCGTTTAGTAAACTAATGGAAAATTTAATTAAAATATTCACTGTACTAATACAAATTAAATTCAGCTTACTACAGTAACAACACGACGGCAGTCTATCTTAATAAAACATTAAGTGTCTATAAGACGATTGATCCTATTTTAACGCGAATTAGTAGGATATTACCGACTTTTGACATCGAAAAGATCTGTGTTTACTTCTTTTCGTGAATCATTCGCAAGTATTATGAAAATGTGTCATTTCATAGATAAAATTATGTATTCACAACAACAAAAAATATGTGGGTAGAAAACAAAAGTGGCATTATGAATTTGGCAGTACCGTAAGGTTTTCGTTCTGACACTAACAAGGGGAGGCCGCCAATTGTGAAATTCAGATTCGATTCATACTGCGCATAATAAAAGCTCATGGCCAGAGGTGTAATGTGGCAAAGCACCAAGATGCACTTCTCAGCCGTTGTCGAGAAAATCGACTGTTAATAGAAACCGTTGTGGTGAAATACTCTCTACGAAATATGACTTCCCATAGCGTCGTGGCGCAGCGGAAAGTGCTTGGGTTCGTAAGGCAAAGTTCGCCGGATCGAATCACGCGCCATGCATTTTTTTTTAGTATTTGTTATTTGTAATTCAAATATATATATATATATATATATATATATATATATATATATATATATATATATATTACAAATAACAAATACTAAAAAAAAAGTTGCATGGTGTGAGATTCGATCCGGTGCCCTTGGGATTACGAAGCCGAGCGCTTACCGCTGCGCCACGACGCTGTAGGAAGTCACAAATCGTAGAGAGTATTTCAGCTGAACGGATTCTTTTAACTGTCGATTTTCTCGACAACGGCTGAGAAGTGCATCTTGGTGCTTCGCCACATTACACCTCTGGCTATGAGCTTTTATTATGCGCAATATGAATTGAATCTGAATTTCACAATTGGCGGCCTCCCCTTGTAAGTCGAGAATCTGTATATTGTGTACACAGTTCCGTGTAGTCAGCGCGTACACAACTTTCCCACTAGAGCGCGCCCCGCTGAGCACAACAGCGCAGGCGCAGCGCTCGTCCGTCTCCGCACTACGAGATGCCGCTGTCTTAGAGACGGACCAAATTCTGCTTCCGCCTCCGCGTATTAATATGTAACGCAGCCAATGAGATTGCTGCTAACGTAGAACCTTTTCACCTCGCAGATCACACTCGCGAAGTGATACCTGAACGCGCGAGGTATTATAACGACTGTACAGACCTCCGATTAGTCAGCCTGCATTAATCTGCATTAGTCTGCATCAGTCTGCATTATTCTGCATTAGTCTATAGTCAAGTTTCAGTCTGCGCCTAATAAGATTATCATATTCCTGTACACAGCGACGAAGAGAAATGTATAGACACTTTGTCACGTATCAGAGATATGTGAGAATAAGATTAACGTACCAAGCAAGACCAAAGGAACTTCAGATTGTCAATTGTAAACAGTATCCTGAATCAAGTTAAGTAATTTCTGTGCTTTTTATTATTTTAATAAATGTGTGTGAAAATTAATCAAGTTCTGTTTAAAGCTGGTCACCGTCAATCTCCTACTCTGAGCGTGCAAGTGGCATTTCTGTCGTCTGACTTAACAGCAGAAGATAAACACGCCACGATAAGACCACGAGACATATTGCTGACACTCGCCTACTTCGCTAGGGCGACAAGTCAAATAATCTGATGGCGTGTGTACCGAAGGTCTTACAGTACGCACACCACACTGTAGGACCATCTGGATCGGGCTGTTTGTGCTATGAAACCTCAACCGGGAAACCTAGTACATCTTGCCACGGCACTGGAGTTTTCATGTCCCCACACCCCTGTCGGTACCTTCCAGTACCTCACTGACACTCTTCCTGCACATTTAACAGCGGTCCGCGCTGCAAATGGTTGGCAGGTGGCCGTATTAATATGAGTGGATAGTGTCCTTGTAGTAGTAGCAGTAGTAGTGGTATATAACGCCTGTTACACTTACATTTTTAAAAGAAGTGGTGGTGTTTGTGCTGCTATACATGCATAGCAGTCACACAGACGACGGAAGGAATACCTGGGGCGTAGTTTGTCGCTTTCCAGAGGGTATGCCCAAGTCTCGGCCGACGCAGAGTTCATCTGACAACGTATTTAGCGACCAAATGAGACACTGCGGCTATCGCGAACGGGCTTTACATGCGCGCTCGTGGCGTCAACCGCTGTTAAGTGGAGACGTTTGGACCTGCGTCCTGCAAACGTTGGGCTAGGCTGTGGAGACTGGCATAAACTGCAGCGCCCGCTCGCGTGCTAGTGAATCTTAATCGCTGTACGTTTTTCATATTACGCGCATTGTGCTGCCACCTACTGCCAGGTACTCCATATCAGCGACCTCAGTAGTCATTAGACATCGTGAGAGAGCAGAATGGGGCCCTCCACGAAACTCGCGGACTTCAAACGTGGTCAGGTGACTCGGTGTTACTTGTGTCATACGTCAGTACTCGAGATTTCCACACTCCTAAACATCCCTAGCTCTACTGCTTCCGATGTGGTAGTAAAGTGGAAACGTGAAGGACACGTACAGCATGAAACCGTACAGGCCGAACTTGTCTGTTGACTGACGGAGACCGCCGACCGCTGAAGTCGATAGTAATGTTTAATAGGCTGACTTCTATCCAGACCATCACACAGGAATTGCAGACTGCATCAGAATCCTCTGCAAGTACTATGACAGTTAGGTGGGAGGCGAGAAAACTTGGCTTTCATGGTCCAGTGGCTGCTCATAAACCACACATCACGCAGGTAAATGCGAAACGACGCCTCGCTTGGTGTAAGGAGCGTAAACATTGCACGATTGAACAGTGGAAAAACGTTGTGTGGAGTGATGAATCACGGTACACAATGTGACGATTCTTTCGCAGGGTGTGGGTATGGCGAATGCCCGGTGAACGTCATGAACCAGCATGTGTAGTGCCAATAGTAAAATTCGGAGGCGGTGGTGTTATGGAGTGGTCGTGTTTTTCATGGAGGGGGCTTGCACCCCTTGTTGTTTTTCGTGGCACTATCGCAGCACACGCCTACATTGACGTTTTAAGCACCTTCTTGCTTCCCACTGTTGAAGAGCATTGCGGGGATGGCGAATGCATCCTTCAACACGATTGACCACCTGTTCATAATGCACGGCCTGTGGCGGAGTGGTTACACGACAATAACATCCCTGTAATGGAGTAACCTGCGCATAGTCTTGATCTAAATCCTATAGAGCAACTTTTGGGTGTTTTGGACCGCCGACTTCGTGCCAGGCCTCACCGACCGCCATCGATACCTTTCCTCAGTGCTGCACTCCGTGAAGAATGGGCTGCCATTCCCCAAGAAAGCTTCCAGCACCTGATTGAACGTATGCCTGCGAGAGTGGAAGCTGTCATCAAGGCTAAGGATGGGCCAACACCATACTGAATTCCATTATTACCGATGGAGGGCGCCACGAACTTGTAAGTGATTTTCAGCCAGGTGTCCGGATACTTTTGATGACATAGTGTAGAAAGTACCGTTGTCCAATAGTCATTATGTAGCTGATCATCCTTCATCTATTTCGCTACTGAAAATAAGCCAGCATAGGGCTGTAATTTTACTCAACATATTTCATAGGCATGGAAGTAGTGGAGTATCAGTTTTGCAGCGTTCAATCAAAGTGTTATTGGTGTTGCGCTTCTCATTTCTGTCAGTGTACTTTTGCTTAAATTGCCACTGTCTGTAAACCACTTATGTGGACTGAATAGCAGAAGCATGACTCATTTTGATAAGTAGTAACAAACAAATATATCAATAAAGAATAAGTAATAAATGCAATAGAAAAGCTGTTACAATGTTACAGGTGCCCTAGCCATGGACGAGGATGTGACATATTCACTGTCCAGTAATATTAATGGACCACGTGTCAAAAGCTAGAATAACCACCATTTGCAACGCAGACCGTTGCGAGACGTGCAGGAAGGGATATGGACCCATACCGACCCCAGTGTCGTCCGTGGTTAGTTGCGCTACATTTCTCGGTTCAGGATCCACGGCGCGGAGAGGCCGAGCAAGGTGGTGCCACAGAGTCTCGATTGGGTTTAAACACGGGGAGTCTGGTGGGCTTACGGTAAACTCATCCCGGTGCTCTTCGAAACACTCGTGTACGCTGTGAGCTGTGTGATGCGTTGCATTGTCGTGCTGGTAGATGTCATCGTGTAATTTCCTTCGCATGTAAGGGTGGACGTGGTCCCCAAGGATAGATTCGTACTCGTGTTGATCAACTGTGCCTTCCAGGATGATGAAATGACTCGGATAATGCTACGAAAACATTCCCCAGACAATAATGCCGATTCCTCCGGTCTGTATCCTTCCGACGAATGTTGCAGGGTGTTTGTTTTCAGTCAGATTAAGCATAAAACGCGATTCATCTGAAATGGCCACCTGGCGCCATTCAGTGCGGTACTGGCGGGCAGATTCCAGATTCCATCCTCCGTCACCGATGAATAGCAGTCAATACGAGTGTGTGAACCAGACCCTTGCAGCAACTTTGGCTGAAAGGTCGTTGAGGAGACACTGTTGGTAGCGACATGGGCGGTCAGTTGCACGTCCATTCGCCCGCACACGTCTACGCAGCCGTCGTTCACCCCTATGGTGTAGCGCAGTTGCCTAGGCGCCGGTTTTGAGTCACGCCGTTTTGTCATGCACGGTATACTTCAACCACGGCGCCAAGCGAACAGTTCACATACTTAGCCGTTTCTGAAATGCTTCCAATCTTGGCCCGAAAGCCAATGACGATGCCGTTTTGGTCGTCAAAAACATCGCCCCGTTTCCGCATAACGACAACGACTGCAATGATTCCGCGTCTCACCGACACGCTTTATTCAGGGTGTTACAAAAAGGTACGGCCAAACTTTCAGGAAACATTCCTCACACACAAATAAAGAAAACATGTTATGTGGACATATGTCCGGAAACGCTTAATTTCCATGTTAGAGCTCATTTTAGTTTCGTCAGTATGTACTGTACTTCCTCGATTCACCGCCAGTTGGCCCAATTGAAGGAAGGTAATGTTGACTTCGGTGCTTGTGTTGACATGCGACTCATTGCTCAACAGTACTGGCATCAAGCACATCAGTACGTAGCATCAACAGGTTAGTGTTCATCACGGACGTGGTTTTGCAGTCAGTGCAATGTTTACAAATGCGGAGTTGGCAGATGTCCACTTGATGTATGGATTAGCACGGGGCAATAGCCGTGGCGTGGTACGTTTGTATCGAGACAGATTTTCAGAACGAAGGTGTCCCGACAGGAAGACGTTCGAAGCAATTGATCGGCGTCTTAGGGAGCACGGAATATGCCAGCCTGTGACTCGCGATTGGGGAAGACCTAGAACGACGAGGACACCTGCAATGGACGAGGCAATTCTTCGTGCAGTGGACGATAACCCTAATGTCAGCGTCAGAGAAGTTGCTGCTGTACAAGATAACGTTGACCACGTCACTGTATGGAGAGTGCTACGGGAGAACCAGTTGTTTCCGTACCATGTACAGCGTGTGCAGGCACTATCAGCAGCTGATTGGCCTCCACGGGTACACTACTGCGAATGGTTCACCCAACAATGTGTCAATCCTCATTTCAGTGCAAATGTTCTCTTTACGGATGAGGCTTCATTTCAACGTGATCAAATTGTAAATTTTCACAATCAACATGTGTGGGCTGACGAGAATCCACACGCAATTGTGCAATCACGTCATCAACACAGATTTTCTGTGAACTGTTGGGCAGGCATTGTCGGTGATGTCTCGATTGGGCCCCATGTTCTTCCACCTACGCTCAATGGAGCACGTTATCATGATTTCACACGGGATACTCTACCTGTGCTGCTAGAACATGTGCCTTTACAAGTACGACACAACATGTGGTTCATGCACGATGGAGCTCCTGCACACTTCAGTCGAAGTGTTCGTACGCTTCTCAACAACAGATTCGGTGACCGATGGATTGGTAGAGGCGGACCAATTCCATGGCCTCCATGCTCTCCTGACCTCAACCCTCTTGACTTTCATTTATGGGGGTATTTGAAAGCTCTTGTCTACGCAACCCCGGTACCAAATGTAAAGAGTCTTCGTGCTCGTATTGTGGACGGCTGTGATACAATACGCCGTTCTCCAGAGCTGCATCAGCGCATCAGTGATTCCATGCGACGGAGGGTGGATGCATGTATCCTCGCTTACGGAGGACATTTTGAACATTTCCTGTAACAAAGTGTTTGAAGTCACGCTGGTACGTTCTGTTGTGTGTTTCCATTCCATGATTAATGTGATTTGAAGAGAAGTAATAAAACGAGCTCTAACATGGAAAGCAAGCGTTTCTGGACACATGTCCACATAACATATTTTCTTTCTTTGTGTGTAAGGAAAGTTTCCTAAAAGTTCGGCCGTACCTTTTTGTAACACCCTGTATAGCTCCATTGCTAGTGCTGTCACCCACCGTTTGTGAGTTGTTAATGCACTCGACGTCGAACGTGGGTGAGTGGACCGCGTAAATCATAGATAATTTGAAAGTGAATGAGAACTGGCAAAAGTGAAACACCTAACAGAAAGACCAGAACAAAAGCAGCAGACGTGTTGGCGGGTCGGCTGCCTACCTGCAGGGACTCTGCCACCCTTGCAGTGCGCAAAGTAGCAAATAATGTTAATGCTGCGCCACATTTACACACTAAACTACTTTAGAAAACTCGCCTTCGCGCATCTACATAATTCGGCACGTTCCACTAGGCTATTTCCTTTTACATCGGCAATAATTCACAGAATAATTGCTGTGTTCGGTACACTGCTGAATTAAATAATGCCGAAAGCCTGGTACCTTCAACTGAAAGACATATATATCATGCACTTGAAGTGAATATGGGAAGCCGCTTGTAAAATGCTATTCGAGAGAAGAAATTGTTCGCGTGTTTTTTCAGCCTTCCACTACGGCAGAAATGATCTAATATTAATCTCTTCTTTTAATTGGGCTCTTACAGCCAATGATTCTGATCGACCTCGTAAAGATTGCCGGACTCATTCTGCACACGCAACAGCTGGGGGAGATATATTTAGAACGACAACCGAAAATTTGTATCGAGACCAAGACTCGAATATTGTTTTGTCGCTTATCGCAAGCAATTTTTAATTTTTTTAGGGGATCCATCATCCCCCGCCCCCTTGTACTCGCCACTGTCTTCGTCTCCGACGATATCGCTAGGCATGCAGCCTGACCATGACTTATACCGCAACAACAACGCGAATATTCCTTTCTCCAAGAATAAATACTTCTTAAAATTAAAGACAGTTCTTCTCTAAGACTGATCACTAAACTCATTCACGTAGAACTTTACTCTTAAGCCGAAAGCTAATATTACGTCTTTTTGTAATAGGCCGGCCGAGTTCGCCGAGCGGTTCTAGGCGCTACAGTCTGGAACCGCGCGACCGCTACGGTCGCAGGTTCGAATCCTGCCTCGGGCATGGATGTGTGTGATGTCCTTAGGTTAGTTAGGTTTAAGTAGTTCTAAGTTCTAGGGGACTGATGACCTCAGAAGTTAAGTCCCATAGTGCTCAGAGCCATTTGACCTATTTATTTATTTTTTATTTTTTTTTTTTAAATACGGGTTTCCTCTACAGGATAACGCCGCTCTTCGGAAAGAAACAAAAACTTTCCACGTTTTGAAATACTGTTTTCCTCACTATAGCTACTGAAATAAGACTTATCTAGAATGGTTCAAACGGTTCAAATGGCTCTGATCACTATGGGACTTAACTTCTGAGGTCATCAGTCCCCCAGAGCTTAGAACTACTTAAACCTAACTAACCTAAGGACATCACACACATCCATGCCCGAGGCAGGATTCGAACCTGCGACCGTAGCGGTCTCGCGGTTCCAGACCGTAGCGCCTAGACCCGCTCGGCCACTCCGGCTGGCACTTATTGTAGTGTTGGCAGAAGAGCCAACACCGTGTTACTAGTGGAGGCCGAAATGCACGCGTCTGGAACATGACAAGGAATGAGAATTCAGATGGCGGACGTAATTAGTTTCATACTTAACTTTAATCCATTAATGATGAACGTCGCTCTTCACGGTACATGATTCACAATATTATCTGTTAGAAACTGAATATGGCGCCTTGCAAGGTCGTAGCAACTGACGTAACTGAAGGCTATGCTAAACTGTCGTCTCGGCAAATGAGAGCGTATGTAGACAGTGAACCATCGCTAGCAAAGTCGGCTGTACAACTGGGCGAGTGCTAGGGAGTCTCTCTTGACTAGACCTGCCATGTGGCGGCGCTCGGTCTGCAATTCACTGATTGTGGCGACACGCGGGTCCGACGTATACTAACGGACCGCGGCCGATTTAAAGGCTACCACCTAGCAAGTGTGGTGTCTGCCGGTGACACCACACTTATCTAGACTTCTCGTCTTAAATAAGATATACTAAAGGAACTTCTTTCTTCAAATACAAAACAAAGAATCTGGGCTAACAAAATTGTCTTGAATATCAGCCAAATAAATTGATAAACTTCCTTAAATGCACAACAACAGATATCAGTAAAATAGGCCTCCTATAGCGATTCAGATACTGACTGTAACTCCCATATGTTGAAGAGATCTGAGTTGTCCTGAAAAGAAATTGATATGAACGCGGATACTGCGATAAGTAACTGTTCTCAATCATATCTTTGGTGTTCCTAAACTCATTTGAAGGTGGTCGGTATTTTAATAAGCGATCTTGTGGCGAATTCTGGCTACATACTCAGTCAGGATAGGAGCTTCGGACAGAAACAAAGCGCGTCTGACGCTGGAACAACACCGGCTGAGGGTTTGCGTCAGACGGAGCAGCCGCCACCTAATTCGTCTTTACGACTGACACAACATGGCCACGTAACACGATACGATGCGGTACAACCCCCTGGACTCGATAACAACAGTTGAGAGCGGGGAACACACTGCAGCAAGAACAACACAGCAATTTTTAAGCAACAAAGTGTGGCGTTTTTTATATAACCTCCAGTGATGCAAAATCCGTAGCTTTCTCTGCAATACATTACATAGAAACCTTTTGACTCAGTTTCGACAAAATTAGTGCTAACAGTATCTAATACAAAAGACGTTAATTCAACTTGTATTTGTACATTAAAGAATACGCACACAGTATGACCCAGAACTCCACCGACACGCTTTCAGCAGTTGTTCAGGGATACCTTCTGAGTATTTTAGTATCAGGGATCCACGGTCTCCGGCGGTTCGTTAAAGTGTAATAATGAAATTGAGATTTATTCGGTTTGTTATCGCAGTCACTCCCTCACTTTGAGAGTGGTATTTTTGTGTGACGCTTTCCCTAGTGACTTTGAACTGCTTTTCTGTTTTGTTGGGGTGGTGATTGAGGGCAGGAGCTGCTACCAACCAGCTGGAGACGGTGTATCGAAAAGCTAGCGGTGAACACATTCCAGCAGAGTGGTTGGATCTCGACATCATTCCTTGAAGTAGTTAAATAGCCACAGATCCACGATTTAATTTTATCCGTATTTCGCAGCTTCAAATGTGACTGTATTCAATACACTGGAGGTATGAATTAGAAAACGCCTTCAGTCATAACTTTTTGTGTTTTATTAAGTACATTATGCATTTCGGACCTATGGGTCCATCATCAGGTGTTCGTCTTTATCCATGCTTTTTTTTCTTGAAGCATGCCTCTTGAATGAAGTGATATGTACAAAAACGATGGAGAAAAAATATGTATGCTGGTGCTAAAACGTTAAAAACGCTTCTCTTGGATTATTTGTTAAGTTTACACCATCTTTTCCACTATTTCGCACATATTTTCCGCGTTTGATTTACGAAATTCATAACCTAACATTAAAGCTTTTCGTGACAGGAATATGTATTTCATCTCATTCAAGATAAAAAATGAAGCATATATTAAGACGAATTACACCTGATGATGGACCCACAGGGTTCGAAATGCATCGTGTAAATAAAACACGAAAAGTTGCGACTAAAGGCGTTTTTTAATTCATACTCCAGTGAATTGACGATTTTTAGTCGTGTGAAGTTTAACGCTGTCTCGCTAATCAAAGTTAGGCTGGCGACCCTTGTTGTTGTTGTTGTGGTCTTCAGTCCTGAGACTGGTTTGATGCAGCTCTCCATGCTACTCTATCCTGTGCAAGCTTCTTCATCTCCCAGTACTTACTGCAACCTACATCCTTCTGAATCTGCTTAGTGTATTCATCTCTTGATATCCCTCTACGATTTTTACCATCCACGCTGCCCTCCAATGCTAAATTTGTGATCCCTTGATGCCTCAGAACATGTCCTACCAACCGACCCCTTCTTCTAGTCAAGCTGTGCTACAAACTCCTTTTCTCCCCAATTCTATTCAATACCTCCTCATTAGTTATGTGATCTACCCATCTAATCTTCAGCATTCTTCTGTAGCACCACATTTCGAAAGCTTCTATTCTCTTCTTGTAAATTCGTGACGCTAGCTCAATGGTCGTCAATTGATTTAAATGTACTTCCCGGCTGACTCTTAATTCAATTGCTGTCACGGGGGTGAGGAGAAAGAACACATCCTAGTGGTACCAGCATTATGCATATTTAGATGTTCGATTAATCTGAATGGTTTGCAATGTTCTAGCGATTCTATTCGAACTCTATGCTAATGTACCGACAAGGACCATTTTCGCAGATAAACATGCAAGTACGTAATGGATGTTCAGTTTCACAATATAGTTCGTCGCACTCTCACATTATGCATCCGCTGTAAGAACAATTTCATGCATTTACATTTTTGGTGTCCCACAATATTGGTTGGCTAAATATTACCCTTATTTGGATTAATATTATAGGAAACTGAGCTGAGGCTTAATCCGAGTCTACCAACAAACGTTTCTCATGAAATATGAGCAGCAGTGCGTCGCACGCTGTTAAGAATGCGTGGTATTGGCTGCAGCTGGAGGTGCATCGCTACGTAAGCTCCGAAGAATGGAAGAAATGAACGTTTGAGTATCTCGAACAGGTTGACCTTCTTCATGCTCACCGGGATCGGTCATGTGCAACCTGCCTCGCATTTACCTCACACGTATCGTGTGAGGTAAATCAGATGGATGCAGTTTTTATTGATTTTCGAAAAGTATTTGACCCAGTATTAGAAAAACGTTTATTTACGGAAATAAATTCTTTTTCACCCGGTGTCACTATTATCTAAACCTTTTGTTTTTGCATTAAAAATGCAGCTGTCACTGCCATAAGTCAAAACTAATAACATATATTAATTGTAAACATCCGTTTCAAATCCGCTGTTAGGTAGGTTTTCAAAACTGTATTTAGTCTAAGAGAAGGGTAAGACTAGAGTTGAATGTCTTTGGTAATTTATTTTGGAACTGATCTAGTCGTCTTCGTTTTCTTAAAAATGAGAAAACGGCATCAACTGGTTGTGTAGTTACTGTTAATTTCTACTATTTTGTTTTGACTGTGTTGACTGTAAATTATTTTAGTGCTTTAATGGTTGCTTTTCAGGCCTTCTTCTAAACTTGGTCTATTAATTACTTCCATTCGCAATTGATATTTTTATCTACAGCAGAGGCAAAGTCAAGTGTAGATGATTAAGATACCTTCCATTAACACATATTAATTCTTCTTTTCCCCGTATTGGGGATAGTATACGTTTATCCGCAGGGTAGGCAATGCAACTACATGCAAACGAAGATCGTGCACGTATGTTCAAATAACACGCAGTTCTTCATTTTCCAGCTTAAAGATCGTTAAACTCCCTCTATCGCTGATGATTATACACGTATTTTCGGTCATATCACTCCGTATTCAGGCCACAAGTGGGCCATCGGGACCATCCGACCGCCGTGTCATCCTCACTGAGGATGCGGATAGGAGGGGCATGTGGTCAGCACACCGTTCTCCTGGTCGTTACGATGGTTTTCTTTGACCGGAGCCGCTACTATTCGGTCAAGTAGCTCCTCAGTTGGCATCACGAGGCTGAGTGCACCCCGAAAAATGGCAACAGCACATGGCGGCCCGGATGGTCACCCATCCAAGTGCCGGCCATGCCCGACAGCGCTTAACTTCGGTGATCCGACGGGAACCGGTGTATCCACTGCGGCTAGGCCGTTGCATTTTGGCCGTAGAGGCTCTACCATTTCGACTCCTCTTTATATTCGAAATTTTGCGACTATACAGGGTGAATCACCTAAAACTTGCACCGCAGGTATTGGGGAAGTGGAAAGTCCTTTTGGTGTGCTGTTTTCACAGAATGGATTAGTAGTCAGGGGCTCGTATTGTTAGGCAATAAACAGAGTGTAGTAATACTCAGAAAGCGTAGTTTTTGTCGCAACATAGACTTTTTTAAATGGAACAATGCCTATTGACATTAACAAACTAAAAGCAGGGTAAATTAGAATGTCAGTGGTGTTTGTTGCAGGATTCTAGCGAGAGTCGTTTACGAGATATCATATTTTGAAAAGTTCCCACACCGACACTTGTACAGTACCCCGTGGCAGCACATACTAAAGAACAACACAAGTGCATTCACTAGTTATGTGGTTCCTGACCAGTAACGAGACGCTTGACCATCACAGGTTGAGTTCAAAATGACTACTGGCAGCGGCAATATACGCTTCCAGTCTGATATTGAACGACTGCTGCACACGTGCTAACATTTCAGCGGAGATGTCTGACCAGGCTGCAGTAATACGTTGTTGTATATCATCGGGTGTAGTTGGTATGTCCTCATAGACAGTGTCTTCAGCTTTCCACACACAAAAAAGTCTACACGCGTCCAATCCGGGGAACGGGCCGGCCATGGTACAGGTCCTCTGCGTCCAGTCCAACGATTTGGAAACAATTCGTGAAGACATGTTGTCGTACTCCGTGCACTGTGGGCTGGACAGCCATGTTTGTACCACAGGTTCCTCCTAGTCTGCAGAGGAACGTCGTCTAGCAACCGTGGAAGATGGCGTGCTAGGAGGATGGGATACTTTTGCGCGTTCAGTGTTCGTCTATGAAAACTGACCTATGAGCTGATGGCTCACTATCCCATACCACACGTTTACTCTCCATGGACGCTGACTTTCCACCTGATGAAGCCAACGGAGATTGTCAAGAGACCAACAGTGCATGCTTCAGCGGTTTACCTGGCCATGTTTGGTAAATGTGGCTTCAACACTAGACAAGACACATGATACGTCTGGAGTATCCTGTCTTAATGCCCACGTACAAAAGTTAATGCGATTCTCATAATCGTTTCCATGCAGCATGCAGTACTTGATGGAGAGAGATGTGATAGGGATGGAACCTATGCCGATGGAGAATGCATACGACACTTGTCTGACTCATGCTACTTCCTCGCGTGATTGCGCGGGAACTAACGCGTGGATCAACTACAACAGCGGCAAGAACATTAATTTTCTCTCGTCTGTCGTCATTGTCTTCTGTTACGTTGCCCTCTGCATCACAATGAACACGTCAGCTTTTTTTACACTGGTAAATCGATCGTCCACTCAATACCTCAGGCATGGACTGTCACACACTGATTGACTAGCAAGTCGCACTTCACTCAAGGAACACACAAGCACACTGTCAGTAAACATAACAACATCGTACCTTGCAACTACGCAGGCTGAATGGCACAAAGAAGTGTCGGTGTAGAAAATTTTCAAAATACGATATCTCGTAAACGACTTGCACTAGAATTCTCCAACAAATACCATTGACCTTCTAATTCACCCTACTTTTAATGTGTCAGTATCAACGGGCATTGTTCTATTTAAAAAAGTGTATGTTTGCAGAAAAAGTACACTTTCTAGATATTATTATAATCTATTTTTTTGGCTAACAAAACTAATCCCTGTCTACCAATCCATTATATGAAAACCGCACATCAATAGCACTTTCCATTTCCGCAATATCTGCGGTGCAAGTTTTACGTGATTCACCCTGCATATTCTCAGACTCTATGAAATCCAGAGAAAATTGTAATTCACACACACTGCTCCGTCCTATAATTTCATTCCCGACTTTCAAATGGTCAGCTGCGCTGTATCCAGATGAAAAGCCACTAAGCCCGCCGGTGTGGCCAAGCGGTTCTAGGCGCTTCAGTCTGGAACCGCGCGACCGCTACGGTCGCAGGTTCGAATCCTGCCTCTGGCATGGATGTGTGTGATGTCTTTAGGTTAGTTAGGTTTAGATAGTTCTAAGTTCTAGGGAACTGATGATCTCAGATGTTGAGTCCCATAGTGCTCAGAGCCATTTTGAAAAGCCACTAACGGAAGAAATAAGAACATTCTGTTTTAAGGGGAGTGTGCTATACATTAAGAAGACGGGGCTGATAGGTCAGTATTTTTTATATCATGGCTGCTGTGATTATGCTCCTTCACAAGAGAGGAGTCACTTTTCCACTTTGGGGAAATTATCCTTCGCAGACCCTACGTAGAGACAGTTTTACAACTTCTTTTTGTATCAGCCTTGTTCCAGCCTTAACGATTCTCATCTCCGTGCGTCTTTCCTTTTTTAAGGTCTCTGACAGCTAAACACATATTACCTGCCATTAATTATGGAATGCTTTGTTTTCGTCATATGTTTATTCTTTCCAGTTTTTTCTCTTACCACATTTTCACCGTAACTTCTCAGATTCTCTCCAAGAGCTCTGCGAATGAAAATGGAAGAAAGGTTCCTCGCTTTGAGACTTCAGAATTTCAGAGCTTGTTCAGTAGTCCTTCTGAGTGTCGTATAAGGAAGCCACGGTCTGCGGCGCCTCCTTACTAATTTTTTGCATTCCGTTTGGACAACAATGGATTGTCGCAGACGCGGAACTGGTACGCCAGACTCCTGGAATTCTTGAGCATGTGCAGCAATCGATGATGTGTCGCTGTACTCTCGTGCCATGATCATGGCGGTCGACATTTTAAACAATACCTTGAAGAAGACAGCCCTGCATTTGTTACGTGGTGTGTATTGTACACTGACAGAACAGACTGAACATACTGTGATGAAGGAGTACCTGTTTCGTCTGACGGTTCTTGCGTTATTCTGTGTAGTGTGTTGCTCGTTTTGGTTATCAGATATTGCAGGCTTCTCCACTGTTGTGAAAGTGTATATCACTCTTAGTGCTTATCAGAGTGTACATCGACATCCCAGTGTGGAAGTGTACATCGACATCCCAGTGTGGATCCCTCCGCAGCACAGATGTAATTCGCACATGCTGTCCTTCTTCGCCATCGATGAACGTCTCTGGCGCCTATATATCTGTGGCCTCATGCGCAGTGGCGCGGTACGCCAGTTTGAAAGGACGGACGCCAGTTTGAAAGGACGGAGGGAGTGCTGAAACTTCAGTCTTCTGGCTCACAATGAAGATGGCTGAACGATATACAGGCGAAATATTAGAATAAGAAGGTAAATTTATGTGGTTGCACACCAGAAATTTAATGGGGCTGTACATTGATGTTTAAAAAACTATATAGCACATGTTGGCCTCAATGTTTGTTAGAATATCGTAAAAAAAATTTGAAATATTTTAAAAACTTTTCGAGACTTTTTGTAACAATGTTAAACGTCGGCTTTTCTTTCTATAATAGGAAAGATTTTAGCTAAATATTTATATACCATATATATTTTAAAATATGTAGCCCATGTCAGTGAGAAAATTTATTAGAGTACTGTAGAAGAGTCTGAAGGAAAACGGTCCAAATGTTTTCGAAATTTTAGCTAACAACGTTGCCCCTTTAGCAACTGTCACTCCACCGCATGCCGGCCTGTTATGACCAGACCGCTATCCATTTAGGAGGATTACTGAATTTGGTTAATTTCTACAGATAGTGGGCCATTTGTGCAAAAAACATTATTTTTATTTATTTTTTAATAATAACACATTTACAAAGCCTACTTTTATGGTTCATAGCTTAGAATAATCGGCTCTATAGATACTATAGCAAACTGTGGTTTTTTCTAATTACATAATTAATTTTCAGTAAAACGTACCGCCTACTAATTTTGCCTGTTATTCAAAATTTAAAGTGTCTGACTCACAGTAAGTAACTCTCATGGGTCCAGAGCGTTTCCTTCTGGCTTCAACATGTGAGGTGCTTGTGATGCTAAATTTTCAGTTAATGCAACTCAGTAAATCGAAGATAAACTTATGTTTAGAAACTAGATTATTAAGTGTACGAAAGAAAATGAAAAACCAGTAACACTGCTAGTAATAAATGACCACCATCCTCCCCATTTCCGATCTTAAAAAATGTCTTTTCCAGTGTGTTTTTTGCCCACTCTTGCACCCTACTCTGCAAATTATGCTCGTCTCCGGCAAACGGAATACGGAATCCAAAGGAGAGACAGTCATGGGACCATTAGCCTTAATTTCACTATTTGCGGGGCTGTTATGTTCTGTTTCTTGCGGTTGAGCTATTAAACCACAAAACATTCAAATGCGATTAAAAAACTTTGGTCTTGTGTGGTTACAAACAAATTTTGTTCTAGAGATTGTCGAAAAATAGCCAAGATGTCTGCATCAATTTTAGAAAGCCTCAGTCGTTGATAAATGAAAGTCGTGTGCTAGACGGAAGAGGTGTTTCCATAATCAAAAACGTGCATGCCGGAGTAAAATCTCCGCGAGGTTATACCGTGTCAGTAGAGGCGCCAGAGCACTAAAGCTCGACATGCGGGCGGAGAAAGGAAGCAATGAATATAGAGCAGACGACTCGGGAGACTGATCGCAACAATGGCGCGCCATCTGGACCGTCGTCACATTCCAACAATTTGGCGCCAGAAGTTATTTCTGCGCTGCGCGGTGCGGCTGCAGGCTGGCGCGTGCCCCGAATCCCGAGCTGTCACCCCCTCCCCCTCCCCCCCCCCCCCCCCCCCAAACACAGCTTCCGCTGCTCTGTCGCGCCGCGCCGCGCCGCGCTGCGCCAATTTTATTTAGATCGCCCGTCTTCAGCCTCTATTCTCAGCCCATATCGTCTTCATACGTCCAGTATATTTCGCGGAGGTAACTTAACATCCGCCTGTGAAACTGCAATCTAGTGCTGTATTAGCTCGCATTTGTCCTCCCCTTTGATGCAAAAGGGCACGGAAAAGTTGTCATCTCTACAGTGGGTTCCACGGTTAAATGTTGATAAGATCAGTGATTTTGTAAAGCATCTGTTTTTAAGTGAATACTAATGGGTTGTCGATAGAGTACCTATTCGATGCAGACAGTGTGGCGAAATAAATAAAAAAATTAAATTTATTGATTTTTTGAAAAGAGGAAAAATTATGGACATGGAACTGTAACATTAGAATTTTCGAAAGGCTTTTTTAAGGACTGTATTGACCAGCTTGAATCCGGACAAATTCGGTGCTGCATGAAATTTGCCTGTAATATAATTTACCATTCCGATTAATTACATTTTTGAATTCTACGTCATTGTTTATTTATTCAGAGCTCTCACCTTAGACGTAGAATACGTCCTTCTGCCACAATATTAATTCATTAGTCGCCATCGATGTTCTTCTCTTTGTTGACTGTGTGTATCTTCCTGAGTCGGCACCGGTTCACTTCACGAAGACGGTGGAAACCAAGGATTAAAATGCTACGTCGCTTTAAAGAAGTCTCGTAAAACTTAGATACTTCTCACTATTTTTTATTCACAACAGAATAAGACTTGCTCTGCTCGTCGCACAAACCATAAATACTAACTATATGGCTGCCTTTCCGCACACACCAAAAATTACGTCCATCCTCTATAAGCTAACAATCGAAAGTGTCTCTTAACTCCTTCTTGGAGTATGAAACAAAAGAGAATCCAATATGAACATTGCAGAGATTATATTCTACATCACTCTCAATTTAATCTTTGGCGCAGACTTTAAGGTACTGTATGTCTCTGCGTCGGAATGCGTCATTACAACAGTTACCAATGGGGTATTATTTGCTGTGAAGTGAACCACCGTACTCGTTGAAATGGATGTGATATCGCGAGGAGATTTCAAAATACCTTTAAATATACATCTATACTCAACAAACAATTTTCAGGAGTTTGGGAGAGAGTACCACATATTAAGATTTTGTCCTATTCCATTATCGTATGGAGCACAGGAAGAATGATCTTGGCTTCGCGATCCCTAGTGCGCCAGTACACAGGAAGCATCATCTTCAAATGTCTGCCAATTGAGGTCTTTGACCATTTCCGTGACGCTCTACCGGAGTCGAGCAGACCTGCGCCCTTCTTTGTACACTTTTAATATCCCCTGTCAGTCCTATCTGGCACTGCTCCCATGCACTTGAGCTATATTCTGGGATGGGACACACGAGACTTTGGTTAACAGTCCTGAATTTTCCCAGTATGCTTCTAGTAAACCGAAGTCCGCCGCCTTCTTCACACCTAATAGCGCATACACGATCATCCCACTTCATATTCCAGCAACTACTTACACCCACGTATTTGTACGAGTTGACTGATTGCAGTTATTAATCACTCATATTTTAGTCATACGGTCTTTTCACTACTATAAATTCTTATCAAGATCTGAATGAATATTAGTGCAGCTTCATTCATGTAGTACATCATTAGAAACATCTATTCTTATTATTGTGTGATCTTCACTCCGAAGATTGGACTGGTGCAGCTCTCCATCCTAGTCTATCTTGTGTAACCCTCTCAACTCTGCAGAACTACCGCATCCATGTGAACCAGCTTACTGTATTCCAGCCTTGGTCTCCCTCTACAGCTTCTACGCCCCCACACTTCTTTCCATTACCAAACCGACAATGGCTTCGTGCCTCAGGATGTGTCCTAACAACCGATTCCATATTTTGGTCGAGTTTTACCCTAAATTTCTTTTTCCCCAGTTTGAACAGTACTTCCTCATTTTTTATTCGATCTACCCATTTAATCTTCAGCATTCTTCTGTAGCACAACATTTCAAAACTTTTATCTTCTTCTTTTCCGTTCTGTCTATAGTCCTCTATTCACTTCCGTACTAGACTAAACTCCAGACAAATACCTTCAGAAAAAGCTTCCTAACACTTAAATTTATATTCGATGATAACAAATTCCTCTTTTCCAGAAATACTGTTCTTGCTATAGCAATTCTGGATTTTATATTCTCTCTAGTTCGGCCATCATCAGTTACTTCGTCGCTCAAATAATAAAATATACCCACTACTTAAGATTGTCTTATTTCCTAACCTAATTTCCACTGAATTGCCTGACTCACTTCCACTACATTCAGTTACCCTTGTTTTACTTTTGCTGGTACTATCTTATAATCTATGTCCAAGATGTTACTCATTCCGTTCATCTGCTCTACCATGTCCTTACACATCTCTGACACAATTCCAATGTCATAGGCAAACGGCAAAGTTCTCCCACCTCCCCATTCCCAAATTTATTTCCATTATGTAAATTGAAAGTGGAAGGTGGAGTAAGGAAAAGAAATTGAAGGAATTGATAGTATTAGCTGTATCGGGACTTTATGCGGAATCAGTGCGACGAGTGAAAATGTGTGCTGGAGTGCGACTCGAACCCGGGATCTCCTACCTACTAAGCAGTTGCGTTAACCACTTCTTTTTCGTCGATCTTATTTTCTTCGTTATTGTTCATTGCATTTGTTCGGGGCGGCCGTCCCATGACACCCGCTGATCCATTCACTCAGTTTTGTTACTACGCTGAGCTACCGTGCCGGCGATCACTGCGCCCCCCACACACTATGTTAGTTGCTAGTCCGCGGACTATCTCGGCCCATTCCTTGGCCGACTCGCATTACCACCTAGTGCAAACACTTATCCGCACTAGTGGCCATGCACACTAATTTTAAATTCCCGCTGGAGGTCGAACTTAAATGAGCGTCTGCACTGTTGGTTGTTCATTCAGAGCCCAGTTACATGAGTGTAGCCGGCCGCGGTGGTCTCGCGGTTCTAGGCGCTCAGTCCGGAACCGCGGGACTGCTACGGTCGCAGGTTCGAATCCTGCCTCGGGCATGGATGTGTGTGATGTCCTTAGGTTAGTTAGGTTTAAGTAGTTCTAAGTTCTAGGGGACTGATGACCTAAGATGTTAAGTCCTATAGTACTCAGAGACATTTGAACCATTTGAACATGAGTGTGTGCTATCTGTTCTTTATGCCCATGTCCGAAAGAAACAGACAGCACGCATTCATATAATTTAAATCCATTTCCAAATTTAACTTTGGTTCCCTTCACAGCTTTCCCAATGTAAGGATAGAATAACACTGGGGATAGGGTACAGCCCTGTTTCACTCCCTTCTCAACCAGTACTTCCCTTTTATGTCCTTAAACTCTTATAACAGCAGCCTGGTTTCTCTACAAGCTGTAAATAATCTTTCGGTCCCTTTATTTTATCCCTGCTACTTTCAGAATTACAAAGCGTGTAGTCAAGTCCACATTGTCAAAAGCTTTCTCTGAATTTGCAAATTATATAAATGTAGATTTGCCTTTTCTCACCCTGTCTTCTGTGATAAGTCGTAAGATCAATATTGCCTCGCGGGTTCCTACACTCGTATAGAAACTAAGCTGATCTCCGCCATGGTCGGCCCTACCAGTTTTTTCCATTCTCCTGCAAATAATATTTTGCAACCACGATTTATTGAAGTGACAGTTTGGTAGTATTCACACATGTCAGCCCTTGTTTCCCCTGTATTCAGAATTATACATTCTTCCTGAAGTCTGAGGTTATTTCGCCTCTCTCATATATCTTGCACATCTGGTGGAATATTTTTGTCCAAAGCTTCTCAATAATCACGAGTAATGTCGTCTACTCCAGGGAAGTGTTTCCACTTAGGTCTTTCAGTTCTCTTCAAAATGGTTCAAATGGCTCTGAGCACTATGCGACTTAATGTCTGAGGTCATCAGTCGCCTAGAACTTAGAACTAATTAAACCTAACTAACCTAAGGACATCACACACATCCATGCCCGAGGCAGGCTTCGAGCCTGCGACCGTAGCGGTCGCTCGGTTCCAAACTGTATCGCCTAGAACCGCACGGCCACTCCGGCCGGCTTTCAGTTCTCTGGCAAATACTTCTGACAGTAATGTATCTCCCGCCTCATATTCACCTCATTCTTCTTGTTTGTCAGTGGTATAGTTAAGCAACTCCAGCCCACTTTTGTCCTCTAAAATGGTTATGTTACATGAGCTGGTTGCCTAGATACTCGGATAATAACGTCGCAGTTGAAGGTGGCTGCCATGGGAAATTCAAATACACAGGGTGGTGAAAATAGCTGAGTTGTGGTAATGACAAATTCAGAATTTCAAAATGGTAGAATTATCCTACCTAGGTTTAGCGGCCATTATAGCGCGATGTTCAAAAGTTTCTGAACGATACGAATTGTGTGAACTGGCGCCATGTTGAATAGTATGACCTGAATTATTTATCAAAAATACATAAAGATATTGACAGTATTGGTGTAACTTACAGTATTAACACATTTAAAATGTCTCTGTTATTTATCACAGTGTATTTCATACTACTGATCTAACTTACAGGTTGCACTGCAATGGACAATAACTAAACTTTAAACGAAGAAAAAATCCAGTAAACATAGGTGTCAAAGGCATATCTTAAGAGCTGAGAGCAATACTTCATCTTCACAAGTATGAAACACATCTGCTGTACTGAACAAGTGCTCATAGCTCTTAAGGTATGCGTTTTTTTCTTGTTTTGGTCTCTACTACCTTCGCCCAAAGTATGGAAAGCAAAGTCCTTGCATTAGAAGACATACCTGTTGCAAAGTATGATTTTGACCAAGTGCTCATAGCTCTTAAAGTAAGCATTTTAGAGCCCATATTTACTAGTCTTTTTTTCTTGTTTTGGGGTAAGGAACAAGGGGACACTGTATAATTCGCCTTTAACAATTACATTCGACGTTAATAAATTTGTCTTCTTCAGCAATGTTCATGCTACAGCCACTGGTATTCTATATCTTTTGTATTCGCTCGGACGAGAACGTGGAGCAAGTAGAGAGAACTTAAAAGGCTTTACGGCAATGTGGGATAGTAACAGTTGTTCAGCACTCTTAGATAAGTAGTACTTCTTTTAGCCGTGTTGAAACGTCCCCTTAGAAAAATTTTTAAATTACTGTGCTGATAAACCTTTTACATTATTTGATTTTCAAACAGCTGAGCAAAGCTGAACGTACTCAGACATACACTAAAGTGACACATAATATTTTTAGCGCAACGCAATCTGACTTTCAGTAATCCCTACAAAAGAATGGCCCTGACTAACAATAACCTATACCTTTCATGAATTCTTACCGCACAAAAATCTTCGTTACTCGAACTACTGCAATACAGCGAGCAAATGAAAATTTTGATAGAGAACAAACAATGTATTTACCTTAATAGTGTTCAAAAGTCATATCAGTTCATGACATCCAGTCTTACAAATTTACTCTGTCCAGATCATCCGCTCTCAAAACTCTGCCATCTCACTCCCCATATCCACCAGTGCTGGCGGCTCACGTCCAACTGCGCAACATACGGTTCAAATGGCTCTGAGCACTATGAGACTCAACATCTGAGGTCATAAGTCCCCTAGAACTTAGAACTACTTAAACCTAACTAAGGACATCACACACATTCATGCCCGAGGCAGGATTCGAACCTGCGACCATATCGGTCGCGCCGTTTCAGACTGAAGCGCCTAGAACCGCTCGGCCACGCCGGCCGGCAACTGCGCAACGCTACGCGCTGTTAACAACCAACTGCCCAACACTACAATAGCGAACAACAACGCAAACCAGCCACAGACTGCACACAGCACAGTCGGTGATTTTCATACAGAGCGCTACGTGGCGTTACCAATAAAAACCTAAACAAAGTGTGAACCATTATTTCTCCATGACAGCATTGCGTCGTGTCTTAAGAATAGCATTAGAAATGGGTAGCCGGAAGAGAAATTATTTCACTCTTGCTTCAAACCGAAGAGTAAATTGCCTTGAATTAGAGCGATGCCAACAGATTGCTGTAGCGTTTGATTTTGGCGAGACTTTAGGACACTCACGTCTTTGAATTTCTCATCCAACAATGCCATAAAACTTTCTACGGCAGTAATTGGTTGTGCCAGAGTTGTGATTCTTTAGCCTTGTCTCGCGGGCCTAAAGCGAGGCTCGTGACCTTTATCAAATTTTAATTGACTAATACAGCATTGCAGAGTGTTGATTTGGGTCCGGCTACTGACAGTGCCTTCCACGACACCCGTACAATAACATCCCATGGTGGGATCGTCACTGACAGGCCTTTGCAAGATCGCGCTTGTTGATAAAATGCCGGACTGTTACGAGCTGGGAATAGTAGTGGGTGGCGGGGAGGTGGGAGGGGTGCCAGTACTGAGACTAGTCAGCCCAAGTCGCCTTTATTGCACAATTCAAGGTTCTTCTCAGCATGTCCGACTAATACTGCCGTGTCGTAACTGCCGTCTGCTTCACGTCTGCTGTGCAGCGAGCTACCTTAATGTAAGTATTAACTGTATTTTTCTTACTTGTCACTTCTTCTTCCGTGTGTATTTGCTTTTAGGAAGCTTTAATTGTCTGGTGCTATTAATAGTGTTCCATAGATTTCGTGTTTGTTTTGAATACAGTCAGAGAGAGTCCCTTTAGTCAACCATAGTGCCAGTAGTGCTAGTATTTGTTTTCAATACAGTCCAGAGACAGGTAGTGCTATTTTCATCGTTTTCCACAAGAAGTGGCTAGCAACCCCAGTTTAGTGAATAAACAGCCGCCTTTAGTGAATTAGCAGTCTAGTTAAAGGTTGAACAACTCTCTTCAGTAAATTGATTCCTTAGGATGGATAGGATGTGTGACTCGTGTGTACGGACGCAGGAGGAGCTGGCCACTGTTCGCGAACAGCTGAGCGTGTTGATGGCCGCGGTCAGCCGTCTTCAGGCTGCTGCCTCGGAGTGTAGCGGCAGCGGGGAGTCTGGAGCGTCGCAGGGTACACCCCAGGTGTTACATGCTTCACACACTGTCCCTGCTGTCGAGACATCTTCGCCGGTACCGGGTGCGGTTGGGCCACCCTCTCCCCAAGGGGAGTGGCGGGTTCAGCGGCGTTCGCGGCGCACGAGGCGGAGGGTCAATATGGAGGCTGGCCGTGTGGCATCGCCCGCTCTGCCTGTGAGTGGACATGTGGCTACTCCTTCAGCAAGGTCCGAGCAGGCACAGGGGGGGAGGGGTTTATTAGTTATTGGGAGCTCCAACGTTAGGCGGGTGATGGAGCCCCTTAGGGAAATAGCGGGAAGGTCGGGGAAGAAGGCCAGTGTTCACTCTGTCTGCTTGCCGGGGGGCCTCATCCGAGATGTGGAGGAGGCCCTACCGGCGGCGATAGAGAGCACTGGGTGCACCCGACTGCAAATTGTTGCTCATGTCGGCACCAATGACTCCTGCCGTCTGGGTTCAGAGGTCATCCTCAGTTCGTACAGGCGGTTGGCGGAATTGGTGAAAGCGGAAAGCCTCGCTCGCGGGGTGGAATCAGAGCTAACAATTTGTAGTATCGTTCCCAGAACCGATCGCGGTCCTCTGGTTTGGAGCCGAGTGGAAGGCTTAAACCAGAGGCTCAGACGATTCTGCGGAGATCTGGGGTGCAAATTTCTCGACCTCCGCTATCGGGTGGAGAAATGTAGGGTCCCCCTGAATAGGTCAGGCGTGCACTACACGCCGGAAGCGGCTACAAGGGTAGCGGAGTACGTGTGGAGTGCACATGGGGGTTTTTTAGGTTAGAGAATCCCCTCCCTAGGCCCGACAAGACGCCTCCTGAGACGCGGCAAGGTAGGAGTAGGCAAAATGCAACAGGGAATAACAATATTAATGTGCTAATAGTAAACTGCAGGAGCGTCTATAGAAAGGTCCCAGAACTGCTCTCATTAATAAACGGTCACAATGCCCATATAGTACTAGGGACAGAAAGTTGGCTGAAACCAGACGTAAACAGTAATGAAATCCTAAACTCAGATTGGAATGTATACCGTAGAGACAGGCTGAACAGTGAAGGGGGAGGCGTGTTTATAGCGATAAGAAGTGCAATAGTATCGAAGGAAATTGACGGAGATCCGAAATGTGAAATGATTTGGGTGAAGGTCACGGTTAAAGCAGGCTCAGACATGGTAATTGGATGTCTCTATAGGCCCCCTGGCTCAACAGCTGTTGTGGCTGAGCACCTGAAGGATAATTTGGAAAATATTTCGAGTAGATTTCCCCACCATGTTATAGTTCTGGGTGGAGATTTTAATTTGCCAGATATAGACTGGGAGACTCAAACGTTCATAACGGGTGGCAGGGACAAAGAATCCTGTGAAATTTTTTTAAGTGCTTTATCTGAAAACTACCTTGAGCAGTTAAACAGAGAACCGACTCGTGGGGATAACATATTAGACCTTCTGGTGACAAACAGACCCGAACTATTTGAAAAAGTTAACGCAGAACAGGGAATCAGCGATCATAAAGCGGTTACGGCATCGATGATTTCAGCCGTAAATAGGAATATTAAAAAGGGTAGGAAGATTTTTCTGTTTAGAAAAAGTGACAAAAAGCAGATTTCAGAGTACCTGTTGGCTCAACACAAAAGTTTTGTCTCAAGTACAGATAGTGTTGAGGATCAGTGGACGAAGTTCAAAACCGTCGTACATTATGCGTTAGATGAGTATGTGCCAAGCAAGATCGTAAGAGATGGCAAAGGGCCACCGTGGTACAACAACCGAGTTAGAAAACTGCTGCGGAAGCAAAGGGAACTTCACAGCAAACATAAACATAGCCAAAGCCTTGCAGGCAAACAAAAATTACGCGAAGCGAAATGTAGTGTGAGGAGGGCTATGCGAGAGGCGTTCAATGAATTCGAAAGTAAAGTTCTATGTACTAACTTGGCAGAAAATCCTAAGAAATTTTGGTCTTATGTCAAAGCGGTAGGTGGATCAAAACAAAATGTCCAGACACTCTGTGACCAAAATGGTACTGAAACAGAGGATGACAGACTAAAGGCCGAAATACTAAATGTCTTTTTCCAAAGTTGTTTCACAGAGGAAGATTGCACTGTAGTTCCTTCTCTAGATTGTCGCACAGATGACAAAATGGTAGATATCGAAATAGACGACAGAGGGATAGAGAAACAATTAAAATCGCTCAAAAGAGGAAAGGCCTCTGGACCTGATGGGATACCAGTTCAATTTTACACAGAGTACGCGAAGGAACTTGCCCCCCTTCTTGCAGCGGTGTACCGTAGGTCTCTAGAAGAGCGTAGCGTTCCAAAGGATTGGAAAAGGGCACAGGTCATCCCCGTTTTCAAGAAGGGACGTCGAACAGATGTGCAGAACTATAGACCTATATCTCTAACGTCGATCAGTTGCAGAATTTTGGAACACGTATTGTGTTCGAGTATAATGACTTTTCTGGAGACTAGAAATCTACTCTGTAGGAATCAGCATGGGTTTCGAAAAAGACGGTCATGTGAAACCCAGCTCGCGCTATTCGTCCACGAGACTCAGAGGGCCATAGACACGGGTTCACAGGTAGATGCCGTGTTTCTTGACTTCCGCAAGGCGTTCGATACAGTTCCCCACAGTCGTTTAATGAACAAAGTAAGAGCATATGGACTATCAGACCAATTGTGTGATTGGATTGAGGAGTTCCTAGATAACAGGACGCAGCATGTCATTCTCAATGGAGAGAAGTCTTCCGAGGTAAGAGTGATTTCAGGTGTGCCGCAGGGGAGTGTCATAGGACCGTTGCTATTCACAATATACATAAATGACCTGGTGGATGACATCGGAAGTTCACTGAGGCTTTTTGCAGATGATGCTGTGGTGTACCGAGAGGTTGTAACAATGGAAAATTGTATTGAAATGCAGGAGGATCTGCAGCGAATTGACGCATGGTGCAGGGAATGGCAATTGAATCTCAATGTAGACAAGTGTAATGTGCTGCGAATATACAGAAAGATAGATCCTTTATCATTTAGCTACAAAATAGCAGGTCAGCAACTGGAAGCAGTTAATACCATAAATTATCTGAGAGTACGCATTAGGAGTGATTTAAAATGGAATGATCATATAATGTTGATCGTCGGTAAAGCAGATGCCAGACTGAGATTCATTGGAAGAATCCTAAGGAAATGCAATCCGAAAACAAAGGAAGTAGGTTACAGTACGCTTGTTCGCCCACTGCTTGAATACTGCTCAGCAGTGTGGGATCCGTACCAGATAAGGTTGATAGAAGTGATGGAGAAGATCCAACGGAGAGCAGCGCGCTTCGTTACAGGATCATTTAGTAATCGCGAAAGCGTTACGGAGATGATAGATAAACTCCAGTGGAAGACTCTGCAGGAGAGACGCTCAGTAGCTCGGTACGGGCTTTTATTGAAGTTTCGAGAACATACCTTCACCGAAGAGTCAAGCAGTATATTGCTCCCTCCTACGTATATCTCGCGAAGAGACCATGAGGATAAAACCAGAGAGATTAGAGCCCACACAGAGGCATACCGACAGTCCTTCTTTCCACGAACAATACGAGACTGGAATAGAAGGGAGAACCGATAGAGGTACTGAAGGTACCCTCCGCCACACACCGTCAGGTGGCTTGCGGAGTATGGACGTAAATGTAGATGTAGATGAAGGCAAACCATTCCGTACTGAAAGTTACCTACTTCCTTATTCAATGCGGGCCTTCAATATCCGTACCGTGATTCCGCGATGCGAACCTGTTACAAGTTGTGGCATTCAGAAAACACATCATTCATTCCTGTTGTTCATATCGGATGAAATACGGGCGCGCGGAAACATGATACATAGGCGCTTTGCCGAGGAAATGGATAGTGGCGTGTCAGGCCTCGCGCATTTGCTGCGAGCTCATCATTTGACAAAAGACGGCCGGAAAGCTGACACGCTCTTCTCTACCTGCACGAGCGCATTAGCGTTAATTTTTCTTGTTCGTACTTGCAGTTCCAGAATATCATTACCTAACGTTTTTTCCATCTATATTCATTCAGCTATACTTCTTTTCTCCGATTACTTTTCCATACATTATATGTAAATATTCTTGCCTACATTAACTCCAAAACAAATTCCTAGTTCTATAATCGTTATTATACCCCATAATTCACTCTTTAAAAGGATTACACTTTCGATATGCACCGGAACGAGGTATGCGGTTGTTGAGACACTGTGCTGTACCGCATCGTCTTGGCTTACTGTAAATATTGAAAGTACTCTCATATTGGTTCGTAGAGCTTTTTAACTTCTTCATATGAAGTGAGTTTACTTCAGTAGGTTTAACTGCAACTTCTAAATGAAGAAAACCTATTGCATAAAATATATGTTCTGTATTACCGCTTCGAGAATACAAATTTTGCTACTAAGGCTGTCGTAGCACACAATTCCAGATATGAAAGTACGAAAATAAATATAGTTTGTACTAATCTTTTCAGACTTACAGCTACAGCTCTCTCTCTCTCTCTCTCCTGTCTCTAGTAGCGAAATTTACATCATTTCTGAAAAATAATCGAAATTCCCGTATACGTCATCCTAAATGATCATAAACTTTTACCAGTTAATCCAGTTTTTCGTAAAACATCTACTGAACAGCCTTAATGAAAATGACAAGAGGTCTGCGCTACATTATCGCTCATAGCTAGAGCTAACCGCGGACTCCTTCAAGACTCACGCGCAAAAATTCTCTCCTAGTACCAATGCGCGCGACAATATCATCTTTGTTTGGACGAATAACACAGTAGCCAATCAGCTTCCTATTTCAAACCACATGACTCCGGACTCTCCCTCTTTTGACCGATCCCCGTTCGGAAATTAATTTACTTTCAATTAATGTATTGAAAAAGACAAATAAAATCAAATTAACCCCATCTTTACTCGTCTGAAGCAAAATGTTATATTTTTAAAGTACCGAAACCGGCTGTTTTAAAATTAGGATATTCTTCCATGTACGTGAATCGCATCGGGATTGCAAAATTTGACTCTCTCACTCACTTACAGCTCACTTACACTTAGCTATTGACAATCTATACAATTTTAACGATTCGCACTTCATACACATTCCACATTTACCCGTCATTCACTTAGCAAACACAACAAACGAATAAAATGTGGTTGGTTCTGAGCACTATGCGACTTAACATCTGAGGTCATCAGTCCCCTAGAACTCAGAACTGCTTAAACGTAACTAACCTAAGGACATCATACACATCCATGCCCGAGGCAGGATTCGAACCTGCGACCGTAGCGGTCGCGCGGTTCCAGACTGAAGCGCCTAGAACCGCTCGGCCACACCGGCCGGCAGAATAAAATGTCACCCAACAGATAATAAAGTAATAACTGTCTGAAACTGAAACGTCACTTCTACCTTTTTGCTGCTGACAGCTTCAGCAGCAGTGTAAGAGAACATGTAGAGCAATATCAGCATATACACTAAGCAAGAAAACATATATTGAGCCAAAAGTGCCTAGGTTACAACTGTTTGTAACTTGCACGTATAACTGGAGAATATCTGAGTTGAAAGCGCTGCACACATATGAAAATGTATGCATATTTCAGGTCACCCATAATGCCATAATAAATTGAGTCTGATAAAACAAATATTGCCCTTTCTTACAGATAGTCTTAACCTGGAGGACTGACAGATCAACAACATTAAAGATGTCAAAACCGACGGGTCTGTTTATGTGCAGTACATTACATTGATTTACACCGGATGTCAACTGACGGTCTCTGTACCAATACTCGATGCTCTGCACGTCTCGCTACAGTTTTCGTGTGATGCAGCTCTCCTATATAAAGCAGCACTATCCGTGAACAGTCTCATGGAGCTTCTTACGCTATCCTCCAGATCATTTATATACATTAGATGCCCTACAGTGTTCCTGAAGTTTTTTCATTTCTTTCTTTTTTTTTAACCTTCTATCAGGTTTTTTTTAACCTTCGATCGGAAGCGAGATTAAAATCACGGTGAAAATCCGATGAAGCTTTCTGCAGATGTGTTGTGTAATATCTCTAGTATGCCCTTCGATTGCGTCACGCCGCACTTTTTAGTTCTGGGTGCACAGAGAGTGTAAGTAGGCTGTTTATGTTTTCTCTATGTAAGTAGGCTGTTTATGTTTTCTTATTGGCAACGTTACGTAGCGCTCAATATGAAAATCACTGGCTGTGCTGTGTGCAGTCTGTGGCTAGTTTGCATTGTTGTCTGCCATTGTAGTGTTGGGCAGCGGCAGCTGCATGTGAACAGCGCGTAGCGTTGCGCAGTTGGAGGTGAGCCGCCAGCAGTGGTGGATGTGTGGAGAGAGATGGCGGAGTTTTGTAATTTTTCATGAACTGGTATATTTATATATGATGATATTAAGGTAAATACATTGTTTGTTCTCTATTAATATCTTTCATTTGCTAACTATCCCTATCAGTAGTTAGTGCCTTCAGTAGTTTGAATCTTTCATTTAGCTGGCAGTAGTGGCGCTCCTGTATTGCAGTAGCTTGAGCAGCGAAGATTTTTGTGAGGTAAGTGATTTGTGAAAGGTATAGTTTAATGTTAGTCAGGGCCATTCTTTTGCAGGGAATTTTGAAAGTCAGATTGCGTTGCGCTAACAAAATATTGTGTGTCAGGTTAAGCACAGCCTATTGTGTGTCAGTATAAGCACAGTCTCATATAAAAATTGTTCAAAAGGGGACGTTTCATATGTCGACCCTTAGCCTAGGATACCTCACTGGAATCTTCTGATTTTTTCTTGTAGTTTGTGTATTTAGTGTAGATTTTGTTTATTGCTAGCGCGTAATTGTAGAGAGAATTTCCTTTGTAGTTGCAGTCTTTCATTGTTGTATAGTAAAACAGTTGTGGCATGCATGTAGATTTGCAGCAAGTATTTCGCAGCTGCGCTTGCAATTAACAAGATATTATTTTCAGTGTTATGTTAATGTGTTCTCTTATTTTTGATCTTCAAATTGTGTTTTTCTGTGTTGTCGTGTGAAATACTGTGACAATAATGGCGTGTGAAAAACGTAATACTAGGCTCCAAAGTAAACTGACAAATGACAGTGAGAATGAGAGCAGTGTGTTAGCGCCACCGAGTAATGAATTAACTGATGTTCAAAGTAGTAATTTGGTAATTGTGCATAGGGAAATGGAGCGGGCGGCAAACAATGGCGTGGACAGTGAAACAATTAGTGAAGAGGGAAGCATTATCGATCGATCGGTCGGCAACAGCTCGCCTCAGAAATCCGAAATGACAGGACACAATTTCGCAAATACTGTAGATTCAGGTTTTGGGTTATCACCGTTTTCTCAAATAAGTCAAGACGCATTTTCTGCTTGTCAAAATGTGAATGTTGCCGGTGCAAATGCACTGCCGAAAAGCGTAGAGAAACAGATTCCAGACACTAATACATTATTATTGCAATTAATGCAACAAATGGAACAAAATCAGAGACAAACACAGCAAAAGCTTGAAAAGTTAGACACAATGGAACAACACCAGAGACAAACACAGCAACAGTTAGACACAGTGGAACAAAATCTCAAAAAGTTAGACTCATTGGAACAAACTCTCGAACAAACACGTGAGGATTTAACTGCTGAGTTACATAACATTGAATCGAAATGTCAAAAAGTCTGCAATGACGTAAAAACTCAAATTTGTGAGCATTTTCAACCTATTTTTTCGCGTCATGAAAATGCATTACAGAATCACGAAGCAGCCATAAAAGAACTGCAAACTATTGTTCATGAAAATCACAACACCTTGCAAGCTAAAATTGACTCAGTTGCATCTACCGATTCGGTTACGCAACTTGCAAAAACTCAGGATAACTTAAAGGACACAGTAGATTCGATTTCAACACAAATGGACACTCTGAAACTTGGTTCAGAAAAACACACTGAGGAAATGTGTTCATTATCAGAGAAAGTAGTTGAACTTTCGGATCAGCTAAATAATTTATCTGCGAAGGTAGATGATAATCTGAATGACGCAAAACCGGTAGTCTTTAATGACACAGAACAGAACGCACAAATTAGGAAACTGAAACAAAATCTGAATCAAATTGATACGCAACACCAAAGAGAAATCCGGGAAGTACAAGATCAGCTGACACAGGTAATACAAGAATTACGTATTTCAGAAGACACTCGCGCTCCAACACGGGAAGAGGGACTTAGAAACACGGAAAAGCCGCAAAATAATAACACAGGGCATTTCGGAAGTTATGAAAGAAATTGGCAATGTGCACCGAATTTTGAGATGGAACGGCCGACACGACCTAACAATGACCGATATGCGACTCGCCGACATGATGATTTTGACTATAAGCTGTTCATTACTACACGTAAATTCAAAACATTTAAGAATTCTGGGAACGACATTCATCCACAAGCATGGCTCCATCAATTCTCTCATTGTTTTCCTCCCAACTGGTCATTAGAGCACAGATTAGAATTTATGTGTGGCTACTTGGAGAATGAACCAGCTGTAAGAATGCGATCGGTCATTCACGATTGCCACAGTGAAGGAGAATTTTACCATGCCTTCCTCTCAGCATATTGGTCTCAAGCTACACAAGACCGTGTAAAACATAGCATCATGATGATGAAACACTTTGAACAATCTGAATTTTCCAGTCTTGTCAAATATTTTGAAGACATGTTGCATAAGAATCAATATCTTTCAAACCCATACAGCCCCTCAGAACTTATCCGCATTTGCTTACTTAAATTGCCTGAACATTTACGACATATTATTTTAGCAGGACGTTGCAAAGATGACATTGAAGCATTTCAGGGACTGTTACAAGAACTGGAAATTGACACAGACCGTCGCGGGATGCGAAAACAGGAAAACAATCACTACAGGTCACATACGTCACAATTCCGCGATGACAGAAACAATAACTGGACACGACAAGGCTATTCTTACAATGCAAATCGTGACCAAAACAGACACCACCCGTATGACAACCGTTGGCAGAGCAGTAATAGCTACAGAGAAAGATCGCATTTCCGTAGAAATGAATATGACAGAGATAACCATAGAAACAGACAATATGGTAACCAGAACTATTTTTATCAAGGGAGACAGAATACTTTCAGACGCAACAGTTCAGCGCGCAGTTACGATTCAGGAAGAAATTCTCCACCACATAACCGACAAGAAAGAAACTACAGGAGCTATCGACATGACGACAGACGATGTGATCGTAACGACAGACCTGAATTGCATCAGAACTGGCGGGTTTCTAACAGAGCTGGGCCATCTGGGCAACGTGAATTTGTAGAAGTTAGGTCTCCAAACCCCAATAACGACGCGCGCCAACAAAGGGACAGACAATGACTCACACCGCATGCAGCAGGCAGCCGCGTGCGCCCGCTAGCTCCGAGAAAAATAACATAAGACGTTAACCTTGAGAAAATTTTTAGCACTCCTCACCGACGTATACCACATGATAATTCCGTTCAAGTTGAAACTCTGAGAACTAGGAAGAGTAAAGGATTACACCACATTTCTCATGTAAAACCATTTATTGACAGATAATCTGCCTTTTAACTTTGTCTTTGCCATAAAACATTTTCACTTCACATTTCTAGTATGCTTTGTCTGACTAAAGAAACTGTTAACATGCAACAATGTTTGAAGTTAAATATCCAGTCTAGAACCTAGGGAAGATTTTTAAACAGAAATTACGAATGCATTGTTATTGTGAACAGGAGACACAGTGTTATTGTGTGTGTACATTATTGCTTGTTAGTTGCACGATTATGTAACGACTATAAGGCTCACATACTTAGAACATTTACCAGTACTGCGAATGAGATTTTAATGCAACATTTTGGTTTATTTGAAAATACATTCTGAATTTAAAGTGCTTTCTGAGAGATACCAGATGACACAGAGGTTAGTTTATGTGACAGCTACACGATTTTTATCACGACGCTACTAATGAGTGACAATTTACAATGTTGCTTTTGCAGTGTATCTGTTTTATATCTGCACAGTTTTCTGAATTCTTCTGGAAAGAAAAACATGTTTTAGTAGTAACTTTTGTGGTATAGCAACAATGAGACAGCCTTTTTCGTGGCATAACAATACGTCACTGTACAGTACTTTCCTCATCACGGCAATAAGCGTAATAACTAAGATATCTATACGTAAAGCATTTCACTTTTGTGTATCATGAGGTAAGTACATTGACTTTAGCAGAACTTTGCTTACAGAGGACGATAACTACGACAGTTCCACAGAATTATCTTACAGCAAGACGCGCATTTAGCGCTACAGGACACGCATTTGAGTGATTAATCTTATACTTAAAACACTTATTTTCAAAGATTTTTTAATTACAAAGAAAGTTTTCCGTGATAAATTTCATTCCATTGCTGTAATTTGTAACACCTGAGGGTATAATTACGTTTATCCTCAGGGGGTACATGCTTACTTTGTGTACCATGTGTGTGGCAACCACAAGGAACCCTAGCTAATATGGTATTTGCTTATACAACTTTACACATCGGTACCATATTTCTCTAACACACAAATTACACAGCTATCTGATCATGTAACTGAGAGAGACAAACATTTATTTTACTATATCAGTGACAGATGTTTACGTAATTACACAGTTGGATAACTTCACACTTATAAAACTGTATTTTGTCTGTACTTTGTAAACTGTTCATATTTTTTTGGAATCATTGTGATACTATGAGAGCTTTGAATGATGTATTTGGTATGAGATCATGATTTTTAAAGTACGTTTGAGGCAGCTGACACTTTTGACATGAGCAGAGAATTTTTTTAGGCTTAGAAATTATTGGAGGAAGTTACGACGATTTTGAGATTTGACTGAGGTGTTATGATGTTATTATTACGACGACGAAGTGTATTATGTTGTTGAGGAATGTTTATTATGCTACGTATTTCTCATGATGAAATACTGAAGAAGTGTCGACGAATAAGGTAAGGAATAATGAGTAGTGTTTAGGGACTCTGATTTATGAAAAGGATGTTGGAAACCAAGAAACGTACTTTAAGAGTTATGAAATGTGTGTGTATATTCGTGAATGTATCACAATGCTGACGAATATTTTTTTTGGACACTTATATTTATAGGATTTGGTTTCTACAGATTTGCAACGCTAATTCTTGACCTGTGAAATATTTTTATGTGAGACTGTTACCGTAGCGGAAGCTGGTGTCGTAAATATTTCCGTAAGAAAGTTAAGTGACCACCTGCACATAATGCGTCGCGGGCACCCACCTGGGCGACAGCCGCCCGAAAAAAAAAAGCCATTAGCCTTTCCGGAAGCACAGGTAGAAAAAAAAAGGGAAGGCCATTATCCTCGGTATTGACATTTCCTTGTTGAAAGTATAATGTGGAGCTCGTAATTTATGATATTTACTGAAATGCCTAATGAAATGACGATAAATATTCGTACATCTGCACACCTGATTACGACAAGCGTCTTTCTACGAGAGTTGAGAGAATTTCTACTAACTTACGAAATGCCACATGACTATTGAATGATGTTTTTATGCTTTGGTTTGCGTAATTGCTTATTTCACTTGATATCTGGTTTCCAGCTGTGTTGCAGCATTGCTTTTATAAAATGAAATGCATTTGCTAATGTGAACACTTTCTGTCAACAGATCTATTAAATAATCATTTTATGATCCACATTCTTTAAAAAAGGAGCACTTGGAAAGGAAAGAACAATAAGAAGGAACTAGTAACTGCATTCATAATTTTCTTTTCAAGTAATTGGTAACTTTTTGGTAGAATAACTTCTTGTGGTGCACCACTTTAATTACATAGACATTAAGATGTGATTATACATTTCCCTTATCTGCATTGTTGTTTTTACTGTAATATTTTTTCTTCTTGAGCTATGTCATGTTTAGATATAAGCTGCTGTTTGCCAGGCATAGTGCTACTGAACTTTAATTTGTGTTACTCTGCTAAGCCAATTTTACTACTCATTGATTTTTCATGTTGCTGCACATTGGCTCATATTAGTTGTAATTTTGCATTTTTATCTGTTAATTTAGATTTACGGTAGCTTGCTTTGCAATTTTCCAATTTTTTGGTAATTGCTGTTTATATTAATTGTTATGTGATGCTGCATTGCCTCGTCCCTTAGTTTAGCATCTGAGCTCAGTAGATTTAAGTTAGCTTAAGAGGGGGTAGCCTCTAAGAGAATGAGTTGCGATGAATTGGAAGAAATGCATTGAGAAAACAGGTTTCGGTAGGATTTTCTTGGAAATAAATGTTGAGGTAAGAAATGTGTGAACATATAAATACAGAAAGCATGCTTAGAGAGAATTTTTTTTGGTGGAAACAAAGGATGAAATAAGAGGAAAGATATATGAAGTTTTGGGTTGGACTGCAGTACCAAATGTTACACTGAAAACGAACCCTGTCCTTTCCTATTGGTGTTATCCCACTATGTGTTTGTGTACCCTTGAGTATTTGTTTTCTTCCTGTCTCTGTGTACTGTTTCATAGAATTTTTTTCTCTTCTAATACTAAGCTATATTCACTATGAGGAGGAATACTGTTATCCTCAAATATAAGTTGCATTAATAATATGTTATTTTCTTTGTAAAGTTGTTTACAATTCTGTTCTGTTTCAATGTTCATGTGTGAAATTAATGTTTCGAAAACTATTCTCATTATTTTATGTATGTACTTATGTCACTATTTTTGTAACACTCATGTATATGTTTATTTCTATTCTTTTGTAAAGCCTGTACTACAAATGTTATCTGTATTATTATGTTTTTAATGATGTATTTTGTACCTTTGTAATTGTATTCTTATGTTATAAAATTGTAATTGTCACCAGTTCATGACATTATTAACTTGTTAGTTACATTTCACTGCACACGTTTCTGTTGGTCACAGTATATGGACAATATGTGAGAAGTAGGGACTGATAGTGTTTGCACGTGTGTTGGTAACTCAGCAAGGGACTGGATAACAGCATTGCTGGTTCTAAGGACAATTTCAAAAACTTTGTGAGTGCACAAGTGGTGGTTTATGGACTTGCTATATTCTCCGCAAGACTCTTCGAGGGTGATTGTGCACCTGCACAGTCGCAACAGATGGCTGCTGGCCGTCTCTACAAGGACTCCAGTGGGTTTGGACCTCTGGTGGCCCACCAATACCATTATCTCTACAAGGACTACAGTGGGTCTGCATCTATAATGACCTACCAACGCCATTATTTCTACAAGGACTGCAGTGGGTCTGCACCTCTGGTGGCCCACCAATACCACAATCTCTACCAGGACTCCAGTGGGTCTCCTCTGTGATGACCTACCTACCAATACTCTTCAAAATTTCGACTGACTCTGCAGTGGGTTTGCTCTGTTGTGGCCCATTACCTGTCAGCATGTCGAGAGTCAGCACTGACTTTCCGTTGGAAGGACAACACTACTTCTTCAAGACTGCATGGAAATCCACTACTTCCGTGTGCATTTTCTTCTACTGCTCAGACTTTGAGAAAAACACTATTTTACCGTTATGTACGATTAGGACTGTCTTTATGGACTGTGAGAAAATTTTAGCTTTTGACCAACATTGTATTAATAAGTGTGTGCATTTGATTTCTTTGTTATTGTAATTATGAAAAATTTTTTCAAATCTGTATTGGCCACTGCCCCATCCAATTTGTAAAAATTTTTGTGGGGAGCATGGGGGCTATGTAAGTAGGCTGTTTATGTTTTCTCTATGTAAGTAGGCTGTTTATGTTTTCTTATTGGCAACGTTACGTAGCGCTCAATATGAAAATCACTGGCTGTGCTGTGTGCAGTCTGTGGCTAGTTTGCATTGTTGTCTGCCATTGTAGTGTTGGGCAGCGGCAGCTGGATGTGAACAGCGCGTAGCGTTGCGCAGTTGGAGGTGAGCCGCCAGCAGTGGTGGATGTGTGGAGAGAGATGGCGGAGTTTTGTAATTTTTCATGAACTGGTATATTTATATATGATGATATTAAGGTAAATACATTGTTTGTTCTCTATTAATATCTTTCATTTGCTAACTATCCCTATCAGTAGTTAGTGCCTTCAGTAGTTTGAATCTTTCATTTAGCTGGCAGTAGTGGCGCTCCTGTATTGCAGTAGCTTGAGCAGCGAAGATTTTTGTGAGGTAAGTGATTTGTGAAAGGTATAGTTTAATGTTAGTCAGGGCCATTCTTTTGCAGGGAATTTTGAAAGTCAGATTGCGTTGCGCTAACAAAATATTGTGTGTCAGGTTAAGCACAGCCTATTGTGTGTCAGTATAAGCACAGTCTCATATATAAATTGTTCAAAGGGTACGTTTCAATAGCAGTTACAGATGCTTAGAACAACAGAGACTCCCTCCTAGTGCGAAGTGCCTACTGAGAACGTTCCGCGTGATTTCACGCAGCCCTCATAAAGTAATTGTCACGCGTTTCCGTCGTCGTGACAATGTTCCGATTTACACGTAGGTGCAAGAATGACGCTGCTGCAGCGTTTTCGACGGGACGTGGTTGATCACCCATCATACTACACGGATTGGCTCTCCCTCCGATTTTCATCTCTTTGCTCACGTGAACCATTGCCTTTGAGGACATCATTTTCGCCCGCATCTCGTGGTCGTGCGATAGCGTTCTCGCTTCCCACGCCCGGGTTCCCGGGTTCGATTCCCGGCGGGATCAGGGATTTTCTCTGCCTCGTGATGGCTGGGTGTTGTGTGCTGTCCTTAGGTTAGTTAGGTTTAAGTAGTTCTAAGTTCTAGGGGACTTATGACCACAGCAGTTGAGTCCTATAGTGCTCAGAGCCATTTGAACCATTTTTGACATCATTTTCGCTCAAAAAACGAGCTGCAGACCAGCATAGAAAATTGGCAGAAAGCACAGGTACTTTCATTTTATGGTGAAGGTATTGGAAAGTTGGTACCACACTCTAAGTCGGAGTGGCTACTATGCAGAGAGTTAGCTGAAAAGTGTAGCCAAATGCCACAAATAAAACATTTTTTTATTTACACTGTGTCTTCCATTTCGGAGTCGCTCAAATGTTGAAAAAAAAAAAAAAACAAAACAAAAGCCGTACTGTACTGGTGATTTCATTGTGAGAAGTACAACATCTGCAGTTGTTTCTGTTAGGAAGTTCTGAATTCATCCACAAAGCTGGTCCGACATTTTATATGGTCATAATCTGTTCACTAAGAGACAGTGTGAAACTGTGTAGAATAACTTCCAGGAATGAAGGATTACAGGAACAACCTGGGCACTATTACATACAGCCCACTAGAGCAGAATGAGCTGAGTTTTACAAGCTCTGTTTTTAAAATACATGTTAATTCCTCTCTTCCGACCAATTTATACCTATTACAACATCCCTTCTCCCACAGTGACATCATATAAGTGGGCAAAAACACATGGAAAATTGTTACCAGAAGCAGCAGTAACTCTCTGGCATACGCCGTGAAGGTGTATGTTGTGTGCTGTATGTTGTGTGTTTTGTAGTGTGAGGTGTCTGTTGTGTGATGGTATGGCGTGGTATTTTCTGTGTCATGTGTGGTGTTGCATACTATGTGGTCAGATATGGTGCAGTATGCTACATGTGTCATTGTGTTGTGTGTGTCTGTTGTGGATGCTCTGTGTTGTGAGAGGTGTCTGTTGTGCATGTTCTGTGGTGTGAGAGGTGTGTGTGCTGTGTGGTACCTGGTGTTAAGTGTGTGGTGCCTGGTGTTAAGTGTGTGTGGTGTGTGATATGGTGTGGTATCACCAACTGGGACATGGTCGCATATACAAACAGTGATCCAATACTGTCAAATGTTTTTTATTTCAGTCTTTGATCACAATATGAATTCTTTAGATGATGACCGGTTTCAGTCCGTAATGACCATCCTCAGATCTTTTTTACACCATGTCCTACATGTCCTAAAGTGATAAGACCATAATGGCATCGTCAAAACATATAAATATAATCACCATAGCATCGTCATATAGATCTATGCTGATTATGTTTATACGTTTTGACGATGTCATTACGGTCTTATCACTTTAGGACACGGTGTAAAAAAGATTTGAGGATGGTCATTATGGACTGAAACCGGTCATCGTCTAAAGAATTCATATTGTGATCAAAGACTGAAATAAAAAACATGGTGTGGTATGTTGTAGTGAGTGGTGTGGTATGGTGAGTGGTGTGTTATGTGGCATAGTGTGGTTGTGGTGTGTGATGCATAGTGCATGGTTTGTGGTATATGGCCTACTGTTGGTGTTGTTTGGCTTATAATATGTGAGGTGTGTGGTGTGTGTAGTGTGTCCAGCGTGATTTGTGGTGTGTGGTATGATTTCTTCTTCTTCCGTGTCCGGATGCACCAATTATATCTTCCCTTCCCAGTAATTAGCAACGTAGATTGCTTTGTCATTGACTTTCAAAATATCATCTTTAGTGCATGTTATAGACATGTCTGGGCAGATCAGTAGGTGGTTCAAGTCCTGTATTGCTCCGCATTCACACCTATCGCTATCACTGTAACCCCATTTAAATAGGTTTGATTTGCACCCAGTTACTCCAGTGCGCAGCCGGTTTAATGACCTCCAAGTTGTAAAAGGTAGTTGAAATCCTGCAGATCCCTCCTCAAGTAGTTCCATATTGGAGTGTGGCACCATTTCTTTCCAGAGAGATAGTCGCCTTGCGACGGGCTTGGTGGCGAGCTCTTCAGTAGTTTCCATGAAACTCCTGCGGGATTTCAGCCGGACACGTTGTTTTCGATGCATATACATCGGGTGTCGAGGATCATTCTTTTGTTTTGTTCTTTCGATCTCGGCGGCTACTTGTCTGCGGATAGTGGGTGGTGCTATGCCTATGATGGGGTAAATGATGTCTGTGGGAGTTGGTTTGAGGCATCCTGTGGCAATACGTACAGTTTCGTTTACGGCGACGTCAACTTGCTTAGCGTGGGCAGAGTTCCTCCAACCTGGCGCCGCATATTCCGCAGCTGAGATACTCAGCACCAGACCTGTGGTGCGCAAAACATGTGGTTGAGCTCCTCACGATGAACCTGTTAGCTTCCGCAGTATGTTGTTCCTGGCACAGACCTTTTTTTAGTGTTGTGACAGTGCTGCTTAAAAGTAAGTGCTCTGTCCAATGTTACTCCCAGGTATTTTGGGCTGTTTGTATGTTTCAGCTCTTCCCCTTGCCACATGACTCGGAGTTTCCGTTTGGCTTGTTTGCTCCTAAGATGGAAGGCGGATACTTGTGATTTACTGGGGTTTGGTTTGAGATTATTGCTGTCGTAATAGGTAGCAAGTTCTGTTAAGGCTCCTGTAAGATTCTCCTCCACTTGTTCGAAGGTTTTATCCTGTGTGGCCACTGCTGCATCATCAGCATATATGAACATTCGTGTCTGGTGGCTGATGGGAAGATCATTGGTATAGATGTTAAATAATATTGGAGCCAAGACACTGCCTTGTGCAAGTCCATTTTTCTGTGTCCTCCATCGGCTGTTTTTAGGTTGTAAGCTTACATAGTAGCGTCTGTTCTGTAGCATACATTGCACGAACATAGAAAGGGTGTAGTCCTTAGTGACATTATACACTTTCTGGGTAAGCAACTTATGGTTAACTGTGTCATATGCAGCACTGAGATCCAGGAATGCGACCCCAGTTACTTCTCCTCTCTGATAGCCGTCTTCGATGTACTGTGTGAGATTCAGGATTTGGCCACAGCATGATTTTCCTGGTCGGAATCCAGCTTGTTCGTTAATGAGGGCTTTGTCCACATAATCAGCTATGCGTTTGAGGATCATTCGCTCCAGCACTTTAAATAAATGACAAAGCAGTGAGACAGGCCGGAAATTTTTAGCTTCAGCTGGGTCTTTCCCTGGTTTTAGTAACGCAATAACCCGGACTTTCCTCCACGGTTTAGGAATTTGCATTGTTGTAATACAGTTACTCATTAGCTCTAGGATCCATGCTTGTACTCCCGGTCCAAAATGTTTAATTTGCTCAGATCTCAGATCGTCGAGGCCAGCGGCCTTATTGTTTTTCAAATCTTTGATGGCATCTTGTAGCTCCTGAATGGAGAACGGGTGAGCTAGGAAGCTAATCTCCTCGTTCAATTTTCTTTTAATTTTGCCATTCCTGATCTTCCTTTTAGTTTTTCCGTTCATGAGTAGTTGGTGAGCTATCTGATCAGGTGTAACTTCACTGTAATTTGGTTGTGGTTCTGTTGGGTCGTTTTGAGACTTTTGACCAGTTTCCATGCCTTCCTACTGCTGTGCTTCATGTCCGTCTCTTGTAGGAGGTTGCACCACTTTTCCTTTCTCGCTTCGGAGATACCAGACATCAGTACCTCACCTGCCTGGATCGTTTCCTCTGAGAAGGGGTCCTTATTGTACAGTTCTTCATACTTTTTCAGAGCTTCCTTGCTGCTACCATTGAGTCCAGCGATATACTGAGTGCGGCATCCTCTAGTTATGCGCCGACGAGAGATTTTCTTGACAAAGTCTATAAAAGTTTCATATGTTTGTATCTCTGGTTTAATTTCCAGGATCTCCTTATCAAGGTCCTCTGTGAAAAGTTCCCAATGAGCTTTTTTGAAATTGAAGCGTCTCTTGAAGGGCATTACATCTGATTTGATTACTGCAGTAATGCAGCAAGTTATTGCTCTGTGTTGCGATCTTGGAATTGGGTCCTCGATTTGCTTTACAGTTTGCAGGGATACCTCTTCGGAGACAAAGACGTTATCTGGATTATATCCTCGTTTTCATCTTCCGCTGTTAAATGATGCAGGCAACTTTGGGTCATGTATCAATTTCAGTTTAGTCTGGTCTGCCCAGGTCTCCAGCATTTCGCCATGGTCATTTGTCTCTTTATAACCCCATGTGAGACCGTGACAGTTAAAATCTCCTAGTACAACTTTCATGTTTTTTGAATGGAAATTTCCAGGCTCTGTAAATTTGAACCTCGCACCGGGTGGTTTGTACACGGATGTTACAGTACATGAATGTAGCTCAATAGTTAAAATTTCTACGTTTTCTTCGCAGGTCAGAGCACAGGAGCGTACGTCTAGGTTCGGTTTCACAAATATAGCACTTACGTACCTTTCGTGTGGTCTCTCAAGAACTAATTTCATGCCCTGTATTTTTGGTCTATGGCTAGTTGGTGCTCTGTGTGTTTCTTGTAACACTAAAACATCACAGTTGTTTCGTTTGCACATGTCAGATAATAAAATTTCTTTGTTTACAGATAAGCCTTCAATATTGCAGGAAGTTGTCACTAGTGATGGTCTTGATAAAGGCCTTTTTTGAGTCTCTTTGGAGAGTTGTTTTGTCATCCTTGGTTTTGGTGCTCCGGTGTTTGCAGGATTGGCCGACTAGGTCGTTTCCAGGGGACGCCCGATTGCTTGTTGTTCGAGTGGTGAACGCAATCTTCGTGGAGACTCCTGCAGTGTGCAGTTTAGTCTGTGGTATGTGGTGCGTGTTGTGATATGATGCAGTGTGTGGTGTGTGACTGTGGTGTGTGGTGTGCAGTGTGGTTTGGGTGTTGTGATTTGGTGGTATTTGGTGTGTTTGGAATGTAATATGTGGAGTTTAGTGCATGTGCTATGTAATGTGTGGTGTTGTGTGTGATGTGTGAGGTGTGTGGTGTGGTTTAGTGTGTAGTGTATCATATGTAGTTTGTCTGTCATGTGGTTTTTGTGGATTTTGGTGTGTGGTGTAGCATATCGTGTGGTATGGTGATGTGGTGTGTAGCACATGGTGTGTGTGATGTATGTTGTATTGTGTGCACCATATGCTTAGGTGTGCAGTGTGATGTGGTATGTGATGTGTGGTGTGGATGATCTGTGTGGTTTGTGGTTACTTGCTTGTGCTATGTGGTGTAGTGTGTGTTGTGTGTGCTATGTGTTAAGGTGTGCAGTGTGTGGGGTATATTGTGTACATGTTGTGTATGGTGTGAGGTACAACTTGTGTATGGTATTAAGGTGAAGTATTGCATGCGAATTGTGTGTGTGTGTGTGTGTGTGTGTGTGTGTGTGTGAGAGAGAGAGAGAGAGAGAGAGAGAGAGAGAGAGAGAGAGAGAGAGAGAGAGAGAGACACATACTGAGAGATTTGCATTGTGTGTGTGATTTCTGTTGTGTGCAGTATATGGTGTGGTGTGGTGTGTGTGTGTGTGTGTGTGTGTGTGTGTGTGTGTGTGTGTGTGTGTGTGTGTGCTGTGTTGTGCATGTTGTGTGGTGTTCAATTATGATATGGCATGTGGTTTGTGCTGTGTGTGTTGTTTGTGTGATCTGTATGGTGTGTGTTGTGTGGTAGGTGATATGGGTGGTGTGATGTTGGTATGATGTGCATTGTGTGTGGTGTGGTTAGATGGGGCACGTGGTGTGTGGTGTATGATGTGTGGTCTCAGCCTAGCTAGTGTATGGTGTGTGGTGTGGCCCATGTGGGTTGTGGTGTGGTGTGTGCTGTCAGGTGTAGTGTGTGGAGTGGTGTAAAAAATGGTGCAAATGGCTCCGAGCACTATGGGACTTAACTTCTGAGGTCATCAATCCCCTAGAACTTAGAACTACTTACACCTAAGGACATCACACACATCCATGCCTGAGGCAGGATTCGAACCTGCGACCATAGTGGTCACGCGGTTCCAGACTGTAGCGCCTAGAACCGCTCGGCCACTCGGGCCGGCGGAGTGGTGTACCATACTCATAAAATAATTATACACATCTGAGAGAATAGTAGCTTGAAGAAAAAAATGTTAGTGGTTTGTTATGTCACTGAAAGGGTAACTACCTATAGGGTGAAACACATCTTGAGACTCAGACTAGCATCCTTTATGTAACAGACAGGCCTGCATCTGCAGGAGAAACAAACACCCTTTGTCTTAGGGGAAAATATGGGAAATCCCGCAGCAATGCAGGTTCGGCCAGTATCCTTAGTGAGTCATCTTGAATTCCACCATAATACTGTGCCACCTTGGATTTTTGAACTTCCCACCAATGTATACCTAGGATAAGACCTCCACAGTGACATAGAAGTTGCGGAAAACCCACTGGCACAATTGGGCTATTTTTGAATTTCCAGCCAAAGCATCTGGTCTACGTCAGGGGGATGACCTTGGGAGACATTTCCCTTTGTTGCAAACTGGGAAACCCTAGGGGGAGGGAGAAAGTAGGAAGCGTTATAGACAGGACCCTCCAACCAGCTCGGGATTTTGATGATCTGTCGAGCCAAGTGGACAAAATTTGGCACGATATCCCTCAGGCGGACATCCAGAAACTCTGTCAATCAATGCCAAGCTGAATAACTGCCTTTAGGAGGACCACAGATGGACCAATTTGTTATTGACTTGCTCACCTTGTGAAGCTCCTTCTCTTGAAAATATCGTCAAATTTTTCTGGAATTATAATCATTTGGTTTCTTCCGGTATATGTACATCACATCTACTGATTTCCGTCCCTGTCGGATAATTCCTTTGTGGTGCATCGTTTTTCTTTCTTTCTTTTTTTTAAACAGTGTGTATGTGTGTATATAACCGGAGCAGATGAGAATGATGGATCATTTAGCGACGACATGGGCTGCAGATTGGGAAATACACTGAATCTCGAAAACGGTGAAGCCTGTCGGCTGTTTGCATGATGAACATCTATGGAAAGTGGTTGAAAGATGGTGAAACAATGAGTAGGCTCAAGATGCTTGACATCTGCGGCTCATCACAGAAACTGGTAGGCAGGTAGTGCTAGTTCTGGACCAAGAAAGGATGCTGTCCCCTTCCCATCTATTGTTCTGTAATCCCTATATTGTTCTGTCAAGCGTTTTTTCCTGTCCTCCCCGCTATTGTTCTAGAACAAAAGTCTATTGTTTCCTAATCCCCTATGCTCTGTTAAGTAGTTTTGCAAGTCAAAAGTCCATAAATGATGTGATATCTACGCGAGTTCAATACTGTGCTCCTCAAGCAACTGCCCTTATCACGTGGACAGTTATCTTGCTGAAAGATGCGATTGCCATCAGGGTAGGGACAAGGCATGGAGAGTGGTCTGCAGTCATGTTCACACATTTCAAAGCTGCCATTGTACCAACCATTACTACCACAAGTCCCGTGGAAGCCCAGGTGAATGACCCCCAGGGCATAACACTGCGTAAGTCCATGATCTGTTTCGAGTAGCCGTACGCCTGGATAACGGCATATCTGGACACGAACATCGACCTTGTGCAACAACAAACGTGGCTCATCTGACCATGCGACACATTTCCACTAATCCACCGTCCAAACTCAATGGTCCCACGCCCACTGTAATCGTAATCAGTGATATTGTGAGTCAACATGCAAACACATGTGTGACGTGGAGCCGTTTATTCAACAATGTGCTACACTTGTGCCTGTGCCAACAATGTACTCTGTCGTCAGAGCTGCCACAGATCGGAGAGTGAGCAACCCGACCACCAGTTTCTGTGATGAGCACCTTGTGCCTGCTCGTGGTTTCACCGTCTTTCAACCACTCTCCATAGATGTTCAGGACGGTAGCACGCGAACAGCCGACCGGCTTCACCGTTTTCGAGATTCTCTATGCCAGGCCCCGGGCCATAACAATCTGCCCTTCAGTTAAGTTCTTGATGTCGGTGTATTTCCCAATCTGCAGCCCGTATCGTCGCTAGAACGATCCATCATTCTCATCTGCTCCGCTTATATACACTTACATAAACTCTTTAAAAAAATGAAAAAGAAAGAAAAATGACACACCACAAAGGAATTATCCAAGTAGGGCGGAAATCGATGTAATGTACATGTACCGAAAATAAAAACAAATGATTATAATTTCAGAAAAATTTCATGACTTTTTTCAAGACAAAGAGCTTCACATGGTGAGGAAGTCAGTAACACATTGGTCCACCTCTGGTCCTTTTGCAGGCAGTTATTCAGCTTGGCATTGATATATCGTGCCAAATTTTATCCAGTTGGTTCGATAGATCATCAAAACACCGAGCTGTTTGGCGGGTCCTGCCCATAACACTCTCTCTCTACTGGGGAGAGATCTGGTGATCTTCCAGGAAAAGGTACGGCTTGGCAATAAGGAAGACAAGCGGTAGAAACTCTCGCTGGTCATCGGGGTTCAGTTCAAAGTGGGACTTATAACTGAAGAAAGTTCTACATCAGTCAATGAGATTCCAGGCCGAAGATGCGTGTGCAAATGCCCCGGAGAGCAGTGGGATACCAACGTCAACGTCGCCCGCCATACGGCGCGACGACCATGAGTGATGGTGTGGCGTGCCATTTGCTTTAATAGATTACAGATTAGATTAGATTTATTTTCATTCCAATTGATCCGTAGTGAGGAGGTCCTCCAGGATGTAGAACATGTCAGAAAAACAACAATATATGACAAATATTTACAACTCAAATAAATAAGCTAATGTGCCATTCCGCAGGTCCCAAGTGGAATGATCGTCATTTTTTAATGAACACTATATGAAAGAATCATTTTACAAATACTAATGCACTGATTTTAAAATAAAATTTTTTATTTATTTATTTATTTATAAGGTAATAAACGTGTAATACAACTACTATAATACTTATTTACAATGAACACATTACTTCACTGAAAAGGTGCAGAAGTTAGATTGTACTTACACACACACACACACACACACATACGTATTTACAATGAACACATTACTGCACTGAAATTGTGCGGAAGTTATATTGTACTTATATATATATACACACACAAATAAGTTGGTTCTTCTGAGAAATTCATCAATGGAGTAGAAGGAGTTGGCCACCAATAAATCCTTTAGGCTTCTCTTAAACTGAATTTCATTGGCTGTTAAGCTTTTTATGGCTGATGGCAAGTTATTGAAAATGTGTGTTCCTGAATATTGCACACCTTTTTGTACAAGACTAAGTGACTTTAAATCCTTGTGAAGATTATTCTTATTTCTAGCACTGATTCCATGAATTGAGCTGTTGGTTTGAAAAAGTGATATATTTTTAATGACAAAATTTAATTAAAGAATAAATATACTGGGAAGCAGTAGTTAGTATCCCTAGTTCCCTAAACAAGCTTCTGCAGGATGTTCTTGAGTTCACACCACATATAACTCTTACTGCACGTTTTTGTGACCGGAAAACTTTAGATTGGTTTGATGAATTACCCCAAAAAATAATCTCATATGATATTATGGAATGAAATGACATTATGGAACCCTTTGGTTGTCATCCGCGTCACAGCCGTACTTCGACGATGTTCTAATGGTTCAAATGGCTCTGAGCACTATGGGACTTAAATGCTAAGGTCATAAGTCTCCTAGAACTTAGAACTACTTAAACGTAACTAACCTAAGGACATCACACACATCCATGCCCGACGCAGGATTCGAACCTGCGACCGTAGCGGTCGTGCGGTTCCAGACTAAGCGCCTACAACGACGATGTTCTACAGCCCGTTTTGTTGTCATTCATGGCAGGCCGCCCTGAGTCTACATTTTAGCAAGATAAAGCCCACCCGCACGCAGCGTGAGTTTCTACTGCTTATCTTCATGTCTGCCAAACCCTGCTTTGGCTAGAGAAGTCGCCGGATCATTCCCCAATTGAAAACGTTCGGAGCACTATGGGCTGGGATCTCCAACCGTCTCAGGATTTTGACGATCTGTCATGCCAGTGCGACAGAATTTGGCACGATATTCCTCAGAAGAACATCTGACAGCTCCGTCAATCAATGACAAGCCGAATAACTGCTTGTGTAACGTACAGAGGTGGACCAAAGCGTTATTAACTTGCTGTATTTGTGAAGGTCTTCCACCTGAATAAATCATCCATTCTTTCTGAAATGGTAATCATTTGTTTGTCGGTACATGTACATCACATCTACTGATTTCCGTCCCATTCGGATTATTCCTTCGTTGCTCGTCTTTTTTCCGTTAGAGTGTACTTTCCTACCGCGTCACGTGTCTGCAAAGCCAACAAGCGGCGTTCACTCTCGCGGCGAGGAGTGGTCGTTATGTTGTGGGTCGTCAGTGTACGTACGTTTGTCTTCAGAAATCCACCGGAAACTTTAGACTAAATGTGAGAGGATCAATGTTCTGTAAGAAAATCTTGCGGTAGAGTTATCGAAATCTGTAAAGATGATAAAGGGAAACTTTACACTTTTATGTGTATTTTGTGGAAACAAATCCCTTTTTCTTCCACCTTCTTGCTCAGGTCATAGGAATTCTCGGTCATTACCAGGCGCATTTCGAACTCAGCCAAACAAAGTCTTCCAAATACTTCCCACTTTCTGCTTGGTACGGCAGATGTGTTTCAGTCGTTAGATCGTGAATTTTTCCTGTCAGTGGGTAGCATTTCACAGGGAGTAGAAAAAGCATTAATAACATAAGGCACTCCGTCTTCAGGCCACAAGTGGCCCATCGGGACCATCCGGCCGCCGTGTCATCCTCAGCTGAGGATGCGGATAGGAGGGGCATGTGGTCAGCACTCCGCTCTCCCGGTCGGTATGATGGTTTTCTGTGACCGGAGCAGCTACTGTTCGGTCGAGTAGCTCCTCAATTGGCATCACGAGGCTGGGCGCACCCCGAAAAAATGGCAGCAGCGCATGGCGGCTGGATGGTCACCCATCCAAGTGCCGGCCACTCCCGAAGGTGCTTAACTTCGGTGATCTCACGGTGTATCCACTGCGGCAAGGCCGTCGCCATTCGTAATATAAGCTGCTGTATAATTTATTTTTTATTGTACGACCCGTTTCTGTCAGACTATTTCCCAGTACAAATTTTTGTTAATAGCTACATACATCCGAAGAAAAGTGTAACTCCCTCAAGGACTGTGCTAAGTGGTACGCGGGTATATACGGGCTGTTCATAAATTCCCGTTGCCAACTTCTAGGACTTTTAGACGGGAGTGAATACGTAACATTTTTGAATAGGAACCCTTTTCCAGAAATGTTCCGTTCCCTTTCTATGGGTGTTTCATTTGAGATGTGTAGCGCTTCCACGTCTACTGAGGGAAAGAGAAAAGTCTGAGAGGTCCTTGTCCTGATATGCAGTAGGATATGTACTACTTCTTGCGGAGTCGTATGCAAGGTTAAATTTACGAGCTTCCTGTAGAGACAGAGCAAAATCTGCTGGCACGAGTTCTGGCCGCTGCACTAGAAACTGAAGAGAGACCAGATGGGATTGAGATTGTGTACCAGAACGTGCTTCGTAGATACGAGGTATGTAACACCATTGGTGGTCGCCACATCGAGCCGCTGTTGTAATGCATTAGTACTGTTATGGACGTACAGTACGCTGGGTTCTTTTTTGCTCTGGAATAATGTAAACACGTAACGATTAAGTGTTAATACAAGCATGTGTGCTTAAGTGATAAATGGATGTTTCGTTATGTTTCCTTTCGAAATGTTTCTTAATAGCTGTACTGCTGTTGCCTAATAACTGTACCGTGTCACGCGTAATCCACTTCCCCAAGCAGAAGTGGATGAGTTAAACATTTCGATTGGAACCGTAGTAGAAGAGAAACGGTACGTTTCCGGACTTGGGTTCCTATTCAAAATATTATGTACTCATTCCCCTTTACAAGTCCTAGAAGTCTGCAACAGGAATTTCCGAACACCCTGTATAATACGCGCGTACAGAGGGGTAGTAGTTTTAATGTTCCGTTTCACCGGCGCTCAGAAGGCCTGTCTATGCATTCTCTGTTCTGGTTCTGCAGGCAGTAACCGTATTGATAACCGTATTGATTTTAGAGGTGAACAGTGTTTGCAACATCCATTGTAGGGTACAACCACTGACGAGTACATAACTCCTGATAAACGGCCATTTGGCCGTCCGGTGTGGCCGAGCGGTTCTAGGCGCTTCAGTCTGGAACCGCGCGACCGCTACGGTCGCAGGTTCGAATCCTGCCTCGGGCATGGATGTGTGTGATGTCCTTAGGTTAGTTAGGTTTAAGTAGTTCTAAGTTTAATGGGACTGATGACCTCAGATATTAAGTCCCATAGTGCTCAGAGCCATTTGAACCATTTTTTGAACAGCCATTTGGACGGCGTCATATTGTCGGCCTGTAGGAAGTTGGATGGACGTATCGATCTACTGCTTCGCACGTCGGGCTTAGTGTATCACTTGTGTGTCGCTGCTCTCAGCGGTATTTTGTGTAACATTCCCACATGTTCTGGTCGTCCGCGTTCTAACGAGGGAACCTCCCCATCGCACCCCCCTCAGATTTAGTTACAAGTTGGCACAGTGGATAGTCCTTGAAACACTGAACACAGATCACTAGAGAAAACAGGAAGAAGTTGTATGGAACTATGAAAAAAATAAGCAAAATATACAAACTGACTAGTCCATCCGCAAGATAGGCAACATCAAGGATAGGTGAGCTCAGGATCGCCGTAGTCCAGTGGTAAGCGTGGGTAGCTGCGGTTCAAATGGCTCTGAGCACTATGGGACTCAACTGCTGTGGTCATCAGTCCCCTAGAACTTAGAACTACTTAACCTAACTAACATAAGGACATCACACACATCCATGCCCGAGGCAGGATTCGAACCTGCGACCGTAGCAGTCGCACGGTTCCGGACTGCGCGCCTAGAACCGCGAGACCACCGCGGCCGGCGGCAGTTGCGGAACAAAAGGTTCTTGGTTCAAGTCTTCCGTCGCGTGAAAATTTTATTTTCGCAAAGTTATGATCTGTCCGTTCGTTCATTGACGTCTCTGTTCACTATAATAAGTTTAGTGTCTGTGTTTCGCGACCGCACCACAAAACCGTGCGATTAGTAGACGAAAGGACGTGCCCCTTCAATGGGAACCGAAAACATTTGATCGCAGGGTCATAGGTCAACCGATTCCTCCACAGGAAAACACGTCTGATATATTCTATACGACATTGGTGACGGCATGTGCGTCACTATGTAACGGCTCCATGTAAGCCGCTACATGGCTCGACCCCACAACTAAAGACACCTGAGTGCCCTTCCGAGACTCAGGGAAGAGCCTGATGATAATTAGTAAGATAGGGTTATTTAAATATAGACGATCATTTTAATATTAGATATGGTAATTGTCTGCAAAGTGTGAATGCGAACGTATGGTGAGGTATGCGTGAGATGTCGGCTGTGGGTGTGCTATAGGCATAGTGGAAGTGTAGCCAACCTCAACTCTAGTAGAGCGCGATTGCACTGGACCAGAGAGGCGTAAGCTCCACGCGCGTCATTAGCGCTCGTTAGGTTGGCAAATAACCGTGTGCGGTATCTCTGAGTCCTTGCGGCCACGATGTGTGGACCCGGACGAGGGAGACCGTATCGGGGTTGTTGCTGGGAAGACCTGGGTGAGCAAGCACGCTCTGCTCTATCGCTCCGATAGTTAGCGAAGATTTAGAATTCTATGTTCACCTTGAACTTGGAAGCAGATTCCCTGCTGAGGAAAGCCACTATGGTATTCCATAGAATCATCTCTGTTAGGAGAGATAGTGAGATGATGGAAATGAGCGTTTGGCGTCATTGGCCGGGAGGCCCCTCGCGGGGCAGGTCCGGCCGCCATATCGCAGGTCTTATTACATTCGGCGCCACATTGGGCGACCTGCACGCCGGATGGGGATGAAATGATGATGAACACAACACAACACCCAGTCCCTGAGCGGAGAAAATCTCCGACCCAGCCGGGAATCGAACCCGGGCCCAGAGGACGGCAATCCGTCACGCTGACCACTCAGCTACTGGGGCGGACAGTGAGATGATTTCTTTTGCCCAGTAATTTCATGGGAATTGTGTTCACTGCACTTGGGAGTGAACAGGCGCTCATTGCCGAGTAATACTCAGAATTGCTCAATTTGCATTTCAGTGTGAGTGTGAAGTATATATGCAAAGTGTATTTTATTTAAATGTGTTTACTGACTACTGATTGAGGAGAGATTGGTAACACGTGGTCCGCAGACCCCGTACATTTCTTGGTGAGAGGCTTCAGCTCGACGTAATCACATTTCGTGATCGAGCTGGATCTTCTACGTAAATTCACGCGTGTGATTTAATTGTTCCTTCATAATATCCACTAAAACTCGCGGAGTTAGTTAAACGTGAAGACAGGACTTGCCCGAATTAAAGTTACAGTTGGAACCATGTGCTCTCTCCCAATGTTGTCCCACTTGGTGTATGGGAACCTTCCTCTTTTATCTGTTAGATAAAATGAATAGAGTGAATGTTAGTGTGTGTGTGTGTGTGTGTGTGTGTGTGTGTGTGTGTGTGGCTAAATGATGATAGAAATGTGCAGGCGGCAGTCATTGTCGATTCACGGCACGTGTTAGCCGGATGTTTAACTAAGTTTACATAGATATTGTACTATTTGTATCACGCCAGCATTCCGTGATAAATGGGAGGGAATATTTGAGATGGTAATGTTCATGGAATAAATGTGATTGTGTTATTATATAAATATGTTACAGTGACTTCTCCCAGCCACACCATATTCCCTTATCATTTCACAGAATATTTGGTATGCGTATTTCAGTTAATCACCTGTCTATGTCCCACTCATGGGCATATTTCATTTGATAAACTCTGTAAGGTGTTATTAAAACTTCATTATAATAATATTCTAATTCTAACTTGATCAAAACCACCGAATAAAACTTTAGTTTGAGTATTGATGCTTGTTGCTGCAAATGGCCGCCGGCGTCTTCTATAGTAAAGGTGCCATTTATAAAATTGAGGATGCCTGCCGAGGGTGCGGAAAGCAAGTATCGTGCAACATGACAGGAATATGTTGTCGACCCACCTAACTTGTACACTTGGCGAATGGCTAAAAAGATTCTTCTACCTTGCCCGATGTAGGTTTTCTTGTGGATGTGATAATCACTCCCAAAAAAGTGATGAAAACATAGGAGTTTGTCACATAAACTGCAACAAATGAATGCAACAGTTTCACAGTCGCTCAGTTTTCCCTGTGCTCTGTCAAAACATATGTTTTTAACGTTTTCAAATTTTTCCGTGTGTAGACCGTCAAATCCTGCATATGTCCAAGCAAATCTGAATATGTCCTGGAATTTTGGAGAGTGAAGCTGATTTTGTGTGAGTGCCTGAACTTTGATAATTGTCTGAAAATAAAAAATAAAAATTCTCACTCTAGGGAAGACTTGAACCAAGAACCTCTTGTTCCACAGCTACTCACGCTAACCACGGGACCACGGCGCTCCTGAACACACATTATCCTCTATGCTGCTTCTCTTGCAGATGGACTACTCAATTTGTATATTATGCTTATTTTTTTCCTAGTTCCACACAACTTCTTCCTGTTTTCTCCATTGATAAGTGTTCAGTTTTTCATGGCCTATCCACTGTGCCAACTTATAACTAAATCTGAGGGGGGTGCGATGGGGAGATTCCCTTGTAAGGACGCACGTGAAGGTCGATGCACTGTGCGAGCAGCGGTGGCCGACCGATCCTCAACGAGAGACGAAATCTGGTCACATGTTGCACCTGACGCCTCACCGAGAACCATCGGAAACCGTCAGCCTGACTAAGATCACGCGTGCCTCTGTACAGGCAAACACTGATACCGCGATACCACCAAGCACCGCTACTCTGGTGTCGTGAAATTGTTGACTGGAGAGTGGAATGGCTGTCTGTTGTCTTCAGTGATGAGAGCAGACTGTCTGTATGCAAGTGATGGGCGTACGCGTGTGTGGCGTAGACCTGGCAAGTTGCCCATTTCAGAGTGCATTCGCCCACGACTCACACGTCCCGTCACACGCTTCGTGGCGTGGGCACCCCTTCAGGTGAACTCGCGGTCACATTTGGTATTTCTGCACCACTGACCGCTGACTTGCACAGACATTATTCTCGTGCTACTGCCATTTCTTCGACAAGTAGGTGAAGTGCCCTTTCAGCAGGACAATGCATGTCCATATACGGCTGCTGCCTCGCGACGTGCACTTCGTGGTGTACGACGACTGCCCTGGCCAGCAAGATCACGAGATCACTTGCCAGTTGAACACGTATGGGACAGACTGAAACGAGAACTTACTCGCTCTCCTTGGCACGCAAAAACCATTACCGAATTGCAGCAAAAGCCGCAAGACGCATGGGACAATCTATTGCTGGATGCCATTCGGTACCGTTATTGATCGTTTGCGTGTGGGAATACACGCCTGCGTTGCCGGTAGAGGGAGGTACACCGTGTTTTGAAGCTACTGTTTGGGCACCCTTTAGTGTGACATGTGTGTTTCATCTTGTCGGAATTTGTTATCATTAGGGATCGAATTTTTAGATAAATAAAAATTTTTTCTGCAAATAAATATTTCTGCACATGACATTTACATTTTTTATCAACATGCTAGATCTTTCATTTCATTTCATTTCTGTTTTTTGTTACCTAAACGGGGAAGAACCTGTGAGATATTTAACGTTAAAGCAACAGTCGCTGCCCTAAACGCAAAGCGTATGTTATTGTATTTCCGCATATCACCCTGCAGCTGTGTGTTTATTACCTAATCGGTCGCAGTCACCATAGAAGTCAGGGATTTCCTAACCGTAACCACCTGTCTCTCTTTCCTCCCAACTCACTCAAATGTTATTTCCCGTACTGTGAAGTGCAAGGCAATACTACAATGCGTAAAGAAAAAGTAACAACATGCTATCGTCTGCAGCGATATGTTGCAGAATTTAAGGATACTTTTAGTTCAGACAAACGCGTCCTGTTCTGCCAACCAGGTGGGAAAGCAATGAACGCTGGACAGCGATTTCAAGTGACACAACACCTGCAGGGCAAGAAACATGTGGCTGCAGTTTCACGCCTGATGAAAAAGAGCCCTAATTGGTGATGCGGTTCCAGGTTATTCTAAGGGACCTCATATACTTTCAGTTCATTGTGAACATTTATGTAGGGCATTTGTGTCAGCCGACATGCCTCTTTATAAAGAAAATAATCCAGTGTCAATGAAGTTTCTCTCCAAATATTCAAATCTTGACACTTGCGAAAAGTCAGTACTGAGAAAAAAGTATCTTCCAAATTGTTACCAACATATTCTAGAACAATTTCGTTCCGTGTGTGAAAATGAGAATATGTCGGTTACTGTAGGCGAAATTTCAGACTCTACTGACAGAAAAATTGGGAATGTCATATGTTGGGGTATTAAAAGACGGTGAAGTGATCTAGAAGCCAAGAAATGGCTACTGCGAACCACGTGAAGTTTGCAAGATTAGTTAGTGAAGCAAAGCAAATTTTGTGACCGGGTGGTGCGAAGTTGGATGGTGTTTTATTCGTGATAGCAGTTGCTGCAGTATGTCGAAGAAGGCAGTGACGCGTCTTGTTGTTAGTTATCCTAAAATGATCCACACTGCACAGCGTCGAGGACGTAGCCAGGATTTTGTCAAAGTGGGGAGGGGGGGGGGGGGGGGGGGGAGCGGGCGATTTGTTAAAGAGGACGTTCAAAAGGCTCATGTTTTTCAATTATTCTGAAAACCCATTTTTTTTAATTTTATGAACATAATTTGCTTTTGAGAGGCCCTTATACAAATAGTATTTCGTCTATAATATTAAGCAAAAACGTTTTTCTTCGAAATCTATAACATACATTCTTAACAGTGCATATATATGATAAATGCGCAATTAAATATTTCGTTACTGAAGAGCACGATAACCTCACTTTATCACCAAACGATTCTAATATTACATATTCCCTCTTTGCTAATAAAATAAAGCTCCGTCTTCTAATACAAGGTTGACTATCACAGAGCAGGAGAGTCTTAACTTTGGGGTGAATAACTTATAAAGTTTTTGACAATTGCTATTCTTCTTCTACTACAATCTTGTATTAAAGTTCACGACTTACCTGAAAGTAAGTCAGAATCCTTCAGCACATCAAAACACCCCACGTTTTTCAGTTCAGTCTCAAACTTCATATCAAAATTCTTTAATTTCCTTAAATGATCAAGAATTTCTTTTTCAATTATTATTTCAGCAGTTAACTTGAAACTACAGTAACGAAATTTATTTATAAAACAAAATGGAATACACAAGGACAGTGAACTACAGTTTTGGGATCTTACCGTTGATTCACACATTGATTTCAACTGGACTTCTAATATATGCGACCTCATAAATGAGTTTGTATTTGTCCGTGATAATATAATTATGCCGTCTTTGATGCTAATAAAGTACTCTACGATACACAACATATGTTGTCGTTTATATTACGTTTATTTCTAAATACAGTAGACTTGTGACGGTTGGACTCGCCGTCCCAAGGATATTACGGATAAAACATTTCACACTAGAACATCGTAGTAAAACTTGAAGAAATATATCGCCGTTCCACAAGTGAGCCATCTTTATGCAGAGATACATAGTCCAAAATGACGACTTCTAGCCACCTTCCAGTGAACTACGCATTTTGTCGAAATCATACGCAAACCAAAATTAAAATTAAATATTGTACGTCGGAGAAATAAATAACTATTTCTCAAATCAAGATTAGTACTGTTACAAAAGCAACGAAAAAATTACTATTTATATCACTATTTCTATAACTTGAAAACATTACAGTTTGAAGATAACCGTACAAAATCCGAAAAAGTGTAAGGGCGCAAATAGTTTCCGGACGAAAAGGAGGGGACAGGGGGGTGAGAGAGGCTGCAGGGCGTAGTCGACTCGAACGATTTCAAGCAACGCACTCAAGAAGTCCTTCGAAACAACGAACTATAGAACGGTGCTGTCATCATATACCCCTTCCGTTCTCCACTAACCCCTCCCCATTGTTCTGTATCGGAACTGATATTCATAATTGAATACTCCCCGAGTGAGCAGATTGGACGACATTTTGCCATTTGGACTGCTAATGATAGAATTTTGGGTAAATGTTTTAAAGAAATGCAACGATTGCTGTTTGGACGATATTTTTGTTGGTCGACACGACTTTTGGGCGACACAAGCAAATCAAGGGGTATTTTTATGCACAGATTTTAATCTAATGTTAGTTGTAATGATATTTACCGCTCCGCTGCGTTGCGAAATATTAAAATATTTCGATTGGAAAAGTCTACCAGCCTCCAAATAAAGACTCCAGTGCCAACATTAAACTGCTTTAGGTAGGTTATTAGGCTATTATAGTATTGTGTAGCGCACAAATATTTTTAATTTACCATAATGCTAGTTCACGAATCAAAAGCGGTTTTAACTTTCTTTCTTGTTACTAACTTATCCATAATTAGAAAATATCACAACACACAGCACAAAAGCAAGAAACTGCAGCATTTACATTAAATTCAACTGCAAGTAAGGACGGAATAGCTTAACAAAACCACAACTGAACTGAAGGAAGGCCAAACAATGTGCAAAAGGCTGGTCTTGGATAAAGGTTGGGCGGGCGACAGCTAACAGTGTTATTAATACATCAATAGTTTGAATCTATCGATGGTCTCGTTGACTATCGATAGTGTGTAACCATTTTTTGATTTTTTGTCGTATGATTGAAAATCAAAATATCTTTCAATTTTATTACACGACAATAACTGTATATGTTACTATTTCATGGCCGACCGCGGTGGCCGAGCGGTTCTAGGCGCTTCAGCCCGGAACCGCACTAGTGCTACGGTCGCAGGTTCGAATCCTGCTTCGGGCACGAATGTGTGTGATGTCCTTAGGTGAGTTAGGTTTAAGTAGTTCTAAGTTCTAGGGGACTGATGACCTCAGATGTTAAGTCCCATAGTGCTCAGAGCCATTTGAACCATTTTGAACCATTTCATGTAAGTGATTTGCCGGGGGGGGGGGGGGGGGGAAGTGTCCAGACCCTCCGGATCCCCTCTTTGGCTACGTCCTTAATTGAGCGTGGTTTACGCTGACTCTGTGAAGAAACTACATCAGTATACCCTTATGTGAACAGATTGATTTCTAATGGGAAAAGAGTGTTCATTAAGCCACCGAAAGGAATTCACACATTCAAGAGAAAAAAAAAAAAAGAAAATCGCGACGTACCACTGAAACCCAACCCGGTAATAACGTAGAGGGGAACTTGGCTCGCTGTAGTCCAGTATAACGCAGGAAATTTTGATGATACTGCGTCAATTCTTAATGTGCTAGACAAAGATGACTTGGAATCCTTCACTTGGAATCCTTCAGGCCAGTGTGAGATAATGACTTCGCTTACGTATCTGCTAACTTTTCTTTCCTTAATATCACAACCGACAAACTTGAAGAGGGGGGGATCCTTCTGTCAGAAACAGTTTAGCAAGTTCATGATATCAAAAGGAAACTTAACAGTCCTAGTGGACCCACGCCACAGACTTTTCAAAATAAATTCAGACGTGTGTTTGAAAACAATAGTGGTTTTCAAACTATGTACAAAATTTCAAATTTGTGAGAGGCCATCAAGAAGAGGATATCGATGTGAGAGTGAGCGACGTGCCCTGCTATAAATTTGCCAGACTGACATCTTGAGACGTGGAGTGCCCCTTTTCCCAGTATATGCTGTGCTCTGGGATATTCGTCCCTCACTTCTGATGACAACGTGAGGATGAATTGTTCAGCAGTCAGTGACGCAGAGCACAAATTATGTCCGTGAGTACTGCTTATTGTTCATAAACACGTAACCAAATTAATTGTAATTAAATATTTTTACTATTTGGTCACATATTGCAGATATCTTTAAAACACAAAAATTAAATTTTTTCTGATTTCTAGCGCCTCCAAGCAGTAGTTACTATATACTCCTGCAGTGACTAACCACCCCTCACTTCACTTTTCAATATGTCCTTGAGGGTGTTGCATTTTTCCGGCAGTATATTTACAAACACTAGCGAACCCACCAGTGTTTGCAATTGGTAAGTGTATATGAGAATTGGGTATAAATCCTGAACTCCTTCCCCCCTCCCCTCTCTGTTTCTCTCGTTCTGCCTCCTCTCATTGTTCATCTCCTCCTCCTCCTCCCTCCCCCCTCTCTGTGCGCATCACCTCCTCCGCCCTCTCTCTACCTATCTCCTCTTCCTCCTTCTCTCTTTCCATCTCTTCCATCCCTTCGCCTGTCCACACAACCCCCCCCCCCCCCACCCCGTTTATGCCTGTTTCCTCCCCCTCCCCTCCGTCATTCTCCTCTTCTCCCCTCTCTCTGATCTTGAGCTTTATTTACATATTGTTATTGCAAACGAAATTTTGATTCGGAACTGAAGTCGCGTAAAATGAATAGACGAATCGGATAGTATCACTGGTACATGGTGTTAGATACAGATCCCTCCAGCGCCTGAATCTGTGGCGACAGTAACTCCGATGAAAGTATTTGGCATAGTTTTATTCTCCGAATGGGTAATACTGCCGGAAAAAATGCAACAGCCTCAAGGACACAACTACAAGTGACGTGAGGGCAGTTAGTCATTGCAGGAGTATATCATAACTACGGCTCGGGGGGTTTAGGTGCTCAAAATCAAAGAATTATTTCTTATGTTTTAAACATATCTGCAATAGGTGACCAGAAGTAAAAATATTTGATTGTAATTTAGTTTATTATGTGATTATGAACAATACGCAGTACTCACGGACACTGTTTGTGCTGTGCGTCACTCATTGCTGAACAATTCATCCTCAAACCTTTCCTGTTTTCTGTAAAACCGACAGAGAGGAGAAAACAAAACAGTTCATTTTCACAGCACTGCATAGCACTTTCTCTCTCGTAGTCTGTTTTAACAGAAAACCTGTACATCGTCGTTTAAAATAATATATAGCTTACGTCCGTCCGATTGTTTATTAATGCATCGTGTAAAAATTGAAGTAAATCCATGATCGGTTTAAGGCCCAAGCGACACAAGGCCGGTCTGAGAGGGACTACAGAGACGCCACAACAGTAAGATCTCTATAGAGGACATATCACAATCAGTAGCGGTCGCTGGGGGCGCCAGGCTGAGAAGTGCAACATTTGTACACGGTGTGAGTCACTATTAGTAGAGAAAAGATACGGGTGAAAATGTACGAAGGTAAAAGGGAGAGGGTGGGAGAGTGGGCAGGGGGAGACGCCAATTCGCTAACAATGTTTCCCCTTTATATACGTATAGCCTATATCCGGTCAAAGGCTTATTTGAGTGTCATGTAAAAAAATTAATTATATTGGCCAGAAACTTATAGATATTTTTGCTAACAACTTTTCATATATACAGGGTGTTACAGTATTTCTCAAAGTTTTATTCTCCGAATGGGTAATACTGCCGGAAAAAATGCAGCACCCTCAAGGACAAAGTTTGGCCGTACCTTTTTGTAACACCATATATATATATTCATGGGCTAAAACGTTATGAAATGAAAACTGCCCACTGCGAGACTGAATGTCTCCTAGTGGTGTTGCGGTCACGTGACCCAGTAAGAAAAGAATGTAAGCGTAAGAGAGACGAATGGGCAGTCATTATGGCGAAGATACGGGCCGCATATGCTGAAATCTCCTGATATAAGCGGTTTTGACAAAGGATACATTGTTCTGGCGTTACGGATGTAAACGAGAATCTCAGAAACAGCAAAGTTGGTCGTCCCTTGGCGTACTACTGTCGCGAGCACATATCGAAAGTGACTGAAGGATGGTGCAATAACGAGTAGGCAGTGTGGTATTGGACGACAACGTCATATCACGAAACATAGAGGTCGGATGATCCCCCCACTGTGTAGTCCAGGACAGGCAGATCTGGCGACAGAGTACAATGCTGGTGCAGGTGTAAGTGCTTCGGAGCACACCGTTCAAAAACTTTTGTTGAACATGGAGCTCCACATCACACAACCCCTATGTGTTCCTGTGCTGACCCAGCACTGCAGTGGGCAGAGCATTACTGAGTTTCCTCTGTGGATCAATAGAAACATGTCGCCTGTCGAATGAATCGCAATTCTTGTTACACCAGGTCTATGGCTGGCTTTTTGCACGCCGTCGTCCAGGCGAATGGCGGCACGAAAAATACACCGCGCCACGGATGTTGGCCGGCGAGGTTAGTATTATCCTATGGGGTACATTGTGTTGGGCTTCCATTGGATCTGTGGTGGTAATCAACAGAATCATGACACCAGTGAACTGCTTGAACCACCTGCACAGCTTCATGCTTGAAGTCTCCCCCTACGGCGATGACACATTCCAGCAGGATACCTCTCCGTGTTGGAGGGTCAGAATCGCGCTACAGTGGTTTGAGGAACATTATAATGAACCACAATGATGTCCCGGCCAACAAATGCGCCTGATCTGTACCCACTGGAACACATTTCGGGCGTCAGCTGCGTGCCCGTCAACCACCATCCCGTAATTTCCTGGAATTGTTTGACCTGTACGTCTAAATCTGGTGCAACATATTTCTGAAGTCGTATCAAGGACTTGTAGATTCCATGCCAAGCAGAATCTCTGTTGTGCTCAGTCTGAAAAGTGGAACAACACGCTATTAAACAGGTGGTCATAATGTTTTGTCTCATCTGTGTAGGTACATATGGTGTTCGGAAATTCCCGTTACAGAGTTCTCGGACTTGTAGAGGGGAGTGGGAACATAATACTTTGAGCAGGAACCCATGTCCAGAAACATATCGTTTCCGTTCTACCACGATTTCAGTTGAGATGGGTAACACGTCCACGTCTGCTGAGGGAAAGAGAAAAGACTAAGAGTTGCTTGTCCTGGTATGCAATACGGTAGACAGCACGACGTGCCACTGAATGTCCGTCAGCAAACGTCGTTTCAGCACGGTTGGGCACCACCTCTCACGTGCGGTTCGGAGACATCTCAACAGACGATATGGGTAGGCCGACGTGGTCCAACCGCGTGACCGCCGCCATCGCCTGATTTAAATCCTAAGGACTACTACTTGTGGGGTCGTATGCAAAGTTTAATTTACGAGACTCTTGTAGAGACAGAGGAAGATTTGATGGCACGAGTTCTGGCCATTGCGTTAGATACTGTAGAGACACCAGGTGGGTGGAGAGTGTGTATCAGAACATACTTCGTAAGGACAGTTTCTGTAAAAACGTTGGTAGTCGCCATATCGAGCCGCTGATGCAAAGCATCGGTACTCTTCTGTACGTACAGTGTACTGGATTCTTTTTTGTTTTGAAACAATGTAAAGAAGTAATGTTAAGTGTTAATACAAACAAATGTGCTTAAGTGATATCGGATGTTTCGTTATGTTTCCTTTCGAATTGTTTCCTGACATTTGTGCTGCTGACGCCTAGTTCGGTTCCTCAAGCAGAAGTGGATGAGATGAACATCTGAACTGAAACCGTCGTAGAATGGAAAGCTATGTTTCCGGAGTGGTTTTCTATTCAAAATATACTCCTGCAGTGACTAAATACCCCTCACTTAACTTGTCAATGAAATGACAACGTCCTTGAGTGTGTTACATTTTTCCAGCAGCATATACACACATCAAAAAAAGTTTTGCATCACCCCGGTTCTCAGAACTCTTGAAACAGACGTTGATTGTAGATATTGTATCACAGACACAGTCCCTTTGACTGTTCAGAGATGTCACTAAACCCGCTCAAAGATGTAAACAACCATGCATGAGCAGCGCCTGCTAGACGGAGGGAGTCCGACAGCCGATCAGTTCCAGTCATTCCACCAGGAATGAGGTACACAGCTCGTGTTGCCCGTAGTTTAACCATGCCTAGACGGTCAGTACCGCGGTTTGATCGCGTCCGCATTGTTACTTTGTGCCAGGAAGGGCTCTCAACAAGGAAAGTGTCCAGGCGTCTCGGAGTGAACCAAACCGATGTTGTTCGGACTTGGAGGAGATACAGAGAGACAGGAACTGTCGATGACATGTCTCGTTCACGCCACCCAAGGGATATTACTGAAGTGGATGACCGCTACCTACGGATTATGGCTCGGAGGAACCCTGAGAGCAACGCCACCATGTTGAATAATGCTTTTCGTGCAGTCACAGGACGTCATTTTTCGACTCAGACTGTGCACAATAGGCTGCATGATGCGCAACTTCACTCCCGATGTCCATAGCGAGGTCCATCTTTTCAACCACGACAGCATGCAGCGTGGTGCAGATGGGCCCAACAAGATGCGAGACAATCGTCGGAGACGTGTTTGGAGGCAACCCGGTCAGGCTGAACGCCTTAGACACATTGTCCAGCAAGTTCAGCAAGGTGGAGTTCCCTGCTGTTCTGGGCTGGCATTATGTGGGGGAGATGTATGCCGCTGGTGGTGATAGAAAACGCCGTAATGCCTGTACGATACGTGAATGCCATCCTCCGACCGACAGTGCAACCATTTCGGCAGCATATTGGCGAGGCATTCGTCTTCATGAATGACAATTCGCGCCCCCATCGTGCACATCTTGTGAATGACGTCCTTCAGGATAACGACATTGCTCGACTAGATTGACCAGCATGTTCTCCAGACATGAACCCTGGGATAGATTGAAAAGGGCTGTTTCTGGACGACGTGACCCACCAACCACTCTGAGGGATCTACGCCGAATCGCCGTTGAGGAGTGGGACAATCTGGACCAACAGTGCCTTGATGAACTTGTGGATAATAAGCCACGGGGAATACAGGCATGCATCAATGCAAGAGGTATTAGAGGTGCATGTGTACAGCAATCTGGACCACTACCTTTGAAGGTCTCGCTGTATGGTGGCACAACATGCAATGTGTTGTTTTCATGAGCAATAAAAAGGGCGGAAATGATGTTTATGTTTATCTCTAGTCCAATTATCTGTAGAGGTTCCGGAACTCTCGGAACCAAGGTGATGCAAAACTCTTTTTGATGTGTGTAGTTATATATACCAGCGAACCCAGAAATGCTTCGCAGTTGCTAAGTGTGTACGAGAATTGGGCATAAACACTGAACTCTTCCGCCTCCCCTCTCTGTCTATCTCATCCTTCCCCTCTCATTGTCCGTCTCCCCTCCTCCCTTCCTTCTGTGTGCGCCACTCCCTTCTACGAATCCCAGAAGTCTGTAAAGGGAATTTCCGAACATCCTGTGTTTATTTATTTACCATATACAGGCTGTTTCACAATTCCTGTTACACACTTTTAAAAGTTGTAGAGGGGGCTTAGTAGATCAAGTTTTACATAGGAACCAAGCGAAAATCAGTGTGATTCCTCCGACGGTGGAATAATGTACCGGTATTGTTGTTACTGACAATATACGGCATACAACTTTCAGAGGTGGTAGTATAGACGAATAGAAGAAAAAGTGGCTAACAATTGTGGGCTTTAAAAGACATGCCTGAGGAGCTATGAGAACTTCATCATCTTCGCTAGTGAAACGTCTCCTCTACTGAACAAGTGCTCATAGATCTTAAGGTATGCATTTTAGAGCCCATGTTTAGTAGCCATTTCTTTTTGTTTTGGTCCATACCGCCACCTCTGAAAGTTGCCTACGAAACAATCTTAGCAACAACAGTACCTGTACATCTATTCCAGTGTCAGAGGTATCAAAATGACTTTCGCTAATAACTTTCCACTCGTTCATTTCCGGTGCAGGGACCCTTACCTTAGATTGATACATTTATCCTTCTCCATCACGCTTTAAAGTTTGTAGTATCATCACGGTATCACCTCGTATTTAAGTACATTTACAGGCGCAGGCGCCTATAGCTTTGGCGCTCAGTAACGCCGCCGGATGTCTTTTCCGGAGATGGGTTCCTATGTAATACAAAATCTACTACGTCCCCTCTACAACCTCTAGAAGTTTGTAAGATGAACTGTGAAACACCGTGTATATTAGAAAATATAAATAGCTTAAATCCGTCCGAATGTTTATTAGAGCATCGTGTAAAAATTTGAAGTAAATCGGTCAAGCACTTTTCGAAAGTTTTGGTAACACATTAGAAAGAGACTTGTCTTTATAGATTAGTGTAAAGTGTAGATATCATTAAACAAGTGTCAAAATATAATATTTATGAATAATATTTTGTTGTGCAAAGGCAGATTCTTGGACTGAAACCAAACGTACAATTAAAAATAAATTATACAACATCTTCATGTGTAACATTGTCATTTCTACGATTTATCAACGCTGCCGAACACAATTAACAAAAACTGTTTCATAGAACGTCAACTGAGCAAACCATTATGGACAGATCACTGCAGTTTCTAATCAACGACTGTGACACTATTATTAACGTACAATGTCTGATTTTAACATTTTACAAATGAAAATTTTCAAGACACGTTTTCTTACTGTGTTTATCTCTTTGATTACAGTACATAAATATTTGCAAAACGTGTCACACGCGGGCAAATCTAATTAGAGTGCCTGATGGTCTTCTACTGTCAGTGCCCGATAAAACTGAAAAACCTAGGTGTTTCGTTGTTTTTCGGTTCCTGTCCCGCTACAAATGACGCTGTATTTCGATGACGTATAATAGTTCCTCTCTATAGCGTCCTCTCGTTTCTTTTGAAATTCTGTGCGCAAGTTAGGAAATCTAAAACTGTTTTACGTTTCTTAGCAACTTTATTTGTGTTTCTCACATTTCATTTTCTTTCAGTAACATAGCATATATTCACTTAACGGACTCAAGGCCGCTTCCTGCCAACCATCGCTTACAGTATCACTGTTGAGTGCTAGTTGGAAATACAAGAGAAAAAAATCTCTCGAAAGTGGCAAGTGGCAAGTGGCAAGCCCAAGCAACGTCAGTGAATCGGCCAGTCTGGTGAACATCACGGTTTTCTTCAGAAAGGCGCGTTGAGTAGTTCTTCCAGTTAAGTGTTGAGATCACTGCTCAGAGCAAACAAGTGGCAAGGGAGCGCCACGGTTCAGAGTAGTTTAAATCACACACAGAATTTCATATCTCACTTTTCTTTTTTGAATAGCTTCCTGTTCGTGTCGGTCGCTACAATATTCCATAAAAGAAGTTTGTAACGTTGATTAACAATAAAAAGTCAGATTGGTTTCGACTTGAAAAGTCTGACCGGTAAACATAATCAAAATCCTGGGTGGATGCCTGTGTTGTACATGTTCTGTCACACAGCCGTCCAATTTAAGTCAAGAATTGAATGTCAGGAATAATACTCTCAAGATCCAAAAAAGACGTGGTAGGAGATACGCTTGAAGAGTTTACTCTCATCAGGTCACCAAACAGTTTGCTCTTCTGAAAACTTGTGCTATGCGATGCTCAGCGATTTGTATTGTCGAAACGCCTACAGACAACTGGTATTTCGGTGTAGCCCGTGCTCTACTGTGTAAATGACTATAGAGCTCATCTCTGTCTGTTGACAGCAGTGAAGAGGCAATTGTACCCCTACTTTTGAATGTAATGAGTTAATTTATCGATTGCTGAGCGTCTTAATGCATTTCACTGACCTCCATTTTCTCTCGCACAGTCGGCATAAATTTAGCTCGATGACGAAGCACGAGCGAGTGATAAGCGGTTATAGTCACGTCATTTGTGTAATGATAAAGCAAAATGTGGATGAGTACAAGCGAAATGGTTTTAATAGAAGTGAGTCATTGTCTGCTCGACAATGGTACAGGACATTTGAAATTCAGTCAGGGGTAACTTCAAGTTCACAGAACAATGGTGATGCATCAGATCAATAAATGGTGTGGTCGGTATAAGTTATACGCAGATATACATGGAGCTACACATGATGGAATCAGCAGGCATGCACACGCTCAGTGCTTGGCCTCCAAGTAATTGAAGTGACTAACATTCCTCTTCCTCGTCAGATGCGTACGTTTGTTTTCGACTGTGGGGTCCTGATAAAGTTACTTCTCAGCCGTAGATGTGTGTGTGATACAAGCTTTAATACGACATATTACCTGCATACAAGCGGCCGGCCTGTAAATTTCAGTTGTTTGACAACTCGAGCCCCGTTTTTGTGAGAGTTGTAGGTGCAGCTGTGTCCCCCCTCCCCGCCAAGATTCTGTCGACATGGCAACGCCGGCTGCTAGCACGCGAAGGGCCTCTTGCGGCAAACGCGACAGGCGGGCTCCAGAGCTGGAAGCTCTGCCAGTCGGAGTGAGAGCGCGGCGCGGGACGATTGTGCTGGGCTAGCAGTGCGAGACACTAGCCCTCCTCCGCTTTCGCTCGTGGTTTTTGCCAATCTCTCTGCACCATGCACACTCATAACGCCATCTCTAAGAACCAGAGAACACCTGCCAGCTGCATTCCGCAAGCCGTAGAAACTTACCTGTCATTTATTTATTTTTTATTTTATTTATTTGGACGCCGGCTTTGCGTGAAGCATGTGGGAATAAGACCGGCAGCTGAAGACGGACGCATAACTGCTCCGGTCGTGTGAGGGACGGTGGGAGGGAAGGTTAGGAATTATTCTGACAAAGAATTAGCGTGTGCAACAGCTATTACACAAATATAAAGCAGGTGTTTTAGCAAAGAAGATTATTCACACAAGGATATCCCTTGTGCGTCGCATGTGACTGGTTTCTTCATCAACAATGCATCTCTTGCATAATATTGTTGCTGGCGAGGTCCGACGATGACTGAGCACCCAGGACCTGTGAAGAACACAGGTATGTGAATATTTACCGCTTCACATATTACAATAGTTTTACGCACTGTCACGTTTCGGGTACACAGCTTCAAAAGAAACAGTGTAGTGAAGTTCGAACTCTGTAGACTAGCAAATAACATAATTTAGTTTTCCGCACAATGTTTACGTAGAGAGCGACGTGTGTGTGTTATACACGTGCGCTCGGTTGTAGGTGAGCCGCTGTTGTTTACAGACAGCTTCACTGTATTCACGCACACCGGATTGCACGCTAGTTGTAATTTTCTTGCTTGATGTTTCTACTTACGCGTAAAGGCCTGGCCAGACAGAATGCGGCCTGCCGCTGCGACGGACGGCGCAGCGGCAGGCCCGGCGCGTCAGCGGCCAGGGACGCCACACAGGCAACGGCCGGCCGCAGCAGTGACTCTTGATGCGTCAGCTGTTACACTGTGGAAGGGGCCGAACCCCATTATTAAGCTAGCATGCGTAGCGCGTTTGTCTTGGCGTTAGACGATTTGGAAGCTTCACGCGGGACGCGTTATCTTTGTGCGGGTTCATTTTTTTAAGTGCAGAAATGAGTAGCTCGGACGAGGAAGAACTCGCACTAGCGGTACGAAACGACACCAAGAACAGGAGATGTTGGATGCACGATATTAATAGCAAGACAGAAAGCTTAGGAGAATACCGTCGTCTGTGTATTGAACTAGAGTCTGACGAAGATAGGTTCGCCGGCCGGGGTGGCCGAGCAGTTCTAGGCGCTTCAGTCCGGAACCGCGCGACTGCTACGGTCGCAGGTTCGAATCCTGCCTCGGGCGTGGATGTGTGCGATGTCCTTAGGTTAGTTAGGTTTAAGTAGTTCTAAGTTCTAGGGGACTGATGACCTCAGATGTTAAGTCCCATAGTGCTCAGAACCATTTGATTTTTTTTTGAAGATAGGTTCTTCAAATATTTTCGTATGTCGCGAGAATGTTTCGATGAACTGCATCGCCTGATAAAAAGGTAGCACAACGAACTGGAGAAAGCCATTTGATACAAGGCACAGACTAGCCATTTGTTTGAGGTACATTTTACCATTTATAGCCTCCTTGTGTTTCCCGAAGTAATATAAATTATTCCATTTCAGTTTTGCTGTATCATATGAAAGGTTCGGCAGAAGTAAGTGCTTTCCCACAATGGAGTTACGAGTGGTGTGATAAATTTATCTGCAGTGCTTACGAAAACCGCAAACGGTAGTAACATCTAGTTCCGTATGTCTCGCTAGAGAGAACTTTCTACTAAAATAGATTGTTTTGTTTCATTGTATTCATTACATTGTCTGTGAATTTAAACAAACATATCTTTGGTCGTTAACTTATCTATTCGTTCTATCGGCATAATTTATTTTAATCTTTTCCAGATACTTGACTACAGGTGACAGTCACCAGACCATAGCTTTTTCTTTTCGGTTGGGACGTTCAACAGTCTCAGAAATTGTGAAACAAGTGTGCCAGGCAATATGGACTGTTCTACATCCCAAGTATTTACCTACTCCTACAACAGAGATGTGGAAGAACTCTGAAGAAGGATTTCTAGAACTTTGGGGGTTTCCAAACTGCCTTGGAAGCATAGACGGAAAAGATGGTTAAAATGCCCGAAGGATAGTGGATCCCAGTTCTTTTGTTACAAACAATTCTTTTCGCTGCTTCTCCTGGCGATCATTGATCCATACCACGAGCTTACAATAGTTGATATTGCAAAATATGGACGTCACAGTGACAACACTATTTCTGAGAATTCAGCTTTCTATCAAGAGTATATCGAGGGCAAAAGTATTCCACCTCAAATTCAGGATCGCGTGTATCATACAAAAAGTTGTATTGTCTCACATCCTCTATGAGACTTTCTATGTGTCCATGATGAATGCACTACGAGCTGCAAGACAAAAACCGCCTCACGCTGCTGCTTCCAGTGTGACCACAGAGGCAAGCAGCCACTCCGGCTTGCGGCGAATCTGTAATCTGTGACAACCCGGCGGCGGCCGGTGCGGCAGGCCGCACTCTGTGTGACCGCCGCCATACAGTAACGAGCGATTCAACAGTGCGGCCTGCCCGCTGCGGTTCAAGGCCACAGGCCGGACGGCCAGGCCGCGTTCTGTCTGGCCAGGCCTTAATACGTTTGCCCTCATGTATCGTAACACGTATTATATATTATTCTGAAATTCTGGTGAATTATTTGCAGATTGTCACACGCTTTCTGTAGTTGTTAACGCGATACCGTATATTACTCTGCTTGTCATTTGATTTGTGTTGTCATTAATTGTTCGTCGATAAGGTGCGTAGCATATAAGTATTTACTTGTTTATAATGTAGTGATCACTTTTGGGTTGACATTTACTAAATATATTATTAACATGTGGCCCACGTAAATACTTTCTGGAAAGTGGGTCTCAATGCTAGTAATTCGATACATTGTGTTTAATTACTCGAGACAGTACGCTTCAGAATTATAATTGCTTATAAAGGTTCTAAAGAGAGATTACGGCTCTCACATTTAGTACTTTAGTGTTTGAACTATTTAAAACTGGTGCACATCTTCCGTTAATTCCTTTCCCGACCGCATTCCTTCAGCTTTATTACACTTCATTCCTTCACAGCACGGCCACCCTGACCCTTATCATCATACGTCGTATAACAAGTCATGTGGTTCAATCAAGAGCGCATCCTTACTCGAATTCTGATGAAGAACAATTTATCGATGACAATGTATTACTACCGCTTGACGTACTTGAGAAGCGGCCTTCGAAGTTAACGCGTGTATTTTCGTCATTCACTTCTTCTAACATTGTTATCGCGAACATGTGAAGTTGACGCGTGCATTTTCGTCACTCACGTGTTCTAGCATTGTTATCGCGAACCCGTAATGTCAGAGGACTTTAGCTGCTATGGTGTCTGTTAGGTAATGATCGTTTTGCGAAAAACCGTAGCAATTATTACAAGTCTGTATACGTGATTGCGTCGAACATTTTGTGCAAATTAACTTCTTTTTATACATTGAATAAGAAACCGATGTACAATGATTACGGTGTGCAACCCATGAAGTGACAAGGGGTATCACACTTTGTTAACCGTAACACTTTTCTAACCATCTCGTTCTGCTCGCTGTATTTTATTTGAATCATTATTGCGAATGAAATAGGGAATCTCAGGATCATGGAAGCCAGCTACAATCGTACCTAAGCATTTGCAGTACCCACATTCGTTTATTTTCATATGTCGGAGACATGGACACGTTTATTGTTAGCGGCCCCGGGAGTTAGCGGCGGTCTAGGAAAAAGGCATTCATTGCTTAAATTTGTTACCTCTTGTGTATTCATTTTCTAGAACATTCTCTTGTACATTCATAGGCGGCAGCATTTGGCGTTCTAACGGTATGATGGACGTTAGCACAATGCCGTAATTAAAGCAGGACTCTTCTACAGCTAGACACAAAGCCCAAATTGGCTGCTAATTTTTTTATGCGACTCGGCGACGAACAACATTTCATTTTTCATTAGTTATTTCGTTTGATTTTTGCGCTCGCTTCTTGCAGCTAAGCGGAAAGTCGCTTATGCCGTCGGCACCATCCATTTCAAAGCTGGTCCGGTGTAGCATTCAAATTCCCTACGTGTAACGGTGGTGTTCTCTCCACCGGTGTAATAAAATGCTTTCCTTCGTGCTAATATGAGACAAACTACAGCTCACGTTGTTAATCACCAAAATCTTCAGTTGCATCGCTCGCTACGTCGCAAACTAGTGTTACGTTACGGCAGGCAATACACAGATGTAAGATCTGATGTTTTTGTTGTAGGTATCTGTATGTTTTTGCTATAGTAAATTCCCGCGCCTTCTGCGTGTCCCTGTAGAGATGACGTTTTGTGCTTCAATTCCATGGCTTCGAACCAGAACAAATGGTGCAGTTCGTACAGAATTTTTTTTATGCTTAGCTTGCTTTTGTTCCGAGAGTTTGGCCCTGTCGTTTCTGCAGAGCGTTATATCGCTGCGTTTACTGTGTAAAACGTGCAAATACAGATTAAACTTACTAAAAATTAATCAAGATATCGTAATTCGTAACAGTTACTGTGAACACAATTTCATAAATTCTTTAATTATTGATAATTAGCTTAGCAGGATCGTTGCTAACGGAGGATAATGTCTGCGAATCTCGTGAAGGATTCACGAATTGTCATTGTGTGCCTTGTAGCTATGACGCTGTTTTCAATTTTAAATTAGGGAAAATAAAGTAATCTAGGCCTATGACGTGAAATGATGATTGTGTCTGAGATATCATTACATTAGAATTGAAGAGGTAACAGTTTTAATCTTGTTTCTGGTGTAATCTTATAAGGGAAAAAGTTGCGTTCCCGATCGTCTCCAGACTGTTCGGGCAGCGATGCTGTAAGTATGAAAATTTATTTTGCGTCAGCCGTAACTCATGAATCGAAATTAATTTCTTAATAGTAAGTTTTAGGCGCAATGTAAATGTTATTTTGGATTGCCCGTAAGCGATATACTAGATTAAATGAATAATTTGGTTGCTTCGATTTGTCCAGTTCCGCAATAAAACCGGTATGGGAGTTTGTATTTACGCAGAAAATAGTACTTGAACTGGCTGTAGAAGCCTCCTCTTCCTTCCACTATGAATACATCACTTAGTTTTTTTCTTGAGGCAAACAATGTAAATGAGTTTTCATATCTGCCTGAGCATTGCCAGGGGCAGAATGTATAGCTAGGCAACTCGTTTGAAATACTAAATCGCCGTACAGTTATGCGGTTTTGACGGTATTCCGTGTGACCAAAGAAACGTACGTCTCACGACCGCATCAAGCTTATCAATTCTTATTTTAGATTATTCTAACAAAGAGTTTTTAAATAAATGAAGCTTTCGGTATTGCTGTATAGCGGTATCGGCTTCGTTAAATAATATCTTTACTAATAAAATTCAGTGGCGAATACTTGTATTTGTGCAAACTTAATTATAGAAATATTTAAAAGAGAAACTAAATGACTTCGCGTAATTTCACCTGCGGTGAAGATTTACATAGGGAGATTAATTGATTTTACTTCGGTCCAGAAGTCTCAAATACTAGGATGTGAACATGTGGCACTGGTAATTAAGATAAGTTTCTAAAATCACATATTTACACACTGAAACATTCAGTTTTATAAAGTTACCCTTTGCGGTATTGTCTGTTGGTGTTTTCAAGCCTTGAGGAAATTAACCAACTGCCCTCTCTTTCGATATAGGTTACAACTTTTACATGTTGCTGATCCCGTGTTATCGATGCTTTCTGCTTGCTGTTAACACGGTAGCATTTCGCGTTCATTTTTCCGTTGCGCTTCGCGGGCCGCGCTCAAATCAGAATGTGCGCCGCGCGGCAGATCAAAGGAACGTGCATTTTTCTGCTGCGAGTCTCTCTGCACGCTAAAAAAGTGTTTTGTTTTTTAAAAATACGCGTTTCATGCAATATCACTGTAACAGTGTCAGCATGTGGTCGTGCAAACCGCGTAAGATCACTTGCGTAGAACACTTGGCGGGAAAAATGTATTAAGCGTTTAGGAAATGTAATGAGAAAAAACGGAATCCACAGATAGACAGATTTGCATTCCATTTTCAAACGGAACCAACGAGTTAAAATTTCATAGAGTGGCTGATATACTAGATACAGCGCTCCTAGCGGCAACCAACGCTAACTCTGCCGCCATGTTCTCCTTACTCAAAACATTAGGAAAGCGTTACTGTTGTTTGTGTTGGAAGTGTGTCAGCTGTTGTGATATTACTGCTATATTTAACTTTTCTAGCTGACTTTTTTGTTACAAAATATAAAGTCAACATGCCTGCAGTGTGTTCAGCGTTCAACTGCAGCGATAAAACAACAAATATTTCATATTATCATTAAGTATATTAGTACCGAAATACGACACACGTTTTTTAATGTTTATTTAAGAGTCATTTGCATTGGAACTGTAATTATGCTGAAGACAAATGCAGGAAAGTAATTTATTTATCGTTGATTACAGATTTCCTTTAAAAGATAAGGAAATTACAAAAAGATGGGTTATAAATATGAAGCGAGAAAACTGGTTTCCTACTACAGCCAGTTACCTCTGTTCAGCCCATTTTGAAGAGAAATATATGTACCACACAAATGTCCAGAGGCGCCTTTTGTCAAAAGCAGTATCTACTATCTTTAAATTTCCACCACATTTACTAAAGCAAGATAAAGTATTACGACGACAACCCAGAAAGCGATCTTTCGACAATGTGCAAGACAGTGCTGTTACAGTAACATCATTAGCACAAAGTAAGTCAATAATTTAATTTTACTCCATGTTCTTATTACTTTGAATTACATACTTTCTATTATAATCTTATGGTGTAACTCTGTTATAAACTTACGATGTAACTGCATTCTTTCAGTGCCTATCGGACCCGCATCTGTTTCTGCTGACCACAATTACTGTCTACCAAGCCCCAAGAAGTTGAAAACACAATATTACAAGAGTACAAGCAGAGAATGTGCGACTAAAGAAGCGGATAAAGCAAATGAAGCAACTGAGTGTACGACACAAAAGAGGAATAGTGCAGTTACAGACTTTAGTTGCTGGTTTGAGAAGAAGGCTATGTAGTTCAGTTTCTGATATGTTAAACAGTGAACATGTAGTTGGTTTGTTGAAGGAGCTATTGGAACTTAAGTGCAGTGCTAAAGTATGCCATTATTCTCAGCAAATAAGGAAATTTGCCCTGACCCTACACTTTTATTCTGCCAAGGCATACAGCTACTTACGAAAATTTGTGAAAGAACGCTTCGCCGTTGGGCAATGTCAGTGGGTGGCCATCCAGATTTTACTGAGGAGGGTTTCACTAAAATTGCCTCTGAAGTTGAGAATAGGACAACCCAAATTTTTGCAACATTGATGTTTGATGAGATGGCTATTAAGAAGGACCTTGTTTGGGATGGGGAAAAAATAAAAGGCTATGTTGATTTTGGGGAGGGTGGCATAGAAAGTGATGATAGCGAGGTAGCAAAAGAGGCTCTTGTGTTCATGGTCACAGCGCTAAACAGAAATTGGAAAATTCCTGTGGGTTATTGTTTAGTTCACTCCCTATCTTCTACTGTAAAGCTAAATTTGGTACAACAGTATCTCCGAAAACTTGAAGACACTGGTTTACTATAGTAGCTGTGGTTTGCGATGGTACTGCCACAAATAGATCTTTAATGGCAAATTTAGGGATCAGATATGATGAACAGGGAGCACAGAGTTAGTTTCCCCACCCTTCAAATAATGATACGAGAGTATTTTGCATGTTTGACACAGCTCACATGCTAAAGCTGGCATGTAATTTACTTGCAGAAAAGAATTTTTTGTTAGATGGTACCATTTCAAGCAGTGATAACATAATTAAATGGGAATATTTTAAAAAGTTTGTGAACTTGCATGAAATGGAAGGTTTGCATGCTGAAAACAAACTTAGGTCCCCCTGCGGGTCCGGGGTAAGAATAGGTCCGAGGTATTCCTGCCTGTCGTAAGAGGCGACTAAAAGGAGTTTCAACCGTTTCGGCCTTCCATGTGATGGTCCCCCTTGGGGTTTGACCTCCATTTTTCAAAATTCTACAGAAGTACGAGCCTTTTGGGGAAGGACGCCTTACGTGGTGTACCACTGGTCCTCAGTGCACTAAGACCTTGGCACTCAGCATTGTACCGGCGTTGTAACCTTACCCACTATTCCTCAAATTGGGCCTAAACGCCTGATGGGTTGTACAAGTTATGCCCATAGTGCGTCCCCATCTGCACCTACGATCATGATGGACTTTCCATGGCACCAGAAATCCAGCACGGTAGCCAGCCCGTTGTGGTGGGGTCGTCATGTACCCTCTAGGTTGTAGCCCCCTGACAACACAGGGATCGTACTGCCGATACCTGAGCTGCACCCTCCCCACGTCAGCCAAGGAGTAGATGCCCGTCTCCTTGGGGCATCAGGACTCCCGGCAACGGTCATCCTGCCAGGTGGCCCTTGCTGAGGCTGGGTGGCACCCGTGGGGAGAGCCCCTGGTCGGAGTGGGTGGTATCGGGGCAGACGTTTCGCAGATGAAATGTCAACACGTATCAGGTTGCTCTGTGGCCGAGTCTTTCAAAAGGAAAGGTACTGTCTCTAGTTCTGGTTCTCCTGCCCCTTCCCCCTTGGCCACTCCCTGGGAGGAGGGACAGGCCTGCCGGCTCAGGGCGAAGTACTTCCCCCGCTGTTTGGTCTGTTCTCGAACCGATGGGAGGACGTTCGCCACCTCCAAGCCCCTGTTCTTTGTTCAGCACATTGAGGACATCTTCGGGGAAATCGAGGCTCTCAGTAAGATGCGTTCGGGGTCCGTTCTTATAAAGACCACCTCCACCACACAGTCGGCGGCGCTCCAGGTGTGTGACCGCCTAGGGGATATCCCAGTGTCCATTGTCCCGCATCTGGCACTAAATAGGACGCAGGGGGTTATTTTTCCTGGTGCAATCTGATGAGGAGCTCAGGGCCAACCTGGAGTGCCGAGGTGTGCATTTCGTCCGACGAGTCCAGCGCGGCCCCAAAGACCGTCGCATCGACGCATCCTGGATCCTCAGACTGCCCCGCATATCAGAAGGAGAAGAAGATACAAGAACTCAAAACTTTGGATCGTCTCTCTTATTCTGAGGCCAGGAAGAAGTATGACCACCTCCATCCCGTGCCGTTGACCACTTCGTTTACTTCAGTTGTGTCCCCTCCTTCCGCAGTATCCTCACCCCTCTCCTGTCCCCCCTCTGCCTCCTCCCCCCATCCGGGGTCTCTACCTCTGCCTCCCAAATCCCTTCCTTCCAAATCCTCCTCCCCTGTGTCCCCCACCCCCTCTGCCCCAGGGGCCACCATTCCTCCTCCTCCCCCCCCACCGCCTGAGAAGCGATCCTCTTCTCAGGCGTCCATCGGGGAAACGTTCCGGACCCCAGCTCCAGAGGTCCGGCGTTCCAAAACGGACCCCGCGCGTGAGGACCTTCTTCGGGTCCAGCCCACCACCCCTGTGCTTCCTCGGACTTCCAAGAAGGCCTCCGAGAAGAAGTCTCTATCCCCCTCTCCACCCTGGCGCGTTTCGTCTGACGCTCCATCCGTGAGTTGCTGCTCCCGGCTGTCCTCAGTTTCGCCGGGACGCTCTGCTGCCAGGCGCTCAGCTGGCCTCTCGTCGGCAAATGATGCTGCCCCTCCTACACCACCAGGGACAGCGGCCGCAGCTGGTGACGACTCGATGGAACAGGATCCGCCTCCCGCCAGTTGTAGCGTTGTTCCATCAAAACCTGGCCCTCCGCGGCTGTCGAGGTGACCAGCTCTTCCCCCGTCTTGTTCCCCCTCTTTTTTGACTAGCGATGGCCTTGTTACATTGGAACATAAGAGGTATTCGATCTAATCGGGAGGAATTACAACTGCTCCTCCACCTGCACTGTCCGCTCGTCCTTGGTCTCCAGGAAACCAAGTTGCGCCCGAATGACCTTTACCCACTATACCTCGGAGTGGTATGACCTCACCCCTGTGGACGGTATCCCAGCTCATGGTGGGGTCATGTTGCTCGTTCGGGACGATGTGTATTACCATCCCATCCCATTGACCACCTCACTCCAAGCAATAGCTGTCTGTATTACTCTTTCTGCTTTTACTTTTTCAGTTTGTACCATCTACACTCCATCGTCATCCGCTGTTAGTCGAGCTGACATGATGCACCTGATTGTTCAGCTTCCCCCGCCGTTTTTATTGTTTGGCGACTTCAATGCCCATCATCCCCTTTGGGGCTCTCCTGCATCCTGTCAAAGAGGCTCACTCTTGGCAGATGTCTTCAACCATCTCAATCTTGTCTGCCTCAATACTGGCGCCCCGACTTTCCCCTCGGACTCTACTCATACCTACTCCCACTTGGACCTCTCGATCTGTTCTACCACTCTTGCCCGTCGGTTCGAGTGGTATGTCCTTTCTGACACCTATTCGAGCCACCACTTCCCCTGTGTCGTTTGTCTCCTGCAGCACACCACCATCCCACGTCCTTCGAGCTGGAACATACCTAAAGCTGACTGGGGACTTTACTCCTCCCTGGCGACCTTTCCGGACCACGATTTTCTCAGTTGTGACGGTCAGGTTGAATACCTCACGGCTGTTATCATCAATGCTGCCGAACGTTCCATTCCTCGTACTACTTCTTCTTCGCGTCGCGTTTCCGTCCCCTGGTGGAACGAGGCTATCCGTGCTTGACGACGTGCTTTACGCACCTTTCGCCACCATCCTACGTTGGCGAATTGTATTGGATACAAACGACTCCGAGCGCAATGCCCTAGAGTCATCAAAGACAGCAAAAAAGCTTGTTGGGCCTCTTTGACCAGCTTCTTTAACAGTTTTACTCCCTCTTCCGTCGTTTGGGGTGGCCTGCGCCAGCTGTCGGGCATTAAGGCCCACTCCTCGGTACCTGACCTGACCTCAGGTAATGAGGTCCTCGTTGATCCTGTGGCTGTCTCCAACGCCTTCGGCCGGTTTTTCGCAGAGGTTTCAAGCTCCGCCCATTACCATCCTGCCTTCCTTCCCAGGAAAGAGGCAGAAGAGGCTCGGCGACCTTCCTTCCACTCGCTGAATCTGGAAACTTATAATGCCCCCTTTACTATGCGGGAACTCGAACGTGCACTTGCACTGTCCCAGTCCTCTGCTCCGGGGCCTGATGCCATTCACGTTCAGATGCTGGCACACCTTTCTCCGGCGGGCAAAAGCTTCCTTCTTTGTACCTACAATCGCGTCTGGACCGAAGGTCAGGTCCCCATGCATTGGCGTGACGCCGTCGTTGTTCCTATACCCAAACCTGGGAAGGATAGACACCTTCCTTCTAGTTACTGCCCCATTTCTCTTACAAGCTGTGTCTGTAAGGTGATGGAGCGCATGGTTCATGCTCGGTTAGTTTGGATTCTTGAATCTCGACGGCTACGTACCAATGTCCAATGCGGCTTTCGTCGCCGCCGCTCCGCTGTTGACCACCTTGTGACCTTGTCGACATTCATCATGAACAACTTTTTGCGAAGGCGCCAAACGGTAGCCGTGTTCTTCGATTTGGAGAAGGCTTATGATACCTGTTGGAGAGGAGGTGTCCTCCGCACTATGCACAGGTGGGGCCTACGCGGTCGCCTGCCCCTTTTTATTGATTCCTCTTTAACGGATCGAAAGTTTAGGGTATGTGTGGGTTCCGTATTGTCCAATGTCTTCCTCCAGGAGAACGGAGTGCCTCAGGGCTCCGCCTCGAGCGTAGCCCTTTTTGCCATCGCGATCAATCCAATTATGGATTGCATTCCACCTAATGTCTCAGGCTCTCTCTTTGTGGATGACTTCGCGATCTACTGCAGTGCCCAGCGAACATGCCTCCTGGAGCACTGCCTTCAGCGTTGTCTAGACAGCCTATACTCATGGAGCGTGGCAAATGGCTTCTGGTTCTCTGAAGAGAAGACAGTTTGTATCAACTTTTGGCGATATAAAGCGTTCCTTCCGGCATCTTTACATCTCGGTCCCATTGTTCTCCCGTTCGTGGAAACAACTACGTTTCTAGGGCTCACGTTGGACAGGAAACTGTTGGTCTCCACATGTCTCTTATTTGGCGGCCTGTTGTACACGTTCCCTTAATGTCCTCAGAGTTCTTAGTGGTTCATCTTGGGGAGCGGATCGCACTGTCCTGCTTCACTTGTATCGGTCCATAGTCCGATCGAAGCTGGATTATGGGAGCTTCGTCTACTCGTCTGCTTGGCCATCCCTCTTACGTCGTCTCAACTCCATCCACCATCGGAGGTTACGTCTTGCGACCGGAGCCTTCTACACTAGTCCCGTCGAGAGTCTTTATGCTGAAGCTGCCGAATTACCATTGACCTACCGGCGTGACGTACTGCTGTGTCGGTATGCCTGCCGGCTGTTGTCTATGCCCGACCATCCCTCTTACCAGTCCTTCGCCAATTCTCTCAACCGTCAGTACAGGTTGTATGTGTCTGCCCTGCTGCCACCCGGAGTCCGCTTCCATCGCCTGCTTCGACAATCGGATTTTGCCCTCCCTACCACCTTCAGAGAAGGTGAGAGCCCGACACCACCTTGGCTCCAGGCTCCGGTTTATATTTATCTCGACCTCAGCTCACTCACAAAGGAGGGTACTCTGGCTGCAGTGTATTGCTCACGGTTTGTCGAACTTCGTGCTCGACTTGCCGGTCACACCTTTATTTACACCGATAGCTCCAAAACTGACGATGGTGTCGGCTGTGCCTTTGTCGTCGGGGCCGCCACCTTTAAATACCGGCTCCTCGACCAATGTTCCAGCTTTACGGCCAAGCTTTTTGCTCTCCATCAGGCCGTTCAGTATGCCCGCCGCCACCGCCATTCATCGTATGTACTCTGCTCTGACTCACTCAGTGCTCTTCAGAGCCTTGGAGCTCCCTATCCGGTCCATCCTTTGGTTCAACGGATACAGCAGTCCCTCCATTCTTTCGCTGATAATGGTTCTCCTGTCAGCTTTCTGTGGGTTCCCGGACATGTAGGAGTGCCTGGGAATGAGGCTGCGGATGCTGCAGCAAAGGCTGCAGTCCTCCTGCCTCGGCCAGCCTCCCATTGTGTCCCGTCATCTGACGTTCGTGGGGATGTTTGCAAGAGGCTTGTGTCGATGTGGTGGGATGCTTGGTCATCCCTCCAAGGAAACAAGCTCCAGGCAGTAAAACCGCTCCCAACTGCTTGGACAACCTCCTCCTGACCATCTCGGCGAGAGGAGGTCCTTCTGACCAGGTTGCGGATTGGGCATTGCCGGTTTAGCCACTGCTACCTGCTCTCCGGTGACCCAGCCCCGCAGTGCCCTTGTGGTCAGGCATTAACAGTGCGCCATGTTTTATTGTCGTGTCCCCGCTTTAGTCAATCTCGTGTTGTCCTGTCCCTGCCGTCTACTTTACCGGATATTTTAGCTGATGGCGCTTGAGCAGCTGCTCGTGTTCTGCGTTTTATAACTTTGACTGGCTTGTCCAAAGACATCTAACCTTTTTACTTATTTTATCTACATCTTTGTCAGGTCTTTCTGGTGTCCCCCCTCCCCTTGAGTTTTACTAGATTCCATGTGCTCTAACAACAGTGACTGGGCGCTAATGACCTCAGTAGTTGAGCGCCCTTAAACCCCACCAAAAAAAAAAAAAACTTAGGAGGCAGCACATTCTGTACCATACTCAAAAAATGAAAGTGGCTTTGGCAGCACAAACCCTTAGCAATTCTGTTGCAAATGCCATGTTGTTCTGCAAAGATTTAGGAATTAAAGAATTTTATGGGTGTGAGGCAACAGTTAAATATATCAAAATGTTAGACAGTGCCTTTGATTTATTAAATTTTTGTCACACAATGGGCAAGGGCACTAAGGCACCAATTTTCAGAGGGAACAGAGACACAGTCTGTAAAAGGATCAGTGAATACATTAATTATTTCAAGTCTTTAAAGCTTTCTGATGGAAGTCCTGTTATTCTGTCTAACAGAAAAATGCCGTTGTATGGACTTATGCTGAATTTAATGAGCATAAGGCAAATTGCAGAATTGTATGTTTGGAAAGAAAATGCAGAGCTCAATTATATTTTGACCCGTAGAACAAGTCAAGATAACTTGGAATTATTTTTCTCCGGCATTTGTAGTAGAGGAGGAAACAGAAATAACCCAAATGCTGTGCAGTTTAGATCAGCATACAGGAAATGCTTAATTGCACAGATAGAAGGTTCTCAAAATGGAAATTGCCAAGAATCAAATAGTATTATGCTACGTCCTGCTACCGTTCCACCACTTCCTTTTGCTAAGGTAAGCCCTGCAACTGTAGACCATGATTATGTGCCAGATTATGCCTCAGTGAGTATGAACTCTGAATGTGTCATTGAGTACATAGCTGGAAGTGTAGTGAGACAGGTGACAAACAAAATTAACTGTACTGACTGCTTAGAAGTTATTTTTGCTTGTATTGAGGATAAAAGAACTGGACTGATTGCAGTGAAAGATGTGAAAACCAGTTTAATCAATCCAGCTAATGATGTTGTTAAACTTCGTAATGTTGCTGAGAAGGTTTTCAGAAATAATGAGGACATAATCCTGAAATGTCAGAAAAACGTTTTGTTGAGGTTCAGACATTAGTGTTGCAATTGGTGAGAGGCTCCTTATTTATAAACAATGAACATCTTTTTACAGAAACTGAATTTGGTGAAGAACCCCATTATGTTAAACTGATAAAACTGCTGCTCAAACATTATTTTATATGTCGAATAAATCACTTATGCAAATCAAAATCATCTGAGCAGAGTGGTAAAATTATGAGACAACTATACACGAAGCTTATTTTATTTAAAGGTCAGTGAAAAGACTGAAACAATTCGAATGCCAGTTAAAACATTGTAAAAATTAAATGTAAATAAACTATTTTACTTTTCTTGTAGATTATTATTATTATTGAATTACTATGCTTGTGTTAACTACTTGTAACACATACTTCAAATAATATTCTCCTTCACAGTGTACTGGTTTTTGAGGCTTTGACTGTTTACTTTGAAATAGCGACAAAAATATCTCATTTCTGCGCCCGTTACTGTTTCTAGTAGTTAACCACAGCATGTTTAGAAGTTTCACCATAATATTCTGGTGATACCTGCTCTAATTACATTAATTTATGGGCAACAAGTAACGTTATAGTGTATGGACAGACTTATTTGAGTTGTCTTGTAGTGTTATCTACATCGAAAAGTTTAGCCATATTTCGACAAAAACATCCCTTTTTGCTGTCAGTGTACACTGAAATCACTGCTGTCAATTGCTTGTTGTAGAAAAAATGAAGCTAGTAAGTCAAACGCAGTTACAAGGGGGCGGGACACAGGAGACGAAGGCCTTGACTAAAAAAAACATGGCGGACAGTACTTCAATTTGCTTCAAACATGGCGGACCTATAACCACTCTATGAAATTTTAACTCATTGAACAGAACGGATGGATAGCATTACTATTTTGTCTCTACTTACAGCACGGCAGAGAAGTTAATTTAGAACTGGTTCTGCGCTCCACCAATTTTGAAAAATTATGTGATTTGAATTAAAAATACTGTCTATATAATCAAATTTTGGCATCGTGAGCACATATTCACGTATACTACTCAAGTCCCTGCACTGCATTGCGAATGGTATTATGTATTATCAGTCGCTCACTTCCCCGTGCCATACGCCCACGGCGTGATGTAAAGTACAGACTGGAAATTTAAGTATGGTGGAAGATAATCGTTATGGTTACCAAATCTTATGTAAATAAAGCTACCTATTTATATTCTCATTATCGTTTCTGTTGATTCCGAGAATGCCGCTAGGAGGAACCCGCTCCTTGTGATTGCTGTTCGGGTTATTGTAAATAATGACAAAAGATTTTCTACGAAATTGCACTACAGAAAAGAGAAGAACGCTGAATACACGAAGAGTAATTAATTTACAGCTTCTAAGGTACTGACATGTACAACAGGCAAGCATACTGTAGATAGAAATGGGTTTGTGAATGGTATTTCTGTAAATAATAGACACGTTCAGAACCGCATTTACCAAAATAGGGACACGTCAGAATCCGCAACATAAATCGAAATTTCTTCTCCCAGCGCACTGTGACACTTTTTGAAGTCCTTAAAATGCAAAAGAACGGCACACTTATGAACATAGAGGGTGGTAAGATTCTTGGACCAGTCAGTTCACCTAAGGGATAAATTTAATTACTGTATTACAATAAATAGAAAAGGCATGTTGCCACGAAAACGAATGCGAATCGTAATAGTTTGACTTCACAAACGTTGGCTTAATCATACTTGCTGTATGAACGGGTTCACATTCGTGAAAACAAGGCAAAAAACAGAAGTAACAACAGCTACTAGCATTATAGAATGGCAGTGTATTCTACTGAGTTAGGACTAAGAGCATACATGTCAATCAGGAACAGGCGGTTTATTTTCTATATATTTATAAGATTTATGGAAAGAAAATAAACACAAGGAAAACAATAGTAATGGCACTGGAAACAAAAAGGTTAAGATACTGCTGAATGGAGAAGCATTAAATCATATGCAAAGCTTAGGATAGAAACAGACTGGAAGAGCAGTACAGAAATAGAAACCAGAATAACAGTGGCGAAACAGGTATTTCATGAGAAAAGAAGAATTTTCCGCAGAAAAACGGACAACTTATCTAAGGAAAAGGCTAATGCTATGCTGCGTATGGAATGTCCTGTATTATATTGAAACGTGGACACTGAGGCAGAGGGGTAGAGCAAGGCTGGATGCTTTTGAAATGTTGGCATTACGGAGGATGGAAGGAAGAAGTTGGATGGATGGATGGAGTGACGGTGGGCTAGCAATATACAAAACTCAGTATCACAACAAATTCACGCTAAGCCATACTCTTAATGTCTGGCCAGAACGTTCTGTGGAAAGGTATAAAAGTAATGCGAAAAATACTCAATACTGAACAACGATGTAAGAAGTCATAGGCTGCATTGACAGTTACATTTGAAGTTGGTATCGTGGCTTTATTTAAAAGGCACTATTCGTTATCAAATAATGCTCATATCGTACATAACAAGTGAATTAGGTGATGTGGCCAAGGCATAAAAATGGAATAGCGACAGAATATTTACCAAAATATGACGCATGAAGCGTATCAGCAGCGATATAACTACGTAGGCTTCTGCGACCGGTATCTTGATGATTAAAATTCTTCTGGATATTGTACGGCGTCATAGTATACAATATTGTGATTATAAACTCAAAACCAACGTTGTGATGTTGATACAGATAAGTAAGTTAGAAACGCCACTGGTACATACGGACGAAAGTGCAGAGTACCAAGGCAGCCGATGGCTTAGTAAGAACTTTATGTATTATGGAGTCACTGTTCTAAATACTTGGGGTCGGGAGGACACTTAGAAAGATGTCGCATATGAGAACTGTTATCGTACCATCTTACTAACAGGTATCTCGGAGTACTGAGAACAGGGATTTACGGCGATTAGTATGCCTCGTTGTAGAAAGATTGCAATTGAGTGGTAGCTGTCTCTCAAATATAGCTACAGCGATATTAACAACACAGCGACTGGAAAGAATGTTTGCAGTGCTGCAAGATATCACATTGTCAATTCACCATCGCGCGGGGTAGCCGAGCGGTCTAGGGCGTTTTGTTATGGATCGCGCGGCTCCCCCTGTCGGAGGTTCGAGTCCTCCCTCAGGCATGGGTGTGTGTGTTGTCCTTATCGTAAGTTAAAGTTGGATTAAGTAGTGTGTGAGCTTAGGGACCGATGACCTCAGCAGTTTGGTACCGTAAGACTTTATCACAAATTTCCAAAAATTTGTTTGTCAATTCACTGTTGACGGAAGTATCGTGAAAAGAGGATCCGATAACCCACGCGCTGGCATACGTACTGACGGATTGTGCATTTTGAGCAGGGCGTTGGAATTACCCGCAAAGGTGGCGGTAAGGGGCGACCAAGTACTCGCGACGTGTACCGTGGCCGGTGGAGGGGGACGGGAGGAGACGTAAATCTGAAAACGTGTTCGGCTACCTCCGGCTGACGTCGGGGGCAGTCGGCTCGCGGGAGCGCTGCCTCCATTCAATAAGCTGGAGGTTTCTTTGTTGATGGCTTCGGCTCTGCCAATAGGGCTACCAAAGTTGAGAAGCGTTAACAAGCCCCCCCCCCTCCCCCCTTTTACGCGTCTTTCCCCAAAGCCTTTATTCCACTGGGGCCATCTTAACATCTGTTGTGGAAGACACAAGTAAACAGTTTCAAAAACTTGGTTCCGCTCGGAGCAGACTTTCTACTCTTCTTGATCTGCGTGTTTCATTAACTCGTGAAATTATTACGTGCTACGTTTGTAAAAGTTTTCTCCTTTTTGAGGGGTTTGTCAGTCTTCTGACTCGTTTTGTGTGGCCTGCTACGATTTCATCACTTTTACGGAACTCTTTATTTCGGATTAGGAGTTGCAACGAACATCTTCTGTTGTTTACTATATACATCAGTCTCTGCCGTCCTGTGTAATTTCTTCCGCGCTACGGCCCCTTCTCTTACAGTCAAAGTTATTCTCTGGTGTCTGAATCTATGTTCTATCCAGTTAGCTATTCCTCTTGTCACCGATTCTTTGAAAAACCTCATTTCTTATCTTACAGCCCGCTTAATTTGTTACATCCTTCCCTTAAACCACATCTCTGGAATTTCTTCTTCAAAGTAAGCCCCCTATTTAGTACGAATAGACTTCCTTTAGGGAATTTTACTTTCTAAATAGCAGAATTCCTTCACTTCGTCCACACTTTCACAGAGGATACACGGACATTATTACTGATATTATTTAACACTCCAGTGTAATCCCAGTTATGAAACTCTCTTTGATCATCGATATTCAGGCTCAGCAATTGAATACAAATGGCTGCATCCCTGCCTAACGCCCTTCTTGTAAATATTCGGTGTATGCCCCTAAGTTCGGCTGTTGTAGTGAAGTAAAGCAGTCATTAACCCGAACATCACAGTAGTCAACTCTGTTTCTTTTAGAGGTGTTATTTTCTCGAACTGGGCATCTGTTCGACACAACGGTACATAGAGACCGCACATTTAGAAATGGAATCGTAACCACATGTTCGTATGCTTGCTACCGGACAGGGTTACATGAATGCCACACACTATTTGTCAGCTTCGGTTTCGCAGTGAACATGCCGCTCAGTATCTAGTATTACAGATCAAGTATCGTAGCTTTACCCATCCATAAAACAAAAGCGTTCTCCATACAACGTTATTGTAACCCATATCATAAAGAAGATAATGATGAAATAGGAAGTATACCTGGCTGAATGTCAGAAAGGGCGTTATGACCCAGATATTTTTAGGATAAATAACACACGGTCCTGTGATATCAAGTCTACAACGTTTGGATTATTAAATAAAGTTTACAATTCGAGCTGCGAATTTCGCTGCGCTGCGAACTATGACTGCCATACCCCCGTATTGGATTTTCAGAATCGCAAAAAACGTAGATAAAACTGTTTATGATTCCATTACGTTCACATCACACATTACAATATAGTTATTGGAAAGTTCGTGACTTTTAAAAACCAGGTATGAAACAATCTATAAGATTTAGCTTCGCTTACTATTAAGCCACAATAGTGGCTCGTGCCAATAATTCTGTAACAGGCATACTATTTCTACTCTGAAACGAAGAACATGAGAGTATATCACCCTTATGTCTTTGTGCACTTTCCTTTGTCCATGGCACATTAAAGCAAAGCAATTACCTCTAAATTTTCCGACCACAGCTTGATATTCATATCACTGCAGAAGTGATAAACACTTTAAAATTTTCATGTTGAAGTTACCAGTATTTCGTAGCATCCTTTACTTTTCGCGTTCCTTAAATAGCTACCAAATAAAACGTCGTCAATAACTGGTGTTAAATACCAAGGTTTCATCCAGATTCTGCATTTTAGCTATCCCCTGCTGTTTGCTCAGCTTATTATAACTCTTGCTGGGATGTTTCACATCCTCTTGTGCATTCTCCCTCCTATTTCTTCTGGCAGTTACCTCTTGAATTCTGTCTAGTGAATTTAACAGTTTTCTGTTGCACCACATGCATCCAGTTCCCATCACTTGCATTTTGCATCTGCACAATGTAAATCACACGCCTTGTGTTTGACGTATCAGAAACAATACTAACAGCCTCAAAACGATTTTCTCTTTATGAGTTGAGTTCAACAGAGTGAAAGTGTCCCAGAAATCGAGTTAGCCATACTTATATTCGTAACCGTCACTAATTTTTGCATTCATCGATGAAATAAATGCTAAGGAAGCAAATGTCATAAGCCATTTGATGTATAAATTTGACCATGCTGCTAAGCATATTTTTATGTCTCCTCAGTGTTTTCTGATTACTTTCAAACCTGTCAACATTTCCTACGCATCTTCATTTTCACAACAGTCATTACATCTTTCACTTAAGTCTGTACTCTGATTTGTTTCTTTCCTGTGTCTCTCAGTAATTCACAGCACGCCGCTGTGCAGCCACAAGTTTTTGAGTGGTTTTCACAACAAAAGTCAGTGTCTGATTGCCATCAATGAAAACGGCTAACACACACTGATTACGCGACTTCCTTTCCATATATGGTGCGAGCTTAGTCTAGATGACTATTTGATTTACCAAAAAAAGTCCAGGCCAGTTTTACTCTTCCGTTATTTTGCTTTGCTGACTATTGAGACACTGCCTTGAACTTTGCTAAACATAAAAACATCTCAGCTTGTTTTAGGACTGCTTGTTAATTTGTCCGGTTTTCTTTTCATTGTGTCCATTATAATTGTTTTATTCTTATTATAATTAATTTTCTGGCCTACATTCAAATTTGCTGTATTATATTTCACAATTCTGTTGTTTTTATGCACTAGAGGCTAACCGTTTGTTATCAGCAAAATGTAAGGTGATTTAGATATGTTCCATTTACACAATCCACCTCTCATTTCCCATTTGGAGAGAAATGTAATAAGCTTAATAAGATATTAGCCTCGTAGAAACTGATAATAAGGTCGTCTTCAATGCTTATTACGTAGCTTTTATTTTTCTGATTAAATGGGACTTTACACTACTCAACTAGCACATTAGCACTATCGTCTGTGTTCAGTGAATTGTGGTATTAATTTTAACTAGTTTTAACAGTCTCTCCAAATAACTTCGGTGAAGAATCTGCTGTGTGTTCACGTTCTTTGCAAGATTATTAATTATTACTGCGCGCACAGACCAATGTTGGGATTTTCAGTAGACCAAAAAAAAAAAAAAAAGAAAGAGACCTGCCTTCATATAAATTCGTTTCGCTGTTTGCGTTAGAGACTATAAAAAAAAATTGTGAATATGTTGCCGACGATGATGAAATTTTGGGCCATTTTATCAATGGGAAAGAAATAGCGTAGGGCGAGTGCCCTAATGAATATTTATTCATAATGTACTCTCTCTTCTTGTACAGAGAAAAAAAATCTTTGTTTCTTGCATGTAAACGAAATATCTGTACAAGGGAAAATAGGTTAGTGATTCAGAGTGCCTTCGCAAGCTTTAAATGAAATTAGCGGTAAAGGCAACGCTAATGTAACTGAGTAAAGGTTAATACATGTCTCTTTCTAATTTGAAAATGTTTCAACGCGACAGAAAAAGTCTGAAGAAGTATATATATGCCCACGCGCGGGTATTTGTGTGAATGAGCATGAGCATGATCAGGATTTACTAAAAAAGGTAGAAAAAGTTACCGAAAGTCGTCAGCTGCTGCTCAATATATTCCGTACAAAATGAAACGAGTACTTATTTATTAGATGTTCTATAATTGTGTACAATGCACGAAGTATTAGTTCTCTTCCGCTATGAGAAAGTAATCGTAATGACTATTGCCAGCACTGTCAGATATTCATTTCAAGTTCCGCAAGCTCAGACGATAGCTCCGAGGGAATTATTTTCTCCTGGGAGTAACAGGAACCTGTTAGCTGTAGTTCGTCTCGGTAGCTGCGGCGTCAGCGCGGCAGAATGCCAACCGAAGGGGCCCGCGTTCGATTCCCGGCCGGGTCGGCGATCTTCTACGCTCGAGGATTGGGTGTTGTATTGCCCTTAGGCTCGTATCGTAACTAACAGGAAAATTGTCTCCAGTGCACTGTCGTATCGTCTTTCCATTAGTGAGATGGCTGCATGGGGACGAACCGGAAAAAGAACTGTTGTGTGGCATGCGCATTCTTGCCAACGCTGTACAGGATTATGTTGCTATTTCTTTATTGGGAATTAGAGATAGAGTTCTGACATGTACACATTTAGTGTTTCCTTTATTTTCACTAATTAACTGTAAGGAATTTTGGAAGTTAGACGTCCCTGAATTTTCTATTTAACGTTCAACTGAAATGTGCAAGAATTTTCAGTAATGGACGCAAATAAGTTTAATGAAAATTGGCACGTAAAGGTGACGAGAAGAGTTTAAGGATTCTTTCGGTTTGTTTATGATAAAGAGTAAATACTACTCGCCCTTTTGTATGCTAACCTAATGCCAGCTGCTACAATTTCTGACGATTTTTGGGGTAGCCAATGCAGTGAACAACTAGTTGTCGAACCGGAAGACTTCATTTTAGATATTTTACTTTCGTTTTATTTCTGCGTGATATAAACCATAAGATCATCACTCGAATGAGTTGTTGGCTGAAGCATTGTATTGCGTGCAATAATGAAAATAAGCTGTATTTTACGACCATATTGCATAACTATAAAAATCTTAATGTTGGATCCGCAGACGTACGCACCATAATTTTAATGATCTCATACCTGATGATACGTAAGGACGGAACACTGTTACACTGAAATAAAAAAAGCAAACTTCAGAACTCTTAGGTTACAGCTCAATTTGCATGTACGGTATAATTGCTCGCTAGGAATTATTGTGTATAGTTCACTTTCTGAAGCAAAAATAAATAAATGAAGAGTGGTCACGTCTTAGACAAGCACATTACATCGGGTGATACGCGGGATATTTAGAATGGTGGAATATATAAGGAATCTCATGTACCGAGAAGTGCCCTCAGTTCGCCGGTATAAAAGTTTTTTAGAATGGAGTGGACTTGATGCCCTTGAGAACAGAATTACCATAAAAGGCAAACGGCAACAGTGGCTTCATTACTTAGTGTTTCCTATCAAAGTTCTCGGGAAAGAACCAATCGCGCACTAGCACTACGTTGTTTATGAAAACATAAATGCGGGAATTTGAATTTTGCTCATCCAACACGTCGTTGACACGTTGTATATGTGGAACCTAACGAAACATATAGTGTGAATTCGTGAGAACAAGTTCGTTATTCATTACAAATCTGGCTTCTATTGGTGAGCGTTTTGCCGGGGATTGTAAAGATTTTTCGTACGCTCACATAAGTTACAGAATGTTTCTCACTGTTAATAAATCTCACTCGCAAACAAGGAGAACATTTCGGTATTATGGCAAGACATGGAGGCCTCATAAGAAGTAACTCAGTTGGTTGTAGCGTTGTTAATATTGAACCACGCAGAAAAATGTCGCCCAACGTAGATATGTTGTTGAAAATAAAATTGAGAACTGTATTTATCTTATGTACTAATTAACACCTGTATCGCAGCCGTTTATGTTATATCCTGTGAAACATATTGACCTATGATTATTGAGCAGGCATGTACAAGAGTAAACCCTATAAACCGTCGGTCAACAGTCGCTGTAAATTTATGCTTCAAAATGGTTCAAATGGCTCTGAGCACTATAGGACTTAACATCTGAGGTCATCAGTTCCCTAGACTTAGAACTACTTAAACCTAACTAACCTAAGGACATCACACACATCCATGTCCGAGGCAGGGTTCGAACCTGCGACCGTAGCAGTAGCGCGGTTCCGGACTGAAGCGCCTAGAACCGCTCGGCCACAACGGCGGGCGTAAATTTAGGAGACATAGAAGTTACCCCGTTTAGATAACAATTGTAGGTGTTAGTCGTGGTGTAGTTTAAGGAAATATGGAATTTTCTTGGACTGCTTCAGCTAAACAACCGAAAACATTAATCGGAATTGTTTTACCGAGATCTTACCAACGATACTCTCGCTTTCGAAAACGCATCAGTCAGAGAAAAAGTCATGCCAGCAATAATGATATTTTGGGTACCTGTTTTTCTGTAGCAACCACTAACACATCAGTCCAGATGGTAGCATCGAATGAAAAGAATTAACGGTCTCTTGGCTACAGCTAACAGTTCACGTTTATACAGTGCTTACGGGTTGTACCGTATAATTCACGCTCATAGAATAGTCTCACGTTTATTTAAAAAAAAATGTTAAAACAAATACTTCAAGAAAGAAACGCTCCGTGTGTAAATACACTCCTGGAAATGGAAAAAAGAACACATTGACACCGGTGTGTCAGACCCACCATACTTGCTCCGGACACTGCGAGAGGGCTGTACAAGCAATGATCACACGCACGGCACAGCGGACACACCAGGAACCGCGGTGTTGGCCGTCGAATGGCGCTAGCTGCGCAGCATTCGTGCACCGCCGCCGTCGGTGTCAGCCAGTTTGCCGTGGCATACGGAGCTCCATCGCAGTCTTTAACACTGGTAGCATGCCGCGACAGCGTGGACGTGAACCGTATGTGCAGTTGACGGACTTTGAGCGAGGGCGTATAGTGGGCATGCGGGAGGCTGGGTGGACGTACCGCCGAATTGCTCAACACGTGGGGCTTGAGGTCTCCACAGTACATCGATGTTGTCGCCAGTGGTCGGCAGAAGGTGCACGTGCCCGTCGACCTGGGACCGGACCGCAGCGACGCACGGATGCACGCCAAGACCGTAGGATCCTACGCAGTGCCGTAGGGGACCGCACCGCCACTTCCCAGCAAATTAGGGACACTGTTGCTCCTGGGGTATCGGCGAGGACCATTCGCAATCGTCTCCATGAAGCTGAGCTACGGTCCCGCACACCGTTAGGCCGTCTTCCGCTCACGCCCCAACATCGTGCAGCCCGCCTCCAGTGGTGTCGCGACAGGCGTGAATGGAGGGACGAATGGAGACGTGTCGTCTTCAGCGATGAGAGTCGCTTCTGCCTTGGTGCCAATGATGGTCGTATGCGTGTTTGGCGCCGTGCAGGTGAGCGCCACAATCAGGACTGCATACGACCGAGGCACACAGGGCCAACACCCGGCATCATGGTGTGGGGAGCGATCTCCTACACTGGCCGTACACCACTGGTGATCGTCGAGGGGACACTGAATAGTGCACGGTACATCCAAACCGTCATCGAACCCATGGTTCTACCATTCCTAGACCGGCAAGGGAACTTGCTGTTCCAACAGGACAATGCACGTCCGCATGTATCCCGTGCCACCCAACGTGCTCTAGAAGGTTTAAGTCAACTACCCTGGCCAGCAAGATCTCCGGATCTGTCCCCCATTGAGCATGTTTGGGACTGGATGAAGCGTCGTCTCACGCGGTCTGCACGTCCAGCACGAACGCTGATCCAACTGAGGCGCCAGGTGGAAATGGCATGGCAAGCCGTTCCACAGGACTACATTCAGCATCTCTACGATCGTCTCCATGGGAGAACAGCAGCCTGCATTGCTGCGAAAGGTGGATATACACTGTACTAGTGCCGACATTCTGCATGCTCTGTTGCCTGTGTCTATGTGCCTATGGTTCTGTCAGTGTGATCATGTGATGTATCTGACCCCAGGAATTTGTCAATAAAGTTTCCCCTTCCTGGGACAATGAATTCACGGTGTTCTTATTTCAATTTCCAGGAGTGTAGATTTTTGTGGGCTGCGATTTTATCATTATTTGAACATTATACAAAACTAAAATAACGTGTAGAAAGAAATCAGAGCTATGTTTGTGAAATGAACATCAAAACAAAAAAGAAAATTAACTTAATTTGTGTGATGTATAGTTCAGAAAGGTTTAGCATTCTGTGTGTGGTAAAACTACAGTGTATATTTACAGTTAAACGTAATTTCCTGAAGTATATTTTTGAGTTACTTATTATTATTATTATTATTTTTATTATTATTACTGGTTGTGGTGATGCGAGTAGTAGTAGTAGTAGTAGTAGTAGTAGTAGTCGTCTATTGCAACTTGATTATACCCCTTACAGTATCATTTAATTGATATATTGCATATTTAAGGAGCTACTAATTATTTATATTATTGCTAGTTGTCGTTACTTGATTCTACCACTTGCATTATGAAGCGATTTATGTATCAGAAAAGTAAAAAACGACATTACCTTCTGTCAGTTGAACAGAGAAGAGACTGTTATTTCGCTCCACCTTGTTCCAGTCCATCTGAAAACGCGCAGCGAACTATTGCAGCTGGACAGTAACTGAAAACGGTCCGTCTATGTTTACATACCAAGACACGAACGGCACTGCAGGCGAAGCAAGACCAGCGATATTTTTTCTCGCTAAGAGGCCAGCCAGTGGAAGTCACAAAATATCCCCCGCGTGGTTCGGTTTCGCCTTCGAAGCAGTTTGTTTCTCAGAGGATACTAAAGCGCATTGCGAACGAACATCGCATTAGCTTTGTAGGTTTGGTCGTTTAGGGGGAGTAACAAAACGAAAAAATTGAAATGGCCGTCGGTAAGAACCTAATGTTAGTGGAAGAAACAGTTTGTCATAAATCGGAAACTAAATCTTTGTAATTGGTTGTATCCGAAGGGAAACTGAAAATGCCTGTGCCGCAGTAGGTGTTCTTGCGGCTAGAATAGCTACCTTACAGACCTTTCCCTAGTTGCAGCTTAAACGACCACCTGTGGATCACGTTCGTAACCTATTTTCGATGCTGGAAGGGAGAAAGTTGTTGTACTTAAGTAGTTATTGAATGACGAGTAGATGACGTTTAGAGTGTCTTAAGCAGTGGACACTAGCTTATAGTTTGGGATGTTCTTACCTTTGGTCCGTTGCAATTGATTAGCAACACTGGCTAAACCGGACACGAAATCGATTTAACTTCTGTGGAGTAGCTCCGATAACGGAAATAATAACTGCTCAGTATCTATACGGAATTTTACCCCCGCGCTATTTCGTTTTGTAATTTACTATTACAGCTAATGCACAGTTGCACACACGGACATATTTCATTTTCGTTTGTTTCTGCATGCCCCATTGACGAGTACTCTTTAAACCCTTTTGCGTACTCCAAAAAGAAAAAAAAAGTTTGTTGCAAAAGATTTGTTGTTAACGACGCGTTTCGAACGGTTGGTGCATCATCAGATTATCTGCACGTAATAACAAAAAAGGTGTATGTTACATGTAAGTACGCGAACCTATTTGGCATCGACAGTCACCGAGACTGAGCTGTTTAGAGTTTTGCAAATATCACGAACAGATTTGTCGTTTGATTTTACGTAAAAATCTGACAGAACAGAAGAGTTCACTACCACTTTCCACTAAATAAATTCTCTATAGCCGGGATAATATAGAGAAAGGAATAATACCTGTGACCGTACTGTCTTTGAAGCGCACGTGGTCCAACAGGTGGAGCTTCCCTGTATGACATTTTCACTCTTGTCCGTATTAAATAAAGTTTCTATTTGAAATAACCATCATTTTACTTCCCACTGTCCTAACATAGACAGAGCGCAGTGTTTAAGACGCTGGGCTCGTTCGGCCACCCAGATGTAGGTTTTCTGTTCTGTTCCTAGATAGACAGCGGTTGCTTTCGGAAAGGACATGACACATTTCCTTGCCCTAATGATCTCTAATCGATGGGACTCCTTCCACAGTTAGAAGAGCTGAATATCTGTAAGTATGCACTACTACGTCTGTCCATATGTGACTGGGATGAACTGGTCGATCACAGAACATCGTTTAAAATGTTGTTTATGTTACTCGTGTGAAGGTGGGCCGCCCTTTGTAAATGTTCATTGTGTGTGCTGCCATTGCCGGCCGCGGTGGTCTCGCGGTTAAGGTGCTCAGTCCGGAACCGCGCGACTGCTACGGTCGCAGGTTCGAATCCTGCCTCGAGCATGGATGTGTGTGATGTCCTTAGGTTAGTTAGGTTTAAGTAGTTCTAAGTTCTAGGGGACTGATGACCACAGAAGTTAAGTCCCATAGTGCTCAGAGCCATTTGAACCATTTGTGCTGCCATTAAACAGAGAATGGTGTGGTGTAGAGTGTTTTCCAGTGAATCTAACAGCACTCACATAGCGCACGTCCACAAACATGTTGGTTTTAAAATTCAGAACAATGACACAGGGCGATTTCGTCAGACATAATCATACAGCACTGCGGCAAACCCATAACGAATGCAAAACGAGGCCCCGGCAAGAAAACAACGAAGACTGTAACAACCGTCTGAAGATGGAATTGTAAGAAATCCGAAACCGACAGTGGGTTGCTCCAAATAAACCTTTTAAAATAATACGTAGGGTGTTTGCTGTTTCAATTACAAACCTTACCGAACGTTGTATCTGCTCTGGGTAAAAGTCCGCTATTAGTGTGTCAAACCACGGTGACACCTATAATTTTTATAGTTTTTTCAACAAGAAAACCTAATAATCACCTTAACGAAATGGAAATACTCGTGGCAAAAATGTGTGTAGATAGTAAAACTTGTAATTTGAATAAATTTGAAATGCAGTAATCGAAGACGGAAATAACAGAGCGATTTCAGTTAAAATTAAATTACGTAACCAAATACATGCAAGAAGCGAAGCAAAGGAATTTACTTTCATCCGCAGCTCGTGGTCGTGCGGTAGCGTTCTCGCTTCCCACGCCCGGGTTCCCGGGTTCAATTCCCGGCGGGGTCAGGGATTTTCTCTGCCTCGTGATGACTGGGTGTTGTGTGACGTCCTTAGGTTAGTTAGGTTTAAGTAGTTCTAAGTTCTAGGGGACTGATGACCATAGCTGTTAAGTCCCATAGTGCTCAGAGCCATTTGAACCATTTTTGAATTTACTTTCTGGACAATTAATCATATTGCCACAACCAATTTTTATTCTTAATATTTTGAGTAATTGAGAGTGATGTATACGTGGAAAAAAATAAATGTTCGTAAATCAAACAAAAGCCTGACTGTAACATAATTCGATGTCACTTCTTCTCTTCTTTTTCTTGTGTTTTCGTTACAATCCTTGGAAATTAGGGCTTGGATGAAGCAACGCCAGCGGTCTCGGTTTTGTGCCATTGCCTTCTCCTCTCCCCACGTTCTTCCTGCTTCTGTCTCTCTCCAGTGTCCTCCTCCATGTCACCCTCTTCTGCGATGGCACGAGGGATTCCAGTTCAGGGGTTGTCTCCCTACTGCTGTTTGATTTTTGCTCGGGTATTTTTTTTGTCTATTATCAGTATATCTACAGTCTTCTGGTTCGTATCTTGTGTAGCATTATGAAAATAACAATCCCATGATCATGATCTGCATTTGCTGTACTTGAATAGGGAAACCTATTCCCCTTCGGTGTTCTGATTTTATCAAACTCAGCTCGCTAGGCCGTAATTATCTTACGATGTAAAGTAAGGGAGAACCTGTTGTCGGAAAACACGATATACTTTCCTGAAACTTTTATTTAATCGACAATCATAATTATTGTAGTGAATCAGGGGTTTCAGTGTTGAACTATATGCAATATCGAAACTGAATTCTAACTAAATGTGACGTAAAAACTGAGCTTTAATCCATCATACAATAACTTGTAAATGTACTGCTGTGATAGTAATGTGAACTGAAGATAGTTGCTGTGCAACCGAAACCGGAAATACTGTCAGTGAAATAAGATTTTCCAGCTAGTAAAACGAACCACCGTGGCCTTACCCATAGCGTCACAACGTCGTGCTTTACAAAGAAAAAAGACATCCGTTGCAATATGTGCAGTCATAATTACAAAAAAATGGGTCTGAGCACTATGGGACTTAACTACTGAGGTCCTCAGTCCCCTAGAACTTAAAACTACCTAAACCTAACTAACCTAAAGCTATCACACACATCCATGCCCGAGGCAGGATTCGAACCTGCGACCGTAGCGGTCGCGCGGGTCCAGACTGAAGCGCCTCGAACCGCTCGGCCACTCCGGCCGGCTCATAATTACAATGGGAGTTTGCAAATAGAGCACACTGTTAAATATTTTCCTAGTTAGATTTGTAATTGTAATGATCGTCATTTTCCCCGATCTGGCGAGAAGTCGATCCAACTAATGCTCTTAATGTACTCTCGGCAGTATTGACCTATACGTGTCGTTTCCAGACTTAATAGTTGCCACAGTTACAAAGGAAGTGCTGCTGGCAATGAGCTACGTACTAAACCTACGACCAACTAGTCGCTGGAAGCATGCATATAGCAACAGTAAGCAAGACAGCGATTCGTAAAGAAAGAGCTATTGTACGTTGTGAATTTACTTTTAGCCTTCTCGTAGGACGATACAGTTTTCTGTTGAGCTGTGTAGGATAGCATCGCATACTAAACTGATAGACCGGATTATGTTGTCGAGAAAATGAGTTTCGGAAATTTAGAGAACCGGTGTTCTGGAGGATTATAAAACAGTTACGCTGCTTCCATAGTAGATCTCGTGTCGGGATCATTAGAATAAGGTAGAGCGTGGCGAAGCATGTGAGCAGTCATTTTTTTTCCCCGTTCCATACGCGAATCTAGTAGGACAAAATCGCTAATGTTGCTGTCAAGCACTTTCTGCGTACACTGTGCAGTAGATAACAGTATGTAGATACAGCCCAAGTGTGCCCCGTGTTAACACACGTTAGGCGTGGGCATAGACCAGTCCTTCTCAGTAAGGTGGATCTGATAACTGCCTATGTCTTCGGTTTTTGTTCATCAGAGTACCTTACGAAAGGAAGTTGAGAGTTGAAACGTCCTGCCAACCTGTATTTCAGAGCGGGTGGAACGCAGATTCTGATGAACGGGCCTGGAGAAACATTTTGGGCGTGTTCTTTAAACAACGCGCTGCAAATTATGTGATCAAAGGTATCCCGACACCCCTATATAATGCGGAATTGACCGTCAGTATGACAGGAGGCGGGGAGTATTTATTGTCAGAGAAGCAATGCAGAATGGGTAGGTTACGAGAGCTCAGAGTCTTCGAAAGTGGACTAGCCACTGTATGTCACCTGAGAAACAAATCCAGCAGAGACATTTCAGTCCATCTAAAGCTGACCGTGTTGACTGTTGGTGATGTCTTTGTGAAGCGGAAGCGCGAAGCAACAACAATAGCTAAACAAACATTCGGCATACCTCATGTAATGGCAGTCGGTGGCAGTGCGTCATGGCGGCGGATGGTTGTAAAAAGGTCGTGCGAAATAAGCGTTGCAACGGGCAGTCCAGCTAACACAATGGTTGTGCGTAGGAAATTAAAAAAGGTTGAGGTAGAGTGGTCGTAATCTGCGCATTTCTGTTGTCAGTGCTGCTGGTGGAAAGAACAACGCCACGGAAAAGAGTGATTTGGAACAATGAATCACTCTGTACCCTGTGGCAATCCGATCGAATGCCCGAAGAACACCACCTGCTGTTATTTGTAGTATCAGTGGTTGTCTTTCATTGTTAGCATGTGGTCAGCTTCTTGCATTTAAGATAAAGCTAAATCCGTAAGGATGCAAACAAATTTCACACTACATAGAGTATAGAAAGATTTCGTAGAAGATGATTGTATTACCATGATAATGCACCCTGTCAAAAAGCAGCGTCTCCGTGGCAATGCTTTGTGGACATTAACATTCGCCGGCCATTGTGGCCGAGCGGTTCTAGGCGCTTCAGTCTGGAACCGTGCGACCGCTACGGCCGCAGGTTCGAATGTTGCCTCGGGCATGCATGTGTGTGATGTCCTTAGGTTAGTTAGGTTTAAGTGGTTCTAAGTTGTAGGAAACTGATGACCTCTGAAGTTAAGTCCCATAGTGCTCAGAGCCATTTGAACCATAAACATCCCCGAAATGGAGTGGGCTGCACAGAGGTCCCACTTAACATATCTGGGATAAGGTAGAACGTAGACTTCACTCCAGGCCCCTAATTCCATCGTTACCATTTGTGGTTTGCCTGATGAGGAAGAATGGGCTTGCATTTCCCCATAGACGTTGAGACGTCTCATTAAAATCGTCCTCTAGAGTTTACGCCGTCATAAAGCCGAAGGGTGGAAATACCCCATATTAATGTCTGGATACTTTTGCTCAGACAGTGTAATTTAGGTAAACTGCAGAAAAATCTAATCCGGTGTGGTCGGACAGGACTCGAAACTTGATAGCGATATTTCGTACTTGTCTCATTCGTCAGATTCCCTTCTCCGTTGGTGGTGAACTTTGCACAGAGAAATGTCGTGTCCAGACCTGTGTGTATAACGTATTTCAGTAATAACATCATTGCAGTTCTTGCACAGCACCCGTGTACAGGATCGTTGTTTACGACACTGTTAACTAGAACAGACTGCAGTTTTGAAGATAGCAAAGAAAAACTACAGAGACCGAAACGTTATCGACAAATTCAACAGAAGCAAGAAAGCAGAAATCATTGTCGAAGGATACAAAAGGCTGGCGGATGCTGAGAAGGGAGACAGGGCCGTAGCTTATCCCACACGTTACTCGGTCTCTGTATTGTGTAACCAGCATAGAAAACTAAGGAGAAATTTTGAAAAGAAGTAATAATTTAGAGATAAGGAATCAAATCTTTAATGTTTGCCAATGTCATTGTAATTCCATCACAGACGCGAAGGACTTAGAAGTTCAGTTGAACGGAATTGGTAGTGTCTTGAAAAGATATTTAAAGATAAATATCAACAAAAATAAAATATGGTACTGGAATGTATTCGAATTACAACAGGTGATGGTGAGGGAATTCGCTTCGGAAGTCAGGGAGTTTTGCTATCGTGACAAAAAAATAACCGACGACGATAAAAGTAAGTGGATATAAAATGTAGACTGGCAATAGAAAGAAAAACTTTTTCAGGAAAAGAGAAAAAAGTTAACATAAAATATAAATTTAACTTTTAAGATGTCTTTTGTGCAAGCAGAGTGCCGTAGTTATGTAGCCATTGCCCAACTTAGAGAGCTGTATCACGCCGATCTGCTGCAACGACAGCAGAAACAACAATAACCGTATATTCGTAAGACTCGTGTACCGCTGCACGGCTGTTGAGTCAAAGTGCGTTATCTTGCTGGATGATTCGATAGTTCCAGCAGTGACTATGGTAGCGCCTCTCTTACTTTGTAAGATTTCTGTTTTAAGCCACTCGAATTTTAACTGTGCTCCTTCGCCAATCTAATCCCTATCTGTAGTAGGAGAGTTGAACAATGATTGACTCGAACAGTGGATGTGAAAGTCCTGTGTTGCCAGCCAAATTACGAGTCAGAGACAGGCGGAATGAAGTATGTGTCGCAGTGAAGGCACGACTTGCGGCTGTTAGACCAACACGAGTATCTCCGTGTGTGTAAAGGCTGCCTCGACTCTTTTTATCTTATGCCAGGTGGCTTCTCGTATCCTCCGTACCAGTGTGTAGCTACTACACAACAGCTTCTAAATATTTAAAAAAAGACCAGTTTCCATCTCTACTATGGCGTCAACAGTACAAGGTATGCGCTGCTGAAAACTAAGAAACTCAAGCTGTGAGAAAGTAATTGTGCAAACACTATGTCATATTGTTCAGAAAGCTTAGACGAATGATATACGATTCTAATTATCATTCTTGATTTCAACACATTTAAAAGCATCCGGAAACTCTGAGTCACTTTTCAGAAGTCATTACAGAGATACGTATCACCGTAGAAAGAGCATTACAATAACTTAATATGCTAAAGTAAGTACCATTGATTAATTCTAACCCCACTGAAGTACGTGCTATGGTCATACGTAACCTAGTAAAGTGTTGTCCTACATAACCTTTACAGTACCGCATGTGACTCCTGGACTTGTGATAGGATGCGGTATATTTATTCATAACAAATCACATAAACAAATTTCACACATAATAGTCAGAAGATATCGCTCACAAATGAGAAATAATGCAGGCTCATAAAAAATGTCCCATACAGAAATCAGGAATAAAAAAGTAGCATACTGAATAGTTACGTATCAAGAAATAAACAATATGTCTCAAGGTAAAAAATATGAGTAGCTCTCGTCAAGAATTAATTATCGTACCTGTACATATAAAAACATTTAACGGTAGATGGTTGTTGTTGCCATACTAGCGCTCTGCATAGTAACAGTGATTTCTGTTTTTCTGTCACTCTAAAGATAAATAATCGCATGGAGAGCGCTAATGTATTCATATGAGTGCGAAACACTCAGTTGTCACGCTGACGGTGCACGGAAAGAACATTACTTCCGTTTGTTGTTTTCGAATTTTGCTGACATCGTCATTGAGCAAGATAAACCGTTGCCCTAAAAGTTTCGTACACACATGCTTTTCAAATTTTATTCGTATTAAATTTAACTTTAAATTGTTATTAGTTTATTAAAAGAATATACGCGTGTATTTTTCAACTAAAAAAAAAATTAATGATTTTCTGTGTAGAACTAAGTGGTGAACGAGTAAAAAAGTTTTCATATCGCTTTTATTCCGAGGATTTCATTAGTTTTTAACAATTCCTATGGAGTCTTCCAGGCATCGAATCCTCCAAGAACAGCAATTATAATTCAGGACTTATTGCTTCCTTCTAAGTGCGTGTGAAACGTTTTATAGTCTAGCGTTTTTTATGTTTTATGAGCAACTACATTTTTTAGTATTTCTATAAGCAAACATCCAAAAGTAACACAATGGAGAAACTTATATTCTCTATAATAGTAAATGTTGTGTCGGTAGCTGGGCCGACACCGTGAAGTTGAGATTGCTGAAAATGAACTCTAGACTAACGCTGTAGCCGATAGTGCACGCACGGCATAAAGCAGACGGGCGTGAAGTCTGGAACATGAGAACTTATAAATGAATAAGAAGAAAAGTATGTAGATGCTTATTACTTATCTTTTTATTAGTCCTTGGAATACATCTCTCTTGAATACTCGTAAGCTAGAGGCATTGATACAATTGGCGCCTTGCTAGTTCGTAGCCATTAACTTAGCTGATGGCTATTCTGTCTCTCGGCTAATGAGAGAGAAAGGCTTCGTACAACTGGGCGGTAGCTAGGTTCTCGTACAACTGGGGCGAGTCCTCTCTCGTATCACGAGACCTGCCTTGGTGGTGGCGCTAGGTCTGCGATTACACAGTGGCGACACGCGGGTCCGACATGTACTAAATGGACCGCGGCCGATTTAAGCTACCACCTAGCAAGTGTGGTGTCTGGCGGTGACACCACAGTAAACGTGGAAGAAAATGGAAAAAAAGTTCCGATAAAGTGCGTAAGTGAACAGATCGTGAAAGTAAACAATTAGACACGTAGCTGCTGATAAACTGAATTCACCGCACGCCACAGTACGGTAAATTATAAAGACATGTATGGGAGCGCGCCGATAAGCCTTGTGCAAGACGACCGAATGTTCCAAGGCTAATAATGCAAACTGTGTGAATACGTTTTCTTGCATGAAATGTTTATTTCGCCATCACTATTATGATTTTGCATACAAAATATTTACTGTTTTGCTATTTCAAGATTTCATTTGCACATTTTTTTACGGAATAAGTAACAGTTTTGAATTAATTGTAATATACATCAAAATAGGGAGGGAAGCATGGGTATATGAATTAAGTTTCTGACTACTCTATGTGACAGCGACTCGACTGAACGGCGAATCAAGAATAGTAGTTGGTGTGCGATCCGTCCACTGAGACCATGCCAGCTACATTCCACCATTGGCTGGGAGACACTCCGCAAGAAATTAGTCAAAGATTTCTTCAGATAGGCCGGCCGCGGTGGTGTAGCGGTTCTAGGCGCTCAGTCCGGAACCGCGCGACTGCTACGGTCGCAGGTTCGAATCCTGCCTAGGGCATGGATGTGTGTGACGTCCTTAGGTTGGTTAGGTTTCAGTAGTCCTAAGTTCTAGGGGACTGATGACCACAGATGTTAAGTCCCATAGTGCTCAGAGCCATTTGAACCACTTCCTCAGATAAGAGTGTAATGACCTTGAAGAAATACACCTGGATAAGAGTCAAGGAAAAATTACTACTTTTATTTATGAAAGTAGAACGCCGAAAGTATATCTTCAAAGAAGATTTTTTTTAGTTCAGAAACGCCTAGACTAGATCAATTTATTTCGCGATTTTGTGTGTTTGTGTGTGTCTTTTGAGGGGGGGGGGGACGCCATTCTCAAGTGATAATCCGACATGATATGCCTCAGTACGTATTTATACTTGACATTTTCCTAGTGCCCAACCATGTTGACATATTTTATTTCGTCTGTATGAGAATGAACAAGATTCCCTGTTGTCTGTACAAAAGGAAGACGCATCACTTCATATAATAATTCGTAGTCAACTCAATGTACGAGGGGCGTTCGATAAATAATGCAACACATTTTTTTCTGAAAGTAGGTTGGTTTTATTCGGGATTCCAATCGACTATATTATTCTCCTCTCTTTAGGTTGAAATAGACTATTTTTCAACATATTCTGAGTTTAGCGCGACGGCTGGGAAGTCCTGTATGGCCCCATGGCTCCACTCTGATGGTCGACGTCGCAGCCAACGTCATGTACATCAGTAACGTCATAATCCACGTACTGCTTCCCGCGGATTGCATCTTTCATTGGACCAAACAGATGGAAGTTGGAATATACGAGATGCGGACACACACCTTTGAGTACCCCAACTGGTGGACGAATGTGTCAACACTACCAGCAAGACGCCCAGTTGAGAAGCGAGGTGTTTGATTGTGATCCGTCCATCACCTTAAATGAAACACGTGCCGGCAACGCAAGAGTCACAGATGTGTGCGGAAGATCGGACAGGTTTGCAAGAGCTTGATGCAATGATGACAGACCCCGCGTCCAACGACTCACCGTGCTTTTGTTCACTGCCAGGTCTCCGTATACATTTTGCAAGCGCCTAAGAATATCTGCGATGCTCTGGTTTTCCGCCAAAAGAAACTCAGTGACAGCTGTCTGCTTGGAACGCATCTCCACTACAGAAGCCATTTAGAAGGCACCTATCGGAAGTTCATGAAACTATACGGGCTGAAGCAGGAATATTCCACGATGTACCACAACAGATTCCGCATTTTTTTCATCCGCAACTGACTGATTAAAAGAATGTGTTACATTACTTATTGAACGACCCTCGTAAATACCGGACCCTTTCTAGCATCATATTCGTCTTGCGACAACTACAGCTTGGCAAGGAATCTGTTTTTATCTTACTGGACACTAGAACGATGTCGCCGTAATAGTAATGAATGAATACTGTCGCGCTTTATGTCGAATTATCACTTGAGAAGAATACTGCGATTGAGATGTACATCAATCCAATAACAGTCTTAAGTGACATATGCTGCTTCTAAAATACTGTAGGACTGTGGACCCACGTTTGTAATAAATGCGTAAGTTCTTGTTACTGTGAAGTCGTGAGTGTACCATGTTCCACATTTTAGGTACTGTTTTCGTTGTTGTTGTTGTTGGTGGTGGTGGTGGTGGTGATGGTCTTCAGCTCGAAAACTGATTTGATGCAACTTTCCACGCCACTTTATCCCGTGCAAGGTCCTTCATATCTGCCTCTACAGTTTCACCCCCTCCTAATCCCTCCATTGCCAAACTGAAGATTCCTTTATGCATCAAGATGCGTTACGTTAACCGACCATATATTTTAGTCAATCTGTGCTATAAAATTCTTTTCTTTTTTTTCCCTCAGTTCGTACCATCGTTCCAGTGCCTTATTAGTTACTAGTTCTACACATCGAACTTCAGCATTTTTCTATAGCACCTCTTTTCAAAAAACTTTCGTTCTCTTCTTGTCTAAACTGCTTATCGTCCACGTTCACTTCCGTACAAGACTACACTCCAAATACCTCCAGCAAAGGCTTCCTAACCCGTAAATTTAGTTGTTAACTAATTCTTCTTTTTCTGAAATTCTTTTCGTGTTACAGCCAGTCTGCATTTTTTATTCCCTCTACTTCGGCCATCATCAGCTGTTTTGCTGCACATATAGCTAACTTCATCTGCTACTTGCAGTCTCTCATTTCCTAATCTAATACCCTCACAATCGGCTATTGTAATTAGACTACATTCCATAACCCTTCTTTTATTTTTGTTGATGTTCTTCGTGTAACCTTTTTTCAAGACACTGCCCATTCCATTCAGCTGCTCTGAAATGTTCTTTACTGTCTCTAACAGAATTGCAATGTCATTGGGAAATTTCAGAGTTTTTATTTCTTCTCTCTGAGTTTCAGTTTCTTTTGCAAATGTCTCTTTGGTGTCCTTTACAGCTTGCTAAATGTACAGATTGAATAACATCGGTGATGGATTACAACAGTGTCTCACTCCCTTTTCAACCACTGCTTCCGTTCATGTCCTTAGACCCTTACAACTGCAGTCTTGTTTCTGTGCAAACTGTAAACGGCCTTTCGCTCCCTGTATTTTATCTTTGCTACTTTCAGAATTTCAAACAGTGTATTCCACTCAGCATTGTCAAAAGCATCTCTCTAAATCTTCAAATACTATAAAAGTAGATTTGCCTTTCTTCAATGTATCTTCGAAGGTAAGTCGTCGTGTCACTATCGCCTCACGAATTCCTGCGTTTCTTCGGAACCAAAAGAGACCTTCCCGAGGTGAGCCTCCACCAGTTTTTTTTTTTTTTATTCTGCTGGAAATAATTCGCATCAGTATTTTGCAACCGTGACTTTTTAAACTGATAGTTCGGTAATTATTCACAACTGTCTTCTTTCTAATTGGAATTGTTACGTTCTTCTTGAAGTGTAAGGGTATTTCCCCTGTCTCATAGTTTGCACCCCAGGTGGGATAATTTTGTCACGGCTGGTTGTTCCAAGATCGCAATAATTCTGAGGGAATTTCGCCTACTCCAGAGGCCTTGTAGTAAGATTATCACTGGCGAAATTAGCATGGCTACGTTCCTAAGACAGTGCCCGTGACTGAGAGTTGGTATTTATGCGGGGCAGGTCCCTTTTGTATGTTCCATCTCTCTCTCTCTCTCTCTCTCTCTCTCTCTCCTCCTCCTCCTCCTCCCCCCCCCCCCCCCTTCCACTGTCGCGCGCGAGTGCCCTTGCTGACAGAATTGCTTTTTGCGCTGCGAACGTCATTTTTCCCCGAAGGGAGTTTATGACGTCCAAAGTAAACAACATTTGTGCGACAATGTCCAGAGCAGGACATAAGCTATACGGCGATGTAATCTCGTTCGGTGCGGCATCCAACGGGGCCCGTGAGATTTCCGGGGCGCCAATGAAGTCATCTTGGCGAATCGTAGACGAACTGCAGGCGCCGTCGTCGTCGCCGCTGCTGACGCAAGCCACGTACGCTCACATACACTCCTCGCTGTTCGAGAAACTAGGGGCGCATATTTCGCTGAGTAGTGTTGAACCCATTTATGACTTAATGAGAACTAGGATTAAAAGCAGCCAATTTATTTACTGTTGTTAATGTTGTCCTCAGTCCGAAGACTGGGTTCATGAGCTGTCCTTACCAGTCTGCCTCCTGCAAATCTTCTGGAAAACATTTCCGCCACGAGTAATTGACCGTCAGAGGAGGAGAGGTAGTGGCGTGAAGTTCCTGATCACTGGACATTGCGCCCAGCGACCCGGATTACGTTTAAGACCTCCAAGGTGTCTCATGGAGGAAGGACATTTGACACAGTTGATGGTCATGTTGCTATTCTAGAGGAGTAGGCTGCTTGTCGGCATCGGGTTTAACATCCTTCCTTCTCTCATCACGCAGCACAAACATGACACCGTACCCTCTAGTTGATACAATTACGACAGAACCCTCACAAACCGCGTGGAAAGGAGCCATCATGTGCAGGGGAAGAAAATTCCTTCTGACCAGGCAGCTGAAGTGGCCTAGCAACCAACATTGGCTTCCAGAATGAAATTTTCACTCTGCAGCGGAGTGTGCGCTGATATGAAACTTCCTGGCAGATTAATACTGTTTGACGGATCGAGACTCGAACTCGGAACCTTTACCTTTCGCGGGCAAGTGCTCTACCATCTGAGCTACCCAAACGCGACTCACAAACGACCTGTCCTCACAGCTTCAGTTCCACCAGTACCGCGTCTCCTACCTTTGGAAGCTGTGAGGACGGGTCGTGAGTCGTGCCTAAGTAGCTCAGATGATAGAACACTTGCCCGCGAAAATAAAAGGTCCAGAACACTGCCTTGTGTATCAGTTTGAACTTACTTAGTGACTTCAAGAATAGTATTCCACTGTAATTTTTTAAAGCCCTACACTTCTCTGCATCACGAAAATTAACTAATCTTTTACACACCAACATGTGAGCAAAGGAGGAGTCATATTTTACTCAAGATGCGTTGTGGAGTTCTTTTTCTCCTCGATTCGCTCTCATGCTTCTCCTTTACTTATCTAGTCTAGCCACCTGATCTTCAGCGTTCATCTGAAACTCTTGTTACACAAGAATTCAAAAGCTTCTGTTGGCTTGTTGTCTATACCGTTTAACGTCCAGGTTGCAGTTCCATATAACGCTACACTCCGTCCAAATACGCGCTTTCAGAAAATATACCCGACACTGAAATTTGTATTTGATTGGAGACCAGCCCTGTACTTATGTGAGAAAATCCCCGAGCTACATTCGGTGTGGCCGGTGTAGCAACCCAAGGGTCGCAAACCCGTCCCGACTCAGCTCCTTAGCCCTTTTTTCTAGCGCCTCCGCTTAGATTTATACGAGTATTTCACAGCTGTTCTGAAAGAAAAACACGCAGCAGAGTCTACAGCGTGAAAGTTTAGTATCACATCAAGCCCCTGCGTGTTGTCTGGAATAAACCGTTGTTTGCGTCTCATTAAGAAGAAGGCAAAAAGTCTTCGACTCCCTTTAGTATAAGAGGAAATTTCTCGTTCAGCGCACCATTAGACTATAGCTAGGGAACCTGTGTTCCAGGTAAGTAACGTTTAGCCATCGAGTCGTCTGTGACATTTATTAACGACCCAGGCCGAACTAATTTCGCGAAACCACCAGATATCGTAAATCACCATGGATGCCCGGCAAATGGAATCCACGTGCCCGCAGAAACTTCCCTCTGCAACACCCACCGTGCCCACATTCGATAACTTACTAAAACACCTTTTTGTCGCTGTTGTGTAAGCGCAATAGTCGTTTAGTTTATGCACAACAGGCGAGCTAGTTCTGAATTGCCACAAGCATTTGTTCAACTTGTACATGGAAACGGAGTCTTTCCTTAAGCCGTCGGCACGTGGAGCGTGCCTAGTGCAACGTGCTGCTGAACACTCAGGAACGACTGTACAGTCTTAGACATAAAAACTGGCCGCCGGCCGGCCGCCACAGAGACTAAGTCCGAGTCGTTCACTTAAGGTGGCCAATAAAACTGGCCGCCCCTGACAACTCTTAAGTCCGGCCATCTGCACAATCTGGCAACACCGTAAGATGCGGAAGTGTTAGGAGGAAGTGTTGTCTACTTCCGACGTATGCTCGCACTGTGTGAGCCCGTGGTCTAGCGGTAATAGTCGCGCATTCTAAACTGATAGTCGCCTGTTCGCGTCCACCTATATATATATATATATATATATATTTTTTTTTTTACTACATTTCGGCCCTCATATAAAGTTATGAGTTTGATTGAACATCGAAGATAATTCGATTGACATTCTACCCACCAGCAATAACAAGTATTCCAGAAACAATTCCGCAGGACAGCTCGTGGCTGCGTCGCGATCATAACAGCTTACGCTCGAGCGTTTCCTCGCGCTGCAGCGGCTACCGGCCACCGGCCACCGGCCAGACGCCACCCGCCGCCTGAAATCCGGCGCCGCCCATGTGAACGCAGTGCGACGCTGTCAGTATATGTTTTAACTGTCATTTTCGAATTTGAAGTTCTAGTTATCATCTTGCAGTTAAGCATTGCATTTTGCACACTTGAAAATCATGAACTACGGTTAAGCATTGTAAAATTGAGTCGCAAGTGGAAGAAGGTGTAACATCTGCAACACAACGTTTACTTTTGGTATAACAGAGGGGTGAATGCAGAGGAGGCAACTAGAAAGATTTGAACTTTGTTTGGAGCGAGTGCTTTTGGGAAAAATACGCCAGAAAAAGATATTCTTGTTTCAACAAAGATCGTTCTGGCATGAATGATTTTCCACATTAAGGAAGTCTCGACTACTGATACATGTGATAGATTACCATTTCACCATCATGCGACATTTGCAATCAACAGGCAAAGTTCAGAAGTCTGGCGTAGGAGTACTGCATGCTCTAATTCGAAACAACAAAAATCATGGAATGACTATTATTGAACGTCATCAGGTCGCTCATTGAGCATTCGTATGCAGTACTGTTGTTGGTGACGTGTTATGATGCCTTTATCGTTAACTTCCTAAGAAGAAATGAAAGGCTGAGCCCCACCAAAAGACGTAAACTCGAGCAAAGAGTAGTGTGAACATAACATTTTACATCTGATAGCTCCAAAAGTGTGTTTTGGGCTACGAATTCTGCCCCACGGGGTGTGTGCAACACAGCTGGAATTTGTTGCCAACAACTAAGACACCTTTTGGTGGCAGTGTAAGGAAATCGAGCAACAAAACTACATCACCTGTGCTACTGCATGATGACGCACTCTGTTGATTTGAGAAACAAAACTGTCCAGAAGATTGATAGTAAAGTCGTCTCTCAGGCATTTGTATTGATAGGGAAGTCCTCTCTCAAGCACATGTCCCTCTCGTCATATATTCGTAAAAATTTACCTTTCCCGCTCTTGATCGATCAACCGTAAAGGCAATTCATTTCTAGACGAAAATACTCTTAAAACTACACTGGTTTAATGACATCGTTAGAACTAGTGGGTTTCTACGGGCGTAGAATTTGTAAACAACATTAGCATTGTCAGATTGTTTTAGATATCGTGAAAGAAAATTGTGCTCCTGATTAATTTCTCTTTGGCGGTTACTGATGCGTTTAGTAAACTAATGGAAAATTTAATTAAAATATTCACTGTACTAATACAAATTAAATTCAGCTTACTACAGTAACAACACGACGGCAGTCTATCTTAATAAAACATTAAGTGTCTATAAGACGATTGAACCTATTTTAACGCGAATTAGTAAGATATTACCGACTTTTGACATCGAAAAGATCTGTATTTACCTCATTTCGTGTATCATTCGCAAGTATTATGAAAATGTGTCATTTCATAGATAAAATTATGTATTCACAACAACAAAAAATATGTAGGTAGAAAACAAAAGTGGCATTATGAATTTGGCAGTACCGTAAGGTTTTCGTTCTGACACTAACAAGGGGAGGCCGCCAATTGTGAAATTCAGATTCGATCCATACTGCGCATAATAAAAGCTCATGGCCAGAGGTGTAATGTGGCAAAGCACCAAGATGCACTTCTCAGCCGTTGTCGAGAAAATCGACAGTTAATAGAAACCATTGCGGTGAAATACTCTCTACGATATATAACTTTCTATAGCGTCGTGGCGCAGCGGAAAGTGCTTGGGTTCGTAAGTCAAAGCTCGCCGGATCGAATCCGCGCCATGCAATTTTTTTTTAGCATTTGTTTTTTGTAATTCTAATATATATATATCATGGGGTCTCTAATTCGAACGTTTGACTTACACTATACGTATTCGTTTCGGAATATCGTTTCTACGTCTTCCGTTAACTACACGTGTAAACATTATGAAGACAATTAATAACATTTGTGAAATACAACTTTGTTTGCAGAAAACATAATCATGTTCGAAGTCGCCAGTTTTTCCACGACAAACGACTTTCAACAACTTATTGTATGCATAATTGTTGCAACTGATTGCCGTGAATTATATATATATATATATATATATATATATATATATATATATATATATATATTAATTACAAATAAAAAATACTAAAAAAAAGTTGCATGGTGCGAGATTCGATTCGGTGACCTTCGGATTACGAACCCGAGCGCTTACCGGTGCGCCACAAGGCTGTAGGAAGTTACAAATCGTAGAGAGTATTTCACCTCAACGGTTTCTTTTAACTGTCGATTTTCTCGACAACGGCTGAGAAGTGCATCTTGGTGCTTTGCCACATTACACCTCTGGCTATGAGCTTTTAGTATGCGCAATATGAATCGAATCTGAAATTCACTATTGGCGGCCTCCCCTTGTTAGTTTAAATCCGGGAAGTGTGTGGTTAGGGGATTACAATAAAATCGTCCTTGGTGCGCTTCGAAGCATCTACATACACTCCGAGCTGTGTGACACATTGCATTGTCCTGATACTAGATGCCACGGTGGCGAGTTAAAACGAACTGCGTGGAGGAGTGGACGGGGTCCACAAGGATAGACGCATACTTGTGTTGATGCATTGTGCCTTCCAGAATGACGAGATCATCCACGTAACGCCCCGAAGACCATAACACATGTTTGGTATTTGCTTTTAGATGTTTCACTCCGTACACACCAACGGCCATCTGTCCGATGGAGCATAAGAAGTGATTCATCCTAAAAGGTCACCTATTGCCACTCACTGGAATTCCAGTTACGGCACTGGCGCTCAGACTGCAGATTCCAGCATTCGTCACCGATGGGTAGCAGCCAGCACGAGTGCATGAAGCAGACGCAGCAACGTTCGCTGTTGTAGCCCCTTGCTTCGTCTGGGCAGTCAGTTGCCCGACAGTTGCACTTCTGTTCACACATACACTTCTCCGCAGCCGTCGTTCATCCCTGTTTTCTATGGCCCGTGGCGCACCACAGTCGCCTCAGCGGCATCGATTTTGGATGGCGCCATCTTGCATACACTGGTCCACAGCTCGTGGTCTCGCGGGTGCGTTCTCTCTTCCGAGCACGGGGTCCCGGGTTCGATTCCCGGCGACTTCAGGGTTTTTCGCCTGCCTCGAGATGACTGGGTGTTTTTGTTGTCCTCATCATTTCATCTTCATTCGTGAAAGTGGCGAGATTGGACTGAGGAAAGGCTGGGAATTTGTACAGGAGCTGATAACCACAAAGTTGAGGACCCCACAAACGAAAAATCATCATCATTTGCATGCACGGTGTACCTTAACCATGGCGGCTCGCGAACATTTTGCAAACTTAGCCGTTTCGGAAATGCTTCCACTCTTGGCCCGAAAGACAATGAGGATGCCCTTTGAGACGTCAGATAAATCAGTGCTCTTCCGCATTAAGACAATGAATGCATTGTTTTCTGTGTCCCTCCCACCCCGTAACCCGGGCACACTTTATACAGGGTGTTACAAAAAGATACGGCCAAACTTTCAGGAAACATTCCCCACACACAAATAAAGAAAAAATGTTATGTGGACATGTGTCCGGAAACGCTTAATTTCCATGTTAGAGCTCATTTTAGTTTCGTCCACCTACGCTCAATGGAGCACGTTATCATGATTTCATACGGGATACTCTACCTGTGCTGCTAGAACATGTGCCTTTACAAGTACGACACAACATGTGGTTCGTGCACGATGGAGCTCCTGCACACTTCAGTTGAAGTGTTCGTACGCTTCTCAACAACAGATTCGGTGACCGATGGATTGGTAGAGGAGGACCAATTCCATGGCCTCCACGCTCTCCTGATCTCAACCCTCTTGACTTTTATTTATGGGGGCATTTGAAAGCTCTTGTCTACGCAACCCCGGTACCAAATGTAGAGAGTCTTCGTGCTCGTATTGTGGACGACTGTGATACAATACGCCATTCTCCAGGGCTGCATCAGCGCATCAGGGATTCCATGCGACGTAGGGTGGATGCATGTATCCTCGCTAACGGAGGACGTTTTGAATATTTCCTGTAACAAAGTGTTTGAAGTCACGCTGGTACGTTCTGTTGCTGTGTTTCCATTTCATGATTGATGTGATTTGAAAAGAAGTAATAAAATGAGCTCTAACATGGAAAGTAAGCGTTTCCGGACACATGTCCACATAACATATTTTCTTTCTTTGTGTGTGAGGAATGTTTCCTGAAAGTTGAAACGCGTATGTATTCATGTATTCAGTACCAGCGATGGCGAGGCATGACAGAATCTCTGACCAGAGAGTTATTTATCGTTGCTAGTCTGCGCTTGAACGCTCGGGAGTTCAGTTGCAAGTTGCACTCTGTCGACAGTAGTAGTCAGGTACAGCTGTTTGTACGTAGCGAGTCGCGAGGGTAGTTGTGTGTGAGGAGTCGGCGGGCGTCGACATGGGTCTCTGGTCAAGATTCAGGACGAGGTATATTGTTAAATAAGGCAATGAAGCTGCATTGCGCACATCAGATAATGTAATGTATGTTTATTGTAATTAATTTGTCCAAGTAATGCCCCAATAATAATTTTGTTTTCAAACAATCTTTTAAGAAAAGAGTTATTACAATTGAAAGAATATTTCCTATGCAATTTCCTTACAGAAAAGTTTCAGTTAAATTCAAAGAATATTTGCGATGCATTTCCTCCAAGCTACGGCGAAGAATAAGAGCTGAATTTAGAGATGCAGTTTTACTGAGGTAAGAATTTGGGTTTAATTATTGCACAGGGCCTAGGGTCAGCGCTGCTGCCCTATTATTGTGGGTTTAATAATTCATGTTCATTTCTTAATTTCTCTGTTCGAGTTTACATTGGGCCATTATTTTTCAATATTTTTGTAGCGAAGGTACAGTCGCTTTTATTTCAATTTAACGATGTTTTGTGGGAGCTCAACAACATTTGGGTCATTATTATTCAGTAATTTTGTGGGGAACTTACTTTTGGAACATTTTTATGACTTTCATTTTTTTGGGGAGGTTACACTTGGCTTAGATTGGTATTTATCATTGAATGTCTTTGTCCAATAAATTTTTTGTGGGGAGGTTACAAAGTTTGGCCGTACTTTTTTGTAACACCCTGTATACCCTCAACAGCTACTATTACCACCTGCGTCTGTAAGTGGTTATTGCATGCTGATGTTGAGCACAGGTGGTTGTCACATTCATGTGACATGACCAAGTAATAAGCTTTTTATTTTCTCTATCGATTCCTTGTTTAATGAAAATTGGGGATTCTTCTTCCATTTTGCATAATTTGAAGCAATAGGTGTTGCCGGAAGTGCAAAAGGCACCGAAAGGCTATCTGCATTACAGAAGGAATCGACATTTTAAACTGTATTATTTATGGTGTAACCGACATTGGTCACATTCTTTTTAGTACTCATGTGGAGGATCTCACAGTTTTTATTGCTCAGGGAGAAGTGTCACTTTTCTGCCCTACAGAGATCTTCTCTAAATCATTTTATAATTCGTACTGATCTTCTAATGACTATAGTAGACGGAAAACGGCATCATCATCTGCAAACGATCAAAGAGAGCTGTTTGTTGTGTTGGCTGAAGAGCCAACACCGTGTTACGAGAGGAGGCCGAAATGCACGCGTTTTAGCTCACGCAGGCTGGCATGTGGAGGGAAGAGCTATACTGACGTGAGGTCTGGAACATGACAAGGAATCAGAATTCAGAAAGTGGACGTAATTAGTTTGATACTTAAGTTTAATCCATTAATGATGAACGTTGCTCTTCACGGTACATGATTCACAATATTATCTGTTCAGATTATAGTAAATGAATATGGCGCCTTGTTAGGTCGTAGCAAATTACGTAGCTGAACGCTCGGTCTGCAATCACTGATAGTGGCGACACTCCGGGTCCGACATATACTAACGGACCGCGGCCGATTTAAAGGCTACCACCTAGCAAGTGTGGTGTCTGGCGGTGACACCACACTGTGCATATTGTTTCTAAAATTCTTTATATAAATAAGAATCAGCTGAGGGCCTGTAACACTTCCGTGGGGAACGCCAGATATCACTTCTGTTTCACCTTGACGATTTCCTCTGTCACAACGAACTACATCCTTTCTCACAGGAAATCACGAATCCATTCTCACAGCTAGATGATACTCTGTAAATATTGGAACAATGTTCGTATGACCTCAAAGTAGTTATCCAAGATGGCGGCGATGACGGCATTCATGATGGTGGCGATGACGTCAACAAAGATGGCGGATTTTGGCGGGAAGTTTGAATTTTGGTGGGAAAGTGCCATGCCCCCCTCCCCCAGAAAAAGGGCGCGAAGTTCAAATTCCAGCAGGATAATGCACCACACCTCGGCTATCTCTACTATTATTATTTAACAAATTTCAAGCAGATGTGTTCTCCACTGAGTCTGGACGCCAGCTGGCTTAGTTCATATCGGTGCCAACAGACGGCGCTCTCCTGACGGTTGGTGATAACACAAGATCGTCTACTGTCTCTCTCCCACGCGTTATAACCAGACACACTCTGCATCAGCGGCCAGATAACTAAAGTAACACCCACATAGCGCATCTAACGTATGAATTACCGAAGTGTGTATAGACGTGATTGTGCATTCAGTCATTATGAAGCAAGCAGGCAGCAACAGCGACTGTGCCAGTGGCAGCTGTAGCAGCAAACGGTCTCGTGTGGACGAAGTTCCATTACTTGGTAAGTACATTTTCAGTGTTCCGATATCTGCATCCTTTAACTCAGTGTATGTGTTGCAGTGTTACGTGGCTTTATGCTCAATTACAGACTTACTACTTTATCAGTTGATTTGTTTTCACCACGTAACGCGCGCTGTTTACGTCCTTCTTCGTTGCTGAGCGATGTATCACTTTTCGTTCTGGAGCCGCAACCCTTCCTTTCCTATATCTTTGCTACTTTTTATCTATATAAATGATGAACTATTGGTTTTGCTGTTTAACAACTATTTAATAACTGTGGAAGTATTAATGTGTCACCCGCCTATACGTTTTACATGAACCTTACAAGACTCGATCGATCTGTTTACAAAGAGAAAGCAGAATATCTCTTCCTTTGACGTTGTCCAACAACGACCTAGGAAGCTCGACGCCCTCACGGCCCAGGCTCTTCCATGGCGCGCGGTAGTTCGCAGCATTCGCTTTATTTCTTGCCCACTTGCCGCTACGTCGAACTTTCGTGGTGATCGTTGGGCAACGTCTTCCACGTTATCTGCAACATAAATAAACTTTCTTCCCACAGTATTTCTGAAAACCCAAAAACAAACTTAAAGAACATAATAATAATAACTGTTCTTACAATTATTCGTATAAGTCTTGGTCGATTTAATGAGGGGTGGGACAGGCCTGAGCCTTGTGACATCACAGTGTGTTACGTATGTTTTGAATCGCGCTCTGTACAGAATGCTTCGTCCTTTAACAGATTTTGTGTGTGTGTGTGCGTGTGTGTGCGTGCGTGTCTATGTGTGTTCTGTGTCTCTATGTTATACCTGTTTTGGACCGCCCTCTGTAAAGTTTGCCAGGTCTTTTAACAGATTGTGGGTTTATATGTTCTGCGTCTCTATGTTATATCTGTTTTGGCCCGCTGATTGCTGCACCATTTAAGTCAATGCACTTCTTCTACGGGGATTTTCTTCTATACTCGATATTATACTCAGTCTTTTCCACCTTTCTAGATTACATCCCTCAAGTGCTGGTGGAGCTTGACCAGCAGCTGCTGGAGATGGAGAAGGCGCAGGCACAGCTCGACTGCAAGTACAGTTGTAATAAAATCGTAGTTCTTACATGAAATAATTTCAAGTTATATATATATATATATATATATATATATATATATATATATATATATATATATATATATACTCGTTTTCCAAGTGTCTAGATTGAGATTCCTTAGACACATTCTTTTCTTTTCTTTCTAGATGATGATGGTTCTACGCATATGGAGGGGTGTACCGAGGAAGGTATGCAAGGTGGGGGTGAAATGGCAGCCGCTCCAGAAAAACATCAAATTATGGAGCTTTTAGAGGAGGAGGAGGAGTTCGATCTGCCTGAGTGGGTGGGAGACCTGGTTGAATGTGGCAATGAGTTGCTCAAAGCATGGAACCGGAGTGGAGAAGATGAATAGTTTTGAACATTGTGTTAGCAGTTCTTTGTATGTGTGGTCCAAATTTCATCGAACAGTGACAGTGAAACATCACGCGAAAGTTACTTTCGTCCATAAGTTTTGCACACTAATGTATTCGTTGAAGAACTCTTCGAAGGATTTTTAGAACGATATAGAAAAAGGTTATATAATTCTATAAAAAGAAAAAGTCGGCGTCACAACTCGGTAGCTATACACGTACGTATGGAAATTTACCACATTGTCGCTTATAGCTCAGTGAAAAGGGCATGTCGATGTATTTTATCTTTCTGAATATATCTGAGGTGCGGCTCCCTTTATAGTGAGATAGCCATCCAACATACGGCAGTCCCTGGGAATATTTCTGGACGGCACTGCTACCCGTCTCGGACACATTCAACGCTGTGTGGCACGCAGGTCTCTTGTACCATCTGTTTGAGTTTGGAATTTCAGCGCTGTGTCTTCAGAAACCTACTTGGAGATCAGAACCTTCCGTACAAGGGACAGATTGTGTTGACTTAAGAGCGCGGGATCCTACCGGGAGTTCCGCGAGGGTCGGTGCTCGGTCTCAGTTATAAACAGTAAATCTGCTAGCGTTCACCTTGCGGTCTGTGCGGAAGACACGGCGCTACTAAAGGGCATTGTGAACTTCCAGATTACCCAGCACAGACTACACCCCGTCTACGACGACCTGGTATCGTGGGCGGTAAGTTAGATGGTGATCTTTAATGCAGCGAGCAACCGAGCACTCGTAGAAAATAGACGCACAGTCCACGTGGGAGATAGATGAGGAAACACGGCCAAGTATCTGAATCTTCAGAAATGAGGCACAATTTGGCAAAAAACTATGCATTTGCTTGGAATAATGTGTTCACATATGATGTTTTTGCTGACTCATATTTCCCAAAACAGGAGTTGCTGAGTTGTACGTTATTCCCATATTCATCATCGAAGTGCATGTGTCAAGATTCAGTTAAGTGATTAAAACACAGAGGAATGAAACAGTGTACACACCTGCGTTTCTAGCCACGGGAGATATCTGTCCCGTGGTTACAATGACTTCATCGTGTATGAATGTATCAAAAAGGAGATGTGTCATTGTTGACTGCGATTACTTTCTTGCTCTGGTACCAGGTGTAACTTGCAATAAGAATTATCAATACATTAACAGTAAGTCGTAGAAGAAATAAGTTCTGGCTAATGGTATCATTGTAAATTTATGGTAATACACCACTGTCTATTTCTTCCGCATATGATTCCCCGTGCAGTTCTTATTTTACGATGCTAAAAGGAAGCGAACATCGAGGGTATGCTTGCAACAGAAGAGGTGGGTGAAATGGAACGAAAGTCAGTTGCTCTTCAGGAAGGCACTGCATCTCACGGTAATTGATCCTCTCCGCAGCTTTAGGGACCAAGACGGTTGAATGAGTTTCCCCTTGAGACACTGTAATGCCTGCTCAGCCTCAAACTTTCACCGATGAGAGTCTAATGCTCGGTTGCACTTCCATGTGATAACAAGCAAATAGTTAGCTATTTGTCAAAAATATCACCTTTATGACTCCTGTGAATCTGCCGGTCATTATTGTCTGTTGTATGGTTTCTTCAGTGACTTAACCTTCAAAAATCGACTGCGCACAGTTGCAAAGTTTACAGATGAATGATCTTGATGGATGGTGGAACAGACCAAAATCAATGTTTTAAAATAATGTTTGTTCTGTTTTAGCTGTTCGAGCCACAGTTGCCTTGTTATAAGGAGCCGTGCCTCAGCTGCTGGAGGCTGCCATGTGTTTGTTTCTCGTTACGCTTTCTCTTGCAACCGACGCGGATCACTGCTGCCACGCAACCACAATTGTTTCTAGGCTCGCTAAATTGCAGAGCTTTTCCTCCACGGTTGACTAGAAGCTAAGATTCTCAATTTTCAATCGCAATAAAATTGTACAACACACAATTCTTTGTGACACGGCACTATTTTTAGCCGAAATACTAGTTTAAATCGCAATATGAAGGCATTTAATCGCTCAGCTTTAAAGACACCCATTATTTATGTAAGAATCCAAAAATACATTTGGGAAACAGGAATTGTTTGCAGAGTCTCTGCTTCTAGCTTTCATATTTCGAGTAGATTTTTCATAATACCACGAACAAATAATAAAGGTTTTATAAAGGGTGGCCCAACCCGTTGGTCCCAAAATTATGCGGATTGTTGAGGTCCTTAAAGTATTTTGTGATTAGTAGCCATTGGTCGGGAATGAATATTTTGTTTTTAATTGACATAAACCACTCACACATTGTAGCAACAATTTAAATTCGCAGCAGCTGTTCAAAGTGACGACCGCCAGACTCAATGCACAAACATTTAACTGCATTGTTGCACATGTCGTTTATGTCGTCTGCTCCCCACAGTCTACTCCTCAAAGTTTGCATTTCACGGTCCTGCTGACGTGTCCTTTAAGAAGAATTTTCTTCCAGTTCATCTGACAGCATTTCATCAAATTTTACGATGCGGGGAATTCTTTGCAGTGAAATGGTGTAGCGCTTGTGTTGACGCTACACTGCATCAGTGTTACAGGACGGCCTGTTCTGCTCCCAGAATGCCGTGTTCTAAAGGCTGAGGTGACTGGATCTTCTAATACAGCGGCAGTGTGGAGTCAAGAATGGTGTCTCAATAAACATTCTTTATTATTGCCGACCGCTGTGGTCGAGCGGTTCTAGGCGCTTCTGTCCGGAACCGCGCTGCTGCTATGGTCGTAGGTTCAAATCCTGCCTCGGACATGGATGTGTGTGATGTCCTTAGGTTAGTTAGGTCTATTAGTTCTAAGTCTAGGGGACTGATGACCTCAGATGTTGTCCCGTAGTGCTTAGACCCAGTTGAACCAGTCTTTATTGTTCGACAGTTCTCACTCATACAGTAGGTCGAATTCTACGATTCGGGTGCTGACTGTGGCTAGCGTCAGCGAGTGGGTCCGCTGAGGCAGCGGAAAGCCAAAATAGTGTAACATGACTGGCAACGATGGCGGCTTTGCTGACGACACTCTGCAGCTCAGTCAGTTTCTCTGTCTACGGCCCAAGGCTGCTGCCAGGGGCTTGTGAACAACCCAAGTTGAACCCAGCACTCTCGAAAGCTGGCTGGAGTGCCATGCGATGGCACCCAATGAGAAGCTTTTCCGTGGTTGTACCACTTCAAAGCCCAGAACCTACAGTGCTAGCAATGCTAGCTGGTGTCTCCTAGACCAGCAGCAGCTTTGCCTGGCTATGGCTACTTGGCTGCACGTTCGACTGGTGGTTGGCATGGGAACTGTGCCGGACGAATGCGTGGCGCTAATGATACGAGGTGACTGGCTGAAACGGTGGTGTATATAAGTAGGAATGCTATGGCGACTTCAGGCCAAATTTACACTCCACTGAGTTTGAACAGTGCAAGATGGCTACAAATGCCATAGCTCTTCTACCCATACTATCACAAGCTAAGTCCCCTTATCTATCCGGTGACAAGCCATACATCTCTTATCTATGGTGTCACAAACCAAGATGATGGTAAGAAATACCGTCTCACTCAGTCACACTGCAGTATTTTAGTAGCTATTAGTATGAAAAAGGTCAAATAGTATGTAGTCTCCATGTTCAAAGATGTACAGTATTTCCATATAAAAAGTAAGTAGCCCTCACTTGAAACGCCTAAAATGAAGCTATGTTAAAAAATGACATAAGCCTGTCTCGAATTGCGTAAAAAATTACCTAAAGGGTGTAGCTTGTAGGATTTCCACATTCATAATACGACAGGAACCCCCCCCCCCCCTTCCCCCCCCCCCCCCCCCACACACACACACAATGTTTATGGTGTGAACTTGCAGGCCAAGAAACACTTGTGAGCATCTGAAGTTCGAGTATTGTACCAAAACGGACCCTCAAATTAAATATTTTCTACATCTAAATTGTTCTATGATGCTTGTCAAGTTTCACGATGTTATTTCAGCGTCTAAAAGTCTGCAAAAAAACATCATCAACACAATGTTTATATCAATGCTATCTCCACATCTTGTCAAAAAAAAAAAATAAAGCAGCAACCCTCACAATATTTTTGTCGAGTGTTACAATGGTTTCTCCACCTCTAACGTACGTAAACGGTGTTCCATCTAATGCTATGTTATTGGTCGTTCATAGAATGAAATGTCATTACCTCTCTTTTTACGAGTTTTTCAGTAATGTTTGGCCTTAGCCAAATGTTATGTGGTCAGACGACAATGCGTCATGTTCTACACTAGAAAAATTTAGTCGATGGTACTGATTTACAGTTATTGCTCTTTATTGCAAATGATTAACGTCTACTCAGTATTATATACAAGAACAACTTTCAAGGAAGGCTGAATATTTACCAATCAGAACTACGGTGCCAAGTTTCTCTAATACCCCTACAGGCTCTGTTTCCGATAATCAACTACTAAATAATACTACAATATCCACCAACATGTTGCCAAAATTGTTTCGACTATGCTGCAGAAGTTGCTCAGGGAAGGCCTTACACATACTCCATACAGTGGCCATCTCTCACCATGCGATTTCAATATTTTTGGTGCCCTTAAGAAAGACATTCGTAATATTTCACCGCCAGCTACATGATGGGAATTGAAATCCAATCACGACACACTTATCCATGGCAAGTACGTAAGTAGAAATGCTATGACAACTGCATACCAAATTTGCACTTCAGTGACCTTGATAAGTGCAAGTGGGCTAGAAATATCAGAGCTCTACTACTTATGACATCACAAGCCACACACCTTTATCTGTCACAAGCAATGACCCCCACCCCCCCTAATCTATCATGTGACAAGCCACACAGGTTCACAGGAGAGCTTCTGTGAAGTTTGGAAGGTAGGAGACGAGGTACTGGCGGAATTAAAGTTGTGAGGAAGGGGCGTGAGTCGTGCTTGGGTAGCTCAGTTGGTAGAGCACTTACCCGCGAAATGCAAAGGTCGAGTTCGAGTCTCGGTCCCGCACACAGTTTTAATCTGCCAAGTTTCACACACTTCTTATCTATAAGGGGTTAGTCAAATGAAAACGAGACAGATGGAAAAAGTAAGTAAAGTGTTTATTATTTCAAAATTAATCGCCATAACTGTCGACATATTTATCCCACTGCGAGACAAGACTGTAAATGCCTTTAAGGAACAATGTTTGTGCTTGCCTACGAAACCATGTTTGGATCCAGGCGTGCACCTCTTCATCTACAGTCACGAATATATTCCTGCAGGAGACTGCTGTGTTGCAGAATGTTACACCAGCATTATTGAAATGCACAACTGGAAAATAAAGCAGGTGGCTGCCCTGTATAGCCCTTGGCTAGCTGCTGAGGTCTGCCTGAGACCAATGCAACAATAGCAGATAACTTCTCTGTGATTTGAACCACTGAGTTTCTCATACATCTACATACATCATACATTTACATGGCGAAAAATTTCCCCAGGTTCAGTGACATCCATTGCAGAACGTACCCTTGCACATTCTGTGGGTTTTCTGGGAACTACTCTCTGCTGCACCATACATTAAATGTTATCTAGGTCAGCTCCATTACGGAAACATCAGAGACGAATGTAAATTGCTTGATGAGGTGGCACCAATAACGTCTATGTGGCAGGAAGTTGCTGTTTATGAAACACAAACATTTTGCAAATACGAATCTCACAAGTAATGATCGATAAACACTTCGTATCATCTGAAAATACTCATTTCTTTATCTCAAAATTCTCAGTTTAGGTTTCTCTGTTGTTTATATTGTTGCGACCCCAAAGTTGCGGCACGCCGTGTGTGAAATAAAACTATTTGTATGATAACATCTGCTCATTCTGAGGGAAATACAGAATAGTAGTTGGAGTAGCAGTCATCAGTCAGAAGACTGCTTTGATACGACTCTTCACTTGGCCTTTGGCGCTCCTTTTCATCTCCGCATAACTGCTGCAAACTTTATTATTATTGCAGGATTAATCAATACAAAGATTAATTAATAACAATACCTTGTTGTGTTCCTGTTACCCTCCGCCAAGCCTCTTTATCCAGCGCATCTTCCTTGTCGATGCTGCGATGTTCCATTACTACATCTATGTGGACTTTCGAAGAACGTCGTAGTCTTCCGCGCTTACGTCTGCCGGGTGTTTTCTGTGGTGTCACCGCCAGACACCACACTTGCTAGGTGGTAGCCTTTAAATCGGCCGCGGTCCATTAGTATACGTCGGATCCGCGTGTCGCCACTGTCAAGGAATGCAGACTGAGCGCCACCACACGGCAGGTCTAGAGAGACGTCCTAGCACTCGCCCCAGTTGTACAGCCGACTTTGCTAGCGATGCTACACTGACCAATACGCTCTCATTTGCCGAGACGATAGTTAGCATAGCCTTCAGCTACGTCATTGGCTACGACCTAGCAAGGCGCCATTACCCGTTTATATCGAGATTGTTTTATGTATCATCAAGAGCGATGTACACCAATTATGGATTAAAGTTAAGTATTCCAAGATCTTCGTACTTTATTTGCAATTCTCAAGACATTGTCATGTTCCAGACCCAACGCCAGTCTGCGTGAGCTTAAGCGCGTGCCTTTCGGCTACCTCCGAGTGACTTGGCTGTCTTGTCAAGTCATTACATTTTCTATTCATAAAACTTCTTTGGCCACCGATCATCTGGCATTCTCATGATGATTTTATTTCAATCCTATCTATCACTATATCATTTGCCTTCATTCCAGCTCTTACTTCATCATTAGTTTTTCTTTCGATTTTGATATTCTGGCACTCCTAAGCAAATAATCAATTTCCACAACTATTAGTCTTCTTTTGAGATCCGCATTTAAGATCCATAGTTCTGATCCATAGCACAGCACTAATTCATCCATTATCTTACCTATTCTATTCTTATTGCTGTTGGAAATATTCTTATCCCACCAAAAAGAATTTATACACCCTAACACTTTTCTACTTTGCTATATTCTATATTTTACTTCTGTATGTCCCAATCCATTTTTATCAATATGTGCCCCGAGATATTTAAATTTCTCCACCTGTCTAATAACTGCTTTGTCACTGATGTGTACTTCAAATTTAGCATCACTATTCACCACCAGATACTCTGTTTTTGTTAGACTCATTTGTAGTCCCCATCTGTTGTATCCTGATATAACTGTCGTATCATGAACACAAGGTCATTATCATTTTGTGCTCTAATAACTTGATCGTCAGAAAAACTTAATGAAACTATCTGTACATCGTTGAGAGTGATTCCCATACCTCTGGGTCCGTTCTTCCAGTTTCGGAGAGCCACTTCTACGTATACGAGGCGTGTTTTTTAAGTAAGTACCGTTCTGAAATTAAAAAAAGACGTGCTAACATTTCTCAATAATTTTATTTTTACATGAAAGCCTGTACCTTAATCTACTTTTCTACATAATTTCCGTCAATATTGAGGCACTTGTCATAACGTTGTACCAGTTTCTGAATACCCTCCTCATAGAAGTCTGCCGCCTGACTTGTTAACCACTGCATCACCACTGTTTTGACTTCGTCGTCGTCTTGAAGACGCTGACCGCCCAGGTGTTTCTTCAAGTGCAGGAACAGATGGTAGTCAATCGGCGCAAGATCGGGGCTGTACGGAGGATGATCTAGAGTTTCCCATCGAAAAGATGTGATGAGATCTTTGGTTTGATTCGCCACATGGGGACGGGCATTGTCTTGCAGCAAAACGATGCCCTTGCTCAACTTCTATGGACTGTTGCTTTGATTCTGGTGTGACGTAGGCCACCCATGTTTCATCGCCCGTAACAGTTTGGCTTAAGAAATCATCACCGTCGTTGTGGTACCGCTCAAGGAAAGTCAATGCACTGTCTAAACGTTTGGTTTTGTGCACATCCGTCAACATTTTCGGTACCCAAAGTGCGCACAATTTTCGGTAATTCAAGTGCTCGGTCGCAATACCGCACAAAACACTACGAGAAATATTAGGAAAGTCATCCTGCAAGGAGGAAATCGTAAAGCGTCTGTTTTCTCTACTTTATTATCCACTTCCTGCACCAAACTTTCATTAACGACCGAAGGATGCCCACTCCGTTGTTCATCATGCACATTTGTGCGGCCATCTTTAAATGCTCTCACCCACTTTCTTACCATTCCATCACTCATTATGTTTTCTCCGTAAACTGCACAGATCTCACGATGAATATCGATCGCTTTTAGGCCTTTAGCACTAAGAAATCTTATAATAGCCCTTACTTCACAGTCGGCACAGTCAGTACACAACGTAAACAAGGAAGAATCAGACTGTAATGGCGTCATTGCGTAGATTAAGGTACAGGCTTTGATGTAAAAATAGAATTACTGAGATATCTTAGCACCTCTTTTTTTAATTTCAAAATGGTACTTACTTAAAAAACACGTCTCGTAAATTGAACAAGATGGCTGACATACTGCAACCTTGTCGCAAACCTTTAGAGACATTAATAGGTTCTGATAACTTTGAACTTCGTTTAATCTGTACCACATTATCTCTGCACATTTCCATAATAATTTGTAAAAGGTGATCATCCATACCTGTATCTTTCATAGCTTCTTACAGCTTAGATGTAGGGACTGTATCGTAAGCCTTTGGTAAACCTACAAAGGCAATTTGTAGCTCTTTCCCTACTGTTATAAATTTCTCCATTAGTCGTTGTAAAATAAATAGGTTATTTGTACATGATCTGTTCTGCCTATACCCTCTCTGGTCTTCCCCAATATGATGGACAACATTTTGTCTAATTTTTTCAAACATTATCTTGCCAAATAAGCGGCTCATTGTACAGTTGACACGAATTCCTCTATAGCAGTTTGTGTCTTTTCTATTCCCGTTCTTGAAAATAGAAACCATATATGGCCTTTTCCTTTCTAAGGGAATTTCAATCCTTTTACAACAGTTGTTCATGAGGCAGGTTATTCGTTTCCTCAGGTATCTTCCTCCAGCCTTCATTAAGTCAACACGAATGTTTCATGGACCAGATGATCGGCCATTGTTCATTTTAATTAATGCACAATTTACTTCCTCTATTGTAATGTTTATATATCGATCAGTTAATTCATCTTCTCTTCATTCCCTTGCGTGTAATATGTATGGTCTATCTTCAGTTAAAAGGTCTACATAATGCTTTTTCCATTCCTTTAAGGGAATTAGGTTGTCTACTGCTTTGTTTACTTGTGTTTTCTTCATACTGGTAATTGTCCTTCACGCTTCTGTTGTTTCTGATCCACCTATTAGATTCTCAATTTAAATAAATTTATGTTTCGACATCTTGTTCTGTTCTAATTTAATTCTATTTCTTAATTCGTAATTTGTTGTCTGGTAGTTTTGCCTGTCCTGTAGTGATTTAGTTGATAAACATTTTTTGTAGAGATTTTTCTTTTCCTAATTAACATCTTCAGCTCATCAGACATCCACGGAGCATCCCGTTTACCCAGACTCTTACTCTCAGTACCTAGGACCCCTAGAGAAATTTTTGTAGGTGCTTTTCTTAATATTTTCATATTCTACTTCAACATTGTCATCTCCTGGAATAGCTTTTAGTTCATTTTCTAATCTACGTTGAAATAAATCCTTGATGCTGAACTGCTTCAGGAGAAAGAATTTCTCAGGACTGCTGTGGTCAGACATTTGTCCAGCTGTTGATGGTTTTCTCTTAAATGGGTATGTCAACTTTGCTAAAACTAAGTAATGATCAGACCCACAGTTAGCTCCCCGGATGACTCTACATTCTTCAACTAACATTTTTGGCCGTTGATTGGTAATGATGTAATCAATTATTGATTTCTGCTGTAATGATGGTCTCTCCCACGTATATCTATGGATATCTTTATGTGAGTAGTGCATGTTCAGAATTTTCAAGCCAAATTGGTTATAGAATTCTACAATATTTTCTCAAGAACTATTAATGACATTTTCTCCATATCTTCCTACTACTGCATCATTTACTTGTGAGCCAACCCTCGCATTAAAATCTCCTGATATTATTACTTCTTGGTGATTTTTCTCTTGGTTGAGTAGATGGTCTAATTTCTGGTAGAAATGGTCAATGGTTTGCTGTGCCGCATCTTCATTTGGTGTATACACCCCTATTACATCTGTTTCAGTGCCATGTAACTTGACAGTAATAGTGACAGTTCTTTCGCATATAAATGCATAGTCCTTGATGTAAGCGCGCAGAGCTTTGTTAATTAGAATGGAAACGCCCGCTTTTGCTCGTTTATGTTTAACAACTCCAGACCAAAAATGGATGAAATTTTCAAATTTCTCATTCCCTTGTCCCTTCTTTTTAGTTTCTGACAGAATAATCATGTCCACCTTCAGTCGACTAATTTCATTCTCTATTTCGGTGTGTTTATTTCTCCGGCTTTGAATGTTCCATGTACCAACTCTCAATGTCCCTTTCCTTGCCAATAATAGTCGTTAAGAGTTTCTACCCGATTTCCGAGGCTCCGCTTTAGAGTCTGGAGCTTGTAGAAGTTTTTTGTGGATAATAGGGTGCTGGCCCATTGACCCAACCCTAACTTGGAGGACCAGGATTTGATATCAGGGTTTTACTCCCCCAGGAGGGTTGGCTTCACCCCCCTTCCCTAGGTGGCACATATTTCGTCTGGCTCCTCCGTTGAGTCCTGTCCAGCTTGGTTGACCCTGCCAGCAGCTACGCTACCGCCGGCATAGCCCTCAACTTCGCTGGAGCACGCAAACCCTCCCGCCAGCTACTGGAGGTACCCTCGATAAGGCAGTGTCCCTTGGGAGGGACTGCTGCAAACGAAACAGATCTGAAACTACTGATCGAAGTCAGGCTTCATTCTCTCTCTAGAATTTTCAACCCTCAACCTTCCATCCGTCATCAGACTGACTCTTCTTTGATTCAACAGGGCGTGTACTATCGACCTATACCTTCTCCTGTTCAAGCTGTGCCGTAAATTTCTTTTATCGCCCACTTGATACAGCACATTCCCATTAATTATGCGATCTACGCAACTACTCTGCACTATTATTTAGTAGCACCATATAGAAACATATTTTATTTTCTTCATGTTGTCCACGTTTCGCTTCCGTATGGCGCTGCACTCTAGACAAATATATTCGTAAAAGACTTTGTAACACTTTAATTTATGTTCGTTGCTAACACACATCTCTTTCCCACTGTTTCCAGCCACCATTTTATATGCTCCTTACTTTTGTCATCATCAGTTATTTTGCAGCCCAAATAGCAATACTACTTAAAGCGTCCCGTTTCCCAGTCTAAATTCCCATACTTATCGCGACTACACTATACTGTACTTGTTTTGTTTTTGTTTACGTTCGTCTTATACCCAAACAGAATTAGAGGCACAAAAAATAAAACAATACCGTTAAAAATAATGAAGCAAGCGTTTATGAATTAGTTACAGCAGATTTTATTATTATCGTAATTATTATTATTAAAGTGTGATTATTATTCATTGTAGTCATGTGTCCTCGTACTACAATCGTCCCGTAGAATGAGACAAGTAATTTGCGATTTTATAGGACGATGAGTAATGTATGAGAGTGATAGCTGACTTGGTATGCACGTCTCGCTGCAGTGGCGTGCCATCAGGCGCTTCACAGCTTTAAATACCAGTATTCCTGTCAAATATTTTCCCCCGTGCAGCGTAACCGAAGCACCGAGACAAAATATGCAAACCATGCGGACACACAGCAGTAGCGTGTTCCTCTCATTTTTGCGGAGCTTATTAAAACCCCCCGAGGAGCGCATTCTCGCAAATAAAGCTAGACCGGCCCGGCCTGGGCCGCACAACTTTTACGCCTCCAACTTTTCTTGGCGAGTTTACTCTTCATTTACGCTGTCAGTGCGGCCCCAGGAAGTTCCTCTAATAAGCCGAACAGCGGATTGAAAGGACTGTCTGCTGCGATTTACCAGGTCGGCTGACAGCGGCCCTCGGAGCTGGTGTATCAAGTGGGCGGCCTGCTCGCTTCGTTACTTCGCCTGCGAGTCGCCACAGTCCTACGATTAACCCAGCCCTAATCCCTTTTTTGTACGGCTCTTCCTGTTTTTTTTTTAAAAGAAGATAGAAACGCTTATACCGATATTTTCGGAGCGCTTTCATATGCAGATAAGGAGGAAGTTACTGCGCCTCCAGTTGCGCTAGAGACTTGCAAGTTCGCGTGTGTGCAAGTTACGATTCACAAATAAGGAGAAAATTGATAAAATATTTTTTTCACTTTATACAGCCAAGGCCGCAGCTCACGACAATTCGATATTTCGTATAGTATCGCCTTTGATATTCGGAAATTATAAAAAAAAGGTTCAAATGGTTCTGAGCACTATGGGACTTAACATCTGAGGTCATCAGTCCCCTAGAACTTATAACTACTTAAACCTAACTAACCTAAGGACATCACACACACATCCATGCCCGAGGCAGGATTCGAACATGCGACCGTAGCGGTAGCGCGGTTCCAGACTGAAGCGCCTAGAACCACTAGGCCACTGCAACCGCCTCGGAAGTTATCACGGACAAAATACCGAGCGGAAAGTTATCAACAACTTGTACAGAGCACCACTGCGAGTCGAAGGATATGAAATGGAGACAACAATTTAGAAGGGGCTGATAATTGTATCCCATACCTCATGTTATTCAGTCTATGATAATGATTCCACCGTCACTGCTTGCTTATTTTACAATATTTATTGTTTTTAGTTAAGCGGCTTACGAGGCCGCCACCGGGCTATAACTGACCGCCATCATCAAAGAGAACACAGTACTGGTGCACGACATTTAAAAACACACTATAGACGGCGAGCGAGAAGCAAACATGCGAGCAGAGTACCGTCTCTAATGGCCTCGACGACAACGGGAGGTTAAACGCTAATCAATATTTTTTTCAAACAGAGCAAATGCCACCCAGATTTTCGAAGAGTTTAACCTAAATATTTTCTAGTTAGTTCCCTATACATTTTATTTATAGCGCGAAAATTTCAGTTATGTTACTGGTGCAGTGTTAATGTGCGTGCGTGTGTGTGTGTGTGTATGTGTGTGTGTGCGTGTCGGAAGAGGAGGACAACACCATGAGCAAAGAATTACATTCAACTGAAGAGAAGATGAACGTAAGATGTACATGTGATAATGCAACATAATGGCCTATGTAACAGTTTAAACTGAATCACTAATCTAAATAAATAAAATAAATACAAAACAATAGCTCGAAGCTGTGTTAAATATAAAAGGTAATATAGAAGCAAAGTAAAAGATATCACTGTAAATGGTAACAGAAAGTACATAAGATGAACTGTTTATCAGTAAATATCGAGAATTACACTTAATGCAAGAAAGCAACAGAAGGTGTAACAGTCTGTTATTTACTTAAAATCACAAGAAAATAAATATAGCAAATGGAAGAAACAGCATGAAACAGACAGAGCGGAAACGAATACAGAAATGCGAGACTTAATGGAAGCTGAAAAGAGAATTATTAAGCTGTGCTTGGTCATTTCACTTGAAATGAAGATATAGGAGATCTAGTATTATAGTCAGCGTGTGAGAGAGCATTGGAAGACATGTGAACAAAGAAGGCAGATGGAATAAATAAGATTCCCTCCGAATTTCTAAAATCAGTGGCGGAAGTGGCTGTCAAACGACTATTAAAGTTGGTAAGCAGAATCTGAGAGACTAGAGACACCGCCATAACGTCCGGACAATAATCAGCCACACGCTTTCGTAGATAGTAAGGCCAGACAAAGGCGAGAACCACCGTGCTATCAACTTAACAGTTAAAAAAAAAAAAAAAAAAAAAAAAAGGTTCAAATGGCTCTGAGCACAATGGGACTTAGCATCTGTGGTCATCAGTCCCCTAGAACTTAGAACTACTTAAACCTAACTAACTTAAAGCCATCACACACATCCATGCGTGACGCAGGATTCGAACCTGCGACTGTAGAGGTAGCGCGGTTCCGGACTGTAGCGCCTAGAACCACTCGGTCACACCGGCCGACTTAACAGCTCATACACCAAAGTTAATGATAAGAGTTATGTACAGTAAGATGTAAAAGAAAGCTGAGGATCAGTTTGGATTTAGGAAAGATAGAGGTAATAGAGGGCATCACTTGATAATGAAATGAAAGTGAGACTTCCGAAAAATCAAGACGTCTATACTAGATCTGCCGACCTTGAAAAATCGCTGGCTTCAGCAAAATGGTTTGAAATTCTCAGAAAAATAAGTGTAACATAAAGGGAACATACAATAAGTTCAAGAATCCAAAGGATCAATAAGACTGGAAGAACAAAAAAGAAATGTTCAGATTAAAAAGTAAAAAAAAACCTTGTGCACTGGCATTAAAATTCAGGGTGTAAGGATATCAGTGATAAAATTAGCTGATTACACTGCCATACTCAGTGGACGTGGAAGAACTACAGGAGCTACTACTGGAATGAATAGTATAATGAGCACAGAATGTGGAGAGTAAACCAAAGAAATGCGAAAGTAATGAGGAGCACCGATAAACTTAATATCATAATTGGGAAACACGAAGTTGACCAAGTGAAGGAATTATGCTACATTGGAACGAGCATCAAAACTAATACAGGGATTAGTGAACACGACTGTTGTAGCGAGATTGAATACTGTAACCTCCAAGTCCTCCAAAAATATACGAAAAATATACTTATTCAAAAATCCAGATAAAAATTCACTTGACGCCTTTCTGAGAGACAATACCAGCTGCTTCCAAATGAACGATGTAAGTGCAGACCAGATGTGACTTGAATTCAGAGAAATAGTATCAACGGCAATTGACAGATTTATACCAAGTAAATTAACAAGCGACGGAGCTGATCCCCCTTGGTACACAAAACGGGGCGCAGCACTGTTGCAGAAACAACGAAAAATGCATGCTAAATTTAAACGATCGCAAAATCTCCAAGATTGGCGATCTTTTACAGAAGCTCGAAATTTATCGTGGACATCAATGCGACATGCATACAACAGTTTCCTCAACGAAACTTTATCTCGAAACCTGGCAGAAAATCCAAAGGAATTCTGATGGTAGGTGAAGTATGCTAGCTGCAAGACACAGTCAATGCCTTCTCTGCGCGACATCATTGGAAATACTATCGACGACAGTCCTCCGAAACACAGCCTTTCGAAATTCTTTAACCAAAGAAAACGAGTTAATATTCCAGAATTCAAATCAGGAACAGCTGTAAACATGAGTAATTTAGAAGTAGATATCCTCGGAATAGTGAAGCAACGCAAATCACTTATTAAAAGCAAGTCTTCTGGTCCACACTATATACCAATTAGGTTCCTTTCGGAGTACGCTAATGCAATAGCTGTATACTTAACAATCATATACGACCGCTCGCTCTACGAAAGATCCGTAGGTAAAGACTGGAAAGTTGCACAGGTCACACCAATATTCAAGAAAGGTAGTAGGTTCAAATGGCTCTGAGCACTATGGGGCTCAACATCTTGGGTCATAAGTCCCCTAGAACTTAGAACTACTTAAACCTAACTAACCTAAGGACATCACACACACCCATGCCCGAGGCAGGATTCGAACCTGCGACCGTAGCAGTCCCGCGGTTCCGGACTGCAGCGCCAGAACCGCTAGACCACCGCGGCCGGCAAAGGTAGTAGGAGTAATCCAATAAATTACAGGACCATACCATTAAGGTCGATACGCAGCAGGACTTTGTATCATATACTGTGTTCGAACATAATGAATTACCTCGAAGAGAACGATCTATTGACTCACAGTCAACACGGATTTAGAAAACGTCGTTCTTGTAAAACGCAACTAGCTCTTCACACGCACGAAATGTTAAGTGCTATTGACAAGGAGTTTCAAATTGATTCCGTATTTCTAGATTTCCAGAAGGCTTTTGACAGTGTTCCACACATGCGACTTGTAGGGAAATTGGTTGTTTATGGACATCGCCTCAGATGTGAGCCTGGATTTTTGATTTCCTGTCAGGTAGGTCACAGTTCGTAGTAATTGACGGAAAGTGATCAAGTAAAACAGAAGTGATTTCTGGCGTTCCCCAAGGTAGTGTTATAGGACCTCTGCTCTTCCTACGTCTACATCTACGTGATTACTCTGCTATTCACAATTAAGTGCCTGGCAGAGGGTTCAATGAACCACCATCAAGCTGTCTCTCTACCGTTCCACTATCGAACGGCGCGCAAGAAAACAAGCACTTAAATTTTTTTGTGCGAGCCCTGATTTCTCTTATTTTATCGTGATGATCATTTCTCCCTATGTAGATGGATGCCAACACAATGTTTTCGCAATCGGAGGAGAAGATCCCGTCGCAACGAAAAACGCCTTTGTTTTAATGATTGCCACTCCAATTCACGTATCATGTCTGTGACACTACCTCCCCGATTTCTTTTAGTACTCATGTGAATAACTTCGCACTTTTCTTTATTCAGGGTCAATTGCCACTTTTAGCACCATACAGACAACTCATCTAAATAATTTTGCAAGTCGTTTTGATAATATGATGACTTTCCAAGAAGATAAATGACAGCATCATCTGCAAACAATCTAAGACGCCTACTCAGATTGTCTCCTATGTCGTTAATATAGGTCAGGAACAATAGAGGGTCTATAACACATCCTTAGGGAACGCCGGATATTACTTCTGTTTTACTCGATGACTTTCCGTCTATTACTACGAACTGTGACCTTGCTGACAGGAAATCACGAATCCAGTCGCACAACTGAGGCGATACTCCGTAGGCACGCAGTTTGGTTAGAAGACGCTTGTGAGGAACGGTGTCGGTGTCGGTGAACTTGAAACTGAGGCACAAGAAATAGTTTCGGGGATGACCTCTACTCCCCTCATGGACATAAACGATAAACTCCACGATTTCACTAACAAAATTACTCAACTATATGACAAATATGCTCCAATAAAGACCAGAAAAGTAAAAAGGCAACCTGCACCTTGGCTGACTGATGAACTAAAACAGCTCATGAATCTCAGAGACGCGGCACATCGAGCATTCAAGATACACCCTACACCTGAAAATCACGCTGTATACAAGCAGAAACGAAACAAAGTCAGTCAAGCGGTGAGAAACGCTAAGCTCAGACATGCCCGTACATTAGTTGACAATAGATGTAGACCAGTTATCCTGTGGAAAAATCTCCGTAGTCTCGGTTTAGGCAAAATAAACGTTGCAGAAAATCCCATGGTCCCAGCTGAAGAACTAAACCGATTCTTCACATTACCTGCAACCGAAATTGATCCGCAAAAAAAACAGAGAATCATTGATTACTTCATTGGGATGAACGACTGTAGCAAAGAAAAATTCTATCTACAGCACGTCACTTGCAGTACTGTCAAGAAAGCCATAATGCGGATTAGATCAGCATCTCCTGGACATGATGGTATCACTATCCAGATGGTAAAACTTATTATCGACCAACTACTGCCCTCTATAACAGACATTTTCAACGATTCATTAATCACAAGTGTTTTCCCTGAGGCCTGGAAACTGGGACAAATTAAGCCACTGCTTAAAAAGGACATCGCCACAGCAGCCTCTGACTACCGCCCCATCTGCCTTCTTCCTGCACTATCAAAGGCCTTAGAATATATAGTTCATGACCAGCTCACCAACTACCTAACTACTAACAACCTATTAGACGAATACCAATCAGGTTTCCGTAAACATCGAAGCACAACATCCGCTCTGATAAAGGTGACAGATGACCTGAAACTTGCCATGGACAGACAAGAAGCGACTATCATTTGCTTCTTAGATTTCAGCAAAGCATTTGATACTGTCGACTTCGACATCTTACTAGCCAAACTTAGCGGTCTAAATTTCTCACCAAGCGCAGTGCAATGGTTTCGCTCATACATGACGTCTCGTCAGCAACGCGTCCTGTCTGGGGATATAAAATCACAATGGCGGCAGGTAGTGTCAGGCGTTCCCCAAGGCTCAGTATTAGGTCCTATACTCTTCTCTCTTTACGTCAATGATGTGTCATCGGTCCTGACCTATTGCAAATACCATATGTATGCTGATGACCTTCAGTTGTATCTTAGTGCGAAACCAAGCAATCTCAAGAAAGCTATTGAAAATTTCAATACTGACCTCGACGCACTGTCAAAATGGGCACACGACATAGGTCTAAAACTAAACCCATCTAAAACCCAAGCGGTACTTGTTGGTCACTCTAAGCTCTTTAGCCCAAAACATCGGGAATCCGCACCACCTCTTATCCTAAATGGAAAAATTATTAACTTCTCGCCCTCAGCAAAGAGTTTGGGAGTAATAATAGATGAAAATCTAAATTGGACAGAGCACGTAACTGCAGTATGCAAAAAAGCATCAGCATCCCTTCATGTCCTACAAAAATATAAAAAACTCTTCCCTTTCGATCTGAAAAAGAAATTAGTACAAACGCTTATACTCCCAATCATTGACTACAGCGAAATTATCCTACAAGGCCTCTCTCAGGAAAATTCCCGACGTCTAGAACTGGTCACGAATGCCTGCGTCCGATATATCTGTGACGTTCGACTTTTTGATCACATTTCATCAGCATATGCAAAATTGTCCTGGCTGCGTGCAGACAAACGCAGAGATTTCCATACACTTTGTCTCATCTACTGCCTTATAAATGTACACTGTCCCTCATATCTCTCCTCGTCCCTAACACTCATGTCGGAACAACATGACAGAAACACACGTTCCCATCATAATAAAATCCTCTCCGTTCCACTGCATCGCTCAGTCACCTTCTCCAAGTCCTTTACAGTAGCGGGAACCCGACTCTGGAATAACCTCCCTCGTTATGTTAGAGAACTTAAAAACATGACCGGCTTCAAAAAACAGTTAATGACGTATCTACTTAAGCAACAGTAATGCCTTCCTCTGTACATGAGTGCACTTCACCTCAATACTTCCCTCTCTCCCCCTCCTAAAAACCTCCCTTACCCAAAACTCGCTATACTAGTAAACATCTACTTTACACACCAAAATATTAATGTACATCTGCACAAACCTTCATTACTATTGCCAATCTTTCTCATGTTTGTCATTATTATTTGATTTTTTTTTTACTGTTATTATTATTGCTTTCACCATAATCTATATGTATAGCACCTGATGTAAAATACTGCCAGCATTTACTTTATTAGGTCTTCGTCATGTTTATCATTATTAGATTTTATTGTTTTACTGTTATTATTATTGCTTTTATCATAATATGTATGTATAGCAACTGTTGTAAAAATACTTCCGCATTTACTTTATTAGGTCTTAGTCACTAGTCTTTATTCATATTGTCACTAGAGTAAGCTAATTTTCTCATTTAAACTATGTTCATGATGTTACTCTGATGTGTGAAATGCTGCATGTGTGGAACACTGGTCCGATGTAAGAGAGGGCCTGATGGCCCTAATCTGATCAGGTTAAATAAATAAATAAATAAATAAATAAAAATAAATAAAAATATGGAATCAATTTGACATCCCCCGTCGATAGCACTTATTACTTCATGAGTATAAAGAGCTAGTTGTGTTTCACAAGAACGATATTTTCTGAATCCGTGCTGGCTATATGTCAATAAATCATTTTCTTCGAGGTACTTCATAATGTTAGAATACAGTATACGTTCTAAAACCCTACTGCAAATCGACGTTAGTGATATAGGCCTGTAATTCAGCGGATTACTCCTACTTCTCTTTGTGCGTAATGGTGTTACTTGAGCAATTTTCCAGTCTTTAGGTACGGATCTTTCTGTGAGCGAGTGGTTGTATATAATTGCTAAATATGGAGCTATTTTATCAGCATACTCTGAGAGGAACCTGACTGGTACACAATCTGGACCGGAGACCTTGCCTTTATTAAGTGATTTAAGCTGCTTTGTTACACCGAGTATATCTACTTCTATGTTTCTCATCCTGGCAGTTGTTCTTGATTGGAATTCAGGAATATTTACTTCGTTTTCTTTGGCGAAGGAGTTTCGGAAAACCGTGATGAATAACTCTGCTTTAGCGGCATTGTCATCAGTGACTTCACCGTTGTTATCGCACAGTGAAGGTATTGATTGTGTCTTGCCAATGGTGTGTTTTATGTATGACCAGAATCTCTTTGGGTTTTCTGCCAGATTTCGAGACAGAATTTCGTCGTGGAAATTATTAAAAGCATCTCGCATTGAAGTACGCGCCATATTTCGAACTTCTGTAAAAATTTGCCAATTTTGGGGATTTTTTGTTCTTTTAAATTTGGCATGCTTTTTTCGTTGCTTCTGTAACAACGATCTGACCCGTTTTGTGTATCATGGGAATCAGTACCATCACTTATTAATTTATGTGGTATGTATGTCTCAATTGCTGTTGATACTATCTCTTTGAAAACATTCCACTTCTTCTTCTTCTTTCGATTTCGGCCATCTTTGGACCACGTTCAACAATTCACTTGCCCGGCTTTTTGATCTTTTTTTCTCTCTTCCCAATATTTCCTCATCATTTTCGAGTGGTTCCTCCTCCGCTCTTCCGACCATTTCCTGTTATTATTCTTTAGTTTCGTTTCTTCTGGAAAACACTTAATTTCGTTCACTATTTGTCTAAACTTTTCCCTGTCCCTGATTGACTCAGGGGTGACATTAAAATAGGCCAAATCCTTTTTCACCATCTGTATCCATTTATTGTTGGTTTTTTCGTTCCTGTTACTATGTTCAAACACTTTTCTTGTTAGTCTGTTTCCATCCATCCTCGACAGGTGACCATAAAACGTTAGTCTGCGTTTACGCATTGCCTCACTCACTTTCTCAATAGTTTTGTATATTTCCTTATTACTCTTTAGCTTGTACTCTTCTCCAATCTTTCTCGGTCCTAATATTTTTCTCAAAATTTTCCTTTCTTTCTTTTCCATGTTTTCTATTTCCCCCTTTTTGTTAAGAGTTAGGCACTCCGATGCATACAGGCATTCTGGTCTAATGACAGTTTTATAATGTCTTAATTTAGCTTGAATCGAAATGTTTTTTTTGTTATATATGTCTTTGGTTTTTTGAAAAGCAAATTCCATTTTCCTTGCTCTCTCCTGGTTTGCACTCTTGTCTAAACCATTCACTTGAATTATTTCACCTAAATACTTAAATTTTTCTACTCTCTTAATATTGCCGTATTTAGTAATAAGATTTTTCTTGTTATTTCTATGATTAGACATATACACGGTTTTTTCAAATGAAATCTGCAGTCCAGCTCTGGCCGAAACTTCTTGTAGTTTCTCCAGGTAGTTCTGAGCTATTTCTTCGTTTTCTGTAATTATTGCCAGATCGTCTGCAAAAGCTAAACAGTCCACTTCTATTTTTTCTTTTTTTGTTCCAATTCTGATGTCATTCTTGGTGCCTTTAAGTTCTTCTTTCCATATTCTCAATATCTTTTCCAGTACGCAGTTGAAGAGGATTGGGGATAAACCATCACCTTGTCTAACACCTGTTTTAATTTCGAACTTCCTTGAAATTTCACCCATAAATTTAACTTTGGCCTTACTGTTTGTTAGCGTCTGTTTGATAATTTGAATTGTTTTCGTATCGACCCCAAATTCTTCCAATACTTTCAGTAATGTTTCTCTATCTACCGAGTCGTATGCTTTTTTGAAATCTACAAATACTATTGCAAATCTCTGGCCTCTTGAGATTCTGTAACGAATTAGTGTTTTCAGGTTAAATATTTGTTCAACACAGGATCTACCTTGTCTAAAACCTGCTTGATATTCACCTATTTTTTTATCCAGAACTGGCTCCACGATTTGAAGTAATTTCCTTGACAAAATTTTGTATCCTACTGGTAGTAGCGAGATCCCTCTATAATTATTAACATTCATCTTATCCCCCTTTTTGTGTAGTGGGTGTATCAGGGCACACTGCCAGTCTTCAGGAATTCTTTCTTCGTCCCAGATCTTCTTAAACATATGTTCAAAAAACTTGTGGGAGGTTGGTATCCATTATTTTTAGGATTTCTGGTACTATGGAGTCTTCACCTGGGGCTTTATTGTTTTTTAGACTGTGTATTATGTGTTTTATTTCTTCAGCGTCTGGAGGTTTTGACTCGGTATTAGTATTTCGGTGGTTTTCAAAACTCGTTTTATCTTTGGGTGGTTCACAATATAGTAGATTCTCGAAATATTTTGCTAATATTTCACACTTAGTCTTGTTTGTCAAACCTAGCTTGTTCTCTTCATCTTTAAAACATAAATTTGGGGATTGGTATTTGGTTAGCTGTTTTCTAAAAGTTTTGTAGAAATCTCTAGAATTATTTCTTTTAAAGTCTTCCTCAATCTGTTCTAGGTTATCCTGAAATTGTCTTCTTTTTTTATTACGGAAAAGCTTAGCTGTTTCTCTTCTCTGGATTTTAAAATTGTCAAGATCTTGAGGATCTTTTGTGGAGTTCCATTTCTGCCACAATTTCTGTCTCTTCTCCAGGTTCTCATCACATTCATTGTCCCACCATGGATGTCTTCTTACTCTTTTCACGAGACAATTTCCTTTTGCTATTTCAACTATTTCGTTTTTGATCTCCTCCCATCCCGCTTCCTTATTTATTGTGGATATGCCATCGCTATCTTTGTGCAATGCTCTTTGAAACCGTTGTTTAATTTCTTCATTTTTTAACGTTTCTGTGTTATATTTTGGAATTTTGTAAAAGGTTTTCTTCTCTTTTCGAAATGGGAGTGGTCTGAATTTAATCGTAGTCAAATAGTGGTCTGAATCAACATCAAGGCTTTTCAGCACTTTAGTGTTTTGAATTTCTTCTTGACAATGAAGTGAGATAGCCACATGATCAATTTGGAATTCTCCGAGAAGTGAATTTGGTGATCTCCATGTTTTAGTTTTTCGGCTCAGCTTTTTGAAATGTGTTGTCATTATTTTCAAGTTGAAATGCCTACATACCTCTATAAGCCTTTCTCCATTTTTTGAAGTTCTTTTGTGACCTGGGAAGAGGCCTACTGTTCCATGGTATTTTTTCTCCCTTCCTATTTGTGCGTTAAAATCGCCTACTAACATTTTTATGTTCTTCTTTGAGCATCTATCCAGTTCCATTTCAAGTATCTCCCAAAATTCTTCAACTTTCTCCGGGTTATTTTTGTTGTCCTGGTTTATGGGTGCATGGCAGTTGATTATAGAGTATCCTTTGTTTTTACATTTAATCTCAAGAATGGATAGTCTCTCAGAACTCGAGTAGAAGTTAGTAACTGAATCTAAAATTGAGTGATGTACCAGAAATGCTGTTCCCAGGTATGGCATTTGTTTCATTAAGATTTTACCTGGTTTTCCTTTAAATAAACGATAGTTTTCAAAATCTAAAGCAGTTTCATCTAAAAACCTTGTTTCTTGTAATGCACATATTAAAATTTCTTTCTGGTTCAGCTTTTCGATCAATAATTTCAATTTTCCTACTTTAATTAGAGAGTTTACATTTAGGGTTGCAAACATAGTTGCTTTCTTAAATTTCAGTGTTGAGGGCTGCATACATGTTGGTTGGGGTCCTCCAAAATCCTTTGACCCCTTTGCATTGTTTCTACGAACAACGGAGGATTTGCCATTCGGTCTACCTCTTGGAGTAGTGTCTATCTTTGACGACGTTCCCATCATGCTTTGCAGTAATTGTTGGATAATAAATTGGGGGATCGGGTTGCCCCGAATCCGAAATTAAAACCAAGGTAGTAAGCCCTGGAGTTAGCTCTTCCACTCTCTCTGCCGTTGGGAAATTGTTCCTCTTCCGCCATTGAGACCGTTGGCTGGGTTTCACCTAGTAACCCTAGGCAGGGGCCCTATGACAGGGTGCTACCATCTGGAGCCGGACGGACCCTGGTTTTTTTACGAGGTTGTTACTCCTCCCCCTCCACACTTCCCCATCCTCTTGTTTTTAGATGGGCCCGGGCTTGGGACCGGCTTGCGGCGGTGGAAAACATTCCACTACTTTTCTACACTTACATGATCAGACCGGAAGGAGTGAAGACTGTCTCTTAAAAAGGCATTAAGAGCATTTTTATCAGATTTTTTAAATAGATGTACTTCGCGTTTCTTTTTGATGGTTGTAGGTGTTACGGTATTCAGCTTAGCAGCAACTGCCTTGTGATCGCTAATCCCTGAATTCGTCACAACACTCACTATTTGTCCAGGATTACTTGTTGCTAAAAGGTCAAGTATGCTTTCGCAACCATTTACGTTTCGAGTGGGCTCGTGAAGTAATTGTTCAAAATACTTTTCTGAGAAAGCATTCAGTACAATTTCGGATGATGTTTTATGCCTGCCGCCGGCTTTAAACGTATAATTTTTCCAGCATATCGAGGGTAGATTTAAAGTCACCACCGACTATAATTTTATGAGCGAGGTACTTATTTGAAGTGAGACTCAAGTTTTCTTTGAACTGTTCAGCAACTATGTCTTCTGAGTCGGGGGGTCGGTAAAACGATCCAATTAGTAGATTAGGCCGATTGTCAGGTATAACCTCTACCCATACTACTTCACACGAACTATCTACTTCAATTTCGCTACAAGGCAAACTACCTCTGACAGCAATAAATACTCCACCACCAACTGTATTTAATCTATCCTTTCTGAACACTGTTAGATCGATTGAAAAAATTTCGGCTGAACTTATTTCCGGCTTTAGCCAGCTCTCTGTACCTACAACTATTTGAGCTGAAGTGCTTTCTATTAGCCAGCTCTCTGTACCTACAACTATTTGAGCTGAAGTGCTTTCTATTAGGGCTTGGAGCTCTGGTTCTTTCCCAACACAGCTACGAAAAGTTACAACTACAATACCAATCGTTTCTACAACTACCTTACTGTGTTTTACCTGCCCACTTTCTGACGGTTCCCTGAGACCTTCTAATCTAAAAAACCACCCAGTCCCTTCCACACAGTCCCCGCTACCCATGTAACCGCCTCCTGTGTGTAGTGGACTCCTGACCTATTAATCGGAACCCGGAAACCCACCACCCGTTGGCGCAAGTCAAGCAATCTGCAGCCTACACGATCACAGAACCTCCTGAGCCTCCGATTCAGACCCTCCACTCGGCTCTGCACCAAAGGACCACAGTCGGTTCTATCGACGATGCTGCAGATGGCGAGCCCCGCCTTAATCTCGGAACCTAGACTGGCAGTCTTTACCTTTTCCGCTAGCCGCCCGAAACCAGACAGAGTCTGTTCCGATCCAAAGCGACACACGTCATTGGTACCGACATGAGCCACCACCTGCAGTTGGCTGCATCCTGTACTCTTCATGGCATCCGGAAGCACCCTTTCCACATCCGGAATGACTCCCCTCAGAATGCACAAAGAGTGCACACCGGCTTCCTTCCCCTCCTTGGCAGCCATGTTCCTAAGGTGCCCCATTACGAGCCTAACGGAGCTCCCAACTACCAGCAAACCCACCCTCTGTGAATGCCCAGACCTTGCGGGCCGAGAAGCTTCCTCTGGAACTGGGTGGACGACTGCATCCGGCTCAGAGACATCGTCAGCCACAGATATCGTCAGAAATCTTTTCGTCAAACGAACTGGGGAGGCCCTACGATCGGCCCCACGGAAAGCTTTTCGCAGCCTGCCAGATTTGGAATGATCTCTCACTTGTCCACGGGTGAGGGGTCAACCTGAGTGCAGGCAGTACCCGGGGCGGCCACAGCAGTGGACCGATCGGAGGACACGTGGGACTAGCACGACGTTCCTCGCATCCCCGCGTCCGACCCCCCACAGTGACGCCCCTTGGCAGCAGCCTCAAGCTGTGTGACGGAAGCCAACGCAGACTGGAGCTGTGAGCGAAGCGTTGCCAGCTTAGCTCGCATCTGTACACAACAGTCACAGTTCCTATGCATTACTGCAGTCCTCCTGTTTGAAGCTCGTAAAAATATGTAACAAGCGAACGGTGTACTTGCCTCAGTAGTAGCAGGAACTAGCGATGCGCTCTCTCTGACGGTCTAACTGACACTGAGCTGTTCTAACCAAACAAACAAAAGCCTGCACGATACGAGAGCCGATGCAAAGTCTATAGCAATGGCGGTACTGTACACTACACTGTTATTGAAATAAAAGGTTGTGCCTAGTAAGCACTCGAACACGCAAGAAATTACAAAAATAAACTAGTACCCACACAGATAACTGAAAATAAGTCGCTCCTGTTTGAAGCTCGTAAAAATATGTAAAAAGCGAACGGTGTACTCGCCTTACTAGTAGCAGGAACTAGCGGTGCGCTCTCGCTGATGGTCTAACTGACACATAATCGTTAGAGAACGTGTGGTCTTTCTGAGAGTGTGAGCCAGGGTGCTCGTCTATAAGGATATACACATGCGAAGGCAACTGTAGTAACCACAACCTTGGCCACGTGAGTGCGCAGCCAGACTGCCAGACTGTAAACAGCGAGTCCGAGTTGCCCCACTGTCAGAGGCACATCGTACAACTTCGGCTATCCGAACATGCCTCTCAGACCTACCCAAGCCCCTACATGTCGCCATGTGCCCACCTCCTTCACTCGCACAACTGCTGTGATTCTCATACAGAGTGAAACACGTATGTAACGTAGCAGCGATGGCGAGGCATTGCAGAGCCTCTGACCAGAGAGTCTGCGTTTGACCGCGCGAGTGTTGCCAGCGGTTCTCGGTCAGTAGCTCTGTTCAGTGGCGTGCAGTACGCTAGTAGTCGTCATGCAGAGCGGTCGGTCAGTAGTAGCAGCCCAGTGCGGTTGTGTGATGTAGTCTGTCGGCATTCTGGTCAAGAGGCTGAATGAGGTATACTGTTAATTAAGGTAATCATCAGATAATGTAAAGTTTATTTTTTGTAATTAATCTCCAACAAGTGCCCCAATAATAATTTTTATTTCAAAAGAATTTTACAAAAAAAATTTTTATTGAACTAACGATTTCGTTCCACTTCCCATTTCGTTCCACTTCCATTAAAGAAAAATTTCAGTAAAATCACAAAAAAAGGAATATTATTATTTGCAATGCATTTCCTCCAAGCCGTGCGCAAGAATAAGAGCAGAAATTTGACTAGCAGTTACAATGAGGTAAGACCTTAATTCTGATTGTTTTACACAGGGCCAAAGACCGATATTTCGGTTTAATTGAATTTTCTTATCACTGAATAGACTTTAATTTTTTTGTTAAGAACTTATATTTGAGTCAGATTGCTAATTTTTGTTTAATTGTCATTGTCAGTAAATTTCAGTGGAGAGGTTACACTTAGCGCAATGTCCATTAGCATTTCTAAATAATATTGTCATTTCATTTTAAATTTCATTGTGGGGAGGTTACACTTGGCGACACCCAGTCCAGGATCGTATTTCGTTGAGAGTCTTTTGAACAACAGTCAGATATCCGCTCTTATTTGCTTAAATATAATTAGGATTTGGCGCAACGCTTTTATAAATTTGTGACTTTCTTTCCACAGATCAACAACAATTCGTTTGCTCTGTTGTATTTGTGTGTTGTTTTTGCATTGTGCTTATTTGTTTTGTGAATATTTGTGACTATTGTAAAAATGCCGCGAAAGACTGTGAATAGTGTATCGCGAGGTATTACAAACGAAATTACCGGCTCAAACGACTTTACCGATAGGACTTATGACACGCAGTGTCATGATGACAATCCTGCGTTCACTAACAATCAGTGCATTCCAACCACTAGTGATGACTTTTACCTTGATAATGAACAAACGAACTCAATTGTCTCGTCTGTTAATTTGACGACAATTGATGACGCAGAACGCTCTATTGTAATGAGCGCTGCCCAGCTTAACATACCAGATTTGGAAAATTCAAGTGACGAACAGACAAATTTGTCTAATGAAAATGAACAGATCACACAAAGTAGGACGGATTTATTTAATTCCGAAACAATGACTGATAGTGTACATTTGACTGGCAAACCTTTTTCTAAAATGCAGAATGACCAAATGGTCGCACAAAACCTGACAATTTCATATATACCACCACACAGTACTGAGAATGCAACAGCTACTTTTGGGTGGGATCAAGTTATGGCATTTTTACGACAAATGGCTGAAAAACAGGATAATGATTCCAAACACTTAAATGAGAAACTTGACAATAATGACGAAAATTTCAAACAACTTAGTGAACAGTTTAAACAACTTAATGAAAAACTTGATGAGCAGAACAAACGACTGGAAGAAGAAAACAAACAATTTAGAGAACGGAACAAACAATTTTCTGAAAGTATTAAACAGCCGAGAGAAAAACACGATAACCTTAATGAACAGAACAAACAAGCTAGCGAACAGATTACAGCTGTTACCGTTCAATGTCAGGACAATAAAGAACAATTACGTGAGGATACTCAGGCTTGTGCTAATAACAGTAATGAAGAAGTTGACACTGTTGCACAAGAATTAAGTAGTACACGTGTAGGCACAAGAGAATCACATAAAGACGAGATTATTGCAGTCACCGAACAATGTTCAGCAAACGAAACACAGATACACGAAATTAATGCAGTCACTGAACAATGCCTTAAAAACGCAGTACAGATTCGCGACGAAATTAATTTAGAGTCAGTGGAAGTTTCACACACTCCGAATACGGAAATTGACGAGAAATTTGCACGACAGATCAACCAAAATGTCGAAAGCTTTAATGTAACAGAATTAAAGACTATTTCAGTCATCAACACGTCACAGAATCCGCCACGTTGCGAGCATTTATCAGAGTCACGCAGCGCGTGTAATGCGAGCAATTTACAAAAGCTACGCGACTTAAAATCTGAAAAGCTACGCAACTTGAAGTACGAAATGACACAGACAAACAGATTCACATACAAACCCGAACGTGTTTTCAAATTCAATGACGAGAACGTAGATTACGAGCAATTTTTATCCGCCAGAAAATGTAAAGAATTTAATAATGACAGAACACAGGTACACGCTTTGAGCTATATACGACAATTTGTTTTTGTACTTTCACCGCTATTGCCTGTAATGCAGAAGCTAGCTTTGAACCTGATGCGACAATTTGCTATTGCATTTTCATCAGCGTTGCGTGTAATGAGGAAACTTGAATTAACGTGCTTACAACAATTTACTTTTGGAATTTTACCGCCATTGCCTGCAACGCTAAAGCTAAAATTTATTTGCACTGCGTAAAAGACCTCAGGGGATTCATTACGCTTTAATGAATATGTGCCGTAGCGAGCATAGGGCCCCGAGCTGTAGTAGTGCTGTTTCATCTTTAGTTTTCTGCACTGCTGCCTTTTCTTCTACTATCCTTTATATCTATCAAAACTGCTCTTTAACTATTGCTCTACCTAGAATTAAGAAAAATGACTAAAGAAAACCCGATGTGACAAATTTTTACCGAATGTGACAATTTTCATTAGGCACTCCAGAATCACGAGAACTTAAATAACAGATAAAAGTCGTAATCATCAGTATGTGTAAAATTATCAGCAATAGGAACCATATTTTTGTAACAATAGATGTTTTTCACCACAACAGCATGAAAGTAAGCCGCTTAGCATTCCTAACCAACAATGCAGTCTACAAGGTCAACCAAACTTTAATGTTTCGCCGCGTGCACGTATAGCCCCAGCTCCAACAAATAGTGACGCATGGCAGCAAAGAAACAACTACGTACAGACAACACACTATTTCAACTCGTATCGCAATGCGCCGTATAAAAATTACTATCATGACAGACGTAAAAATGATGAGCACAATTTTCAGCGTACATTTAATAACAGTCGATCTTATGAGCAGCAACAACATCAGCAACAACAAATAATCATGAATGGAACAGACAATAGGTGTCATCCATAGCGTAACACGTCAGTAAGAAATAACAGAACAGTTCATATAGTGGATATGCCACAACATTCTCCCGTAAATAATAACACATACGATAGATTTTAACCAGATACAGCACAGATTGCATATTCCAGTAACGTAAGCAATAATTTAGACACGCAGAATTTTGTTCACGAAAATGTTATTAATTTTGACGACATCCGACACACGTTTGCATTAAGGACAGAATTACGACGTATGTAGACGATATTCTTATTGCAGAAGCTAACTGGTCTGAACGCAATCTGATTCTTGAACAACTGTTACAAACTTTTCATGCACAAGGACTCACAGTTAACCTCAGTAAATCGCACTTTGGCAAAACTTCTTTAAAATTTCTTGGACACGTAATTTCAGCAGAAGGCATTGCACCTGATCCGGAAAAAACTTCAAGCTCTACGTGACACTACTGTTCCTACAACAAAAAAACAATTACGCAGTTTTTTGGGCTTAATTAACTTTTTTCGCAAATTTATTCATCACTCTGCTTTAGACACGCCTAGACTATGCCAATTAACAGGTAAAAACACTATTTGGTCTTGGGATAAGCAAGCACACTCTGAACTCATGATCCTGAAACATGCTTTGTTGAATGCACCACTGTTATCGCACCCAGATCTTACCAGAAATTTTTCCATTGCCACTGACAGTTCCAACACCGCTTTAGGTGTACACTTTTTCCAGGAAATTGAAGAAGATGGTTCAATAGTAATTAAAAACATCGCATTTGCAAGCCGCATTTTGTCACCTGCTGAACGAAATTACTCCGTTACAGAATTGGAAACATTATGTGTTGTATGGGCTTTTACGAGATTTCGGCACTTTCTTTATGGCAGACATACCACCGTTTACACAGACCATAGAGCTATACAATTTTTGCTTTCAGCTAAATTTACTCACGACAGATTAAGTAGATGGAAACTTTATTTACAGGAATTTAATTTTACAATAGTTCACATTCCCGGCACACAAAATGTTATAGCAGACGCACTATCGCGTTCTCTCGGCAACAATGAGCAAGACGTAGCAACCAACTTCTGCAAAACAAATTTCAGTGTCATGTACATTCAGCAAGTTGCATTTGAAAACTTTATTTCATCGTCATTACAGGACATAGCAAAGGAGCAAAATAAAGACAACGTGTGGAAAGAAATTAAACACTTTTGGCAAGATAAGAATAATGTTACGATTAGAAACCACTACACTGTACGCAATGACATTCTGTTTCGCCGCTCTCATCCTGACAGCAACAATTGGTTATTATGCATTCCTGACGAACTGGTTAACAAATTAATTTGGTACACTCATTTAAGTTACGCACATTACGGAGCAAGAAAATGTTTTCTTATACTGAGACAGAACTGTTATTTTACCAACATGGAGAAACGTATACGACGAGTTTTAGCGTCTTGTAAAATTTGCCAGAAAGCTAAATCAGACACCACTTCACATATTCCTCCTTTATATCCCGTTGTACCTGTTAAATTAAGACACATGGCCGCTGTAGATATTTTTGGTCCGATTCCGAGAACTAACAGATGTTTTTGCTACATCTTTGTCGCTGTTGAGCTCACTTCAAAATTTGTTACTTTCACTCCATTACGCAAAGCTACTGCTAAAACTGTTTCGAAAGCATTTGTAAAACATTTTCTATTTCATGTAGGGCATGTGATGAAAGTAATTTCTGATAATGGATCACAATTTCGATGTGGCGTATGGACACGCATGTTACGAGCCAGAAACATTTCTCCGATCTATATATCCAAGTACCACGCTTCTTCAAACCCCTGTGAAAGATTAATGAAAGAAATTGGTAAACTGTGTAGAATATACTGCCACAAAAGACATATTGATTGGGATACACACATACTCTCATTCCAAGACGTAATTAATTCCATTCCAAATGAATCCACTATGCTATCTCCGTCTGTTATACTGAAAAACGTTGAACCACCGAACAAAATTAAAGAATTAGTAAACTTCCCTAAATGTCGTCGACTAAGACACCACGAAATAATTGACATTGCGCTGAACAACATCAAACGTGCCGCAGAGCGCCGGAGAAGACAGCAAAAACAGGTTTGTAGACGCCGAGACTTTCACGTTGGACAGAAGATATTAGTACGTACACACTATTTATCCAGTAAATTAAAAGGTAAGTGCAGTAAATTTGAACTTCTATACGCAGGTCCATATCGGATTCGCAGCATCCCTCACCCCAATGTTGTACACGTCGAAACTTTGAGAACCAGAAAATCGAAAGGCAATCACCATATCTCAAACATTAAACCGTTTATTGAATGAAACCACTTTATGATTCAACACACTATGATGCTATTCACTAATGCAATTATATTCACATGACTAATTACTGATGATTATCGTATTTTTTCTTGGCAAGTGCCCGGCAAGGTAAGGTTAGCAGGTCGCTCTTCTTGTCGTTACACATCAGACCGTGCATAAATTTCCAGACGAACTTACGTATTTCATGAGTAATTATGCAATTGTATGTAATGATGTAGTAATTTTATCAAATTCTCTCTCCATTAAAGTCTTTAATTCTCGGCTGTATTAACTACACTACATACAAGCTGAACACAACGAACGTCACATTTTGTCTTTTTATGTATGATTGTATTCCAGTTTTGTTTGTATGCACTGTGAAATAGTTAAGATATAACACACACCAGTCGACTTTGACATTTTTTGCCTTATGACATCTCAAGATCGTGACTGTTTTACATTTTTTGCTGCTGCATTGTATTATTCTGTATACATTTTTGCATCTGAACACTGTCAATGTCTTTGACATATTACGTTTTCTGTCATGTTATGCTGTATGGTTAATTATGTCACCATAAACCAGTCATTATTTAATGGGTATATGATTTAAATGTAAGACATTAATCTCTGTCATCAATTTCAGAAAGAAATGATGCGTGTAAGAAATAAATTCAACAGAAATGGGAATTTCACGTACGGAATAAACGAAAGAAGATGCAATAACTTTATGAGGAAGAGTAAATGGATCAGGATTAACAAGCATTAACAAGAATATACTATGCTCATCGTAGAATAGCAGTCTTAACTAATTTTTTCTTTCAGAACACAAGGTGATTGATGCAGGCTGTCAGACAGAACTACACATCTTAGTTTTAGTGATGAAATATGCTAGAGATAGGGAATAGTTGTATAATGAGTAATGAAGTGATTTTTTGCAGATGATAATGAATACTGATGAATAATGATGAAGGATATGGATTTATGAATAATGAAGTTTTTCTTTACAGGTGATGATAATAAAGAAGTTATGATAATATGGATAATGAATAATGAAGTTTTTTTCTTTACAGATGAGGATAATGTTGAAGTTATATTTAGTCTATGTAGTTATTTAAGTATTTGTTGCAGTTTGTTTTGACAGCAGGCGTTATATTGCATAGTAGGATGACGGAAAGTTTTGGAAAGGACAGCTACGGAACACATTTTTATACACATTTCACTACCTGTTAATTCGAAGTTCCCCAATTTTTAAGCATAGTGTGCGTTTCTTCTTTCAGGTCAATAATCCTTTTTGTATTTTTTCCAGGAGAAGCTTTTCATGATACTTACTAAACCAGTTACTTATTATACCTGTTCTAGTACTTGCATTTTTATTTTTACCCATTTGTGTTTATCATTTATAAATGTGATCACATTTACTGCCTTGTTACATAATCTTGCTACAGCTGACTCATGACGAATGACGTTACCTATCCTCATTTGCAGCAATAGGTCAAAAGCAAATATTGTTATGCCTCAGCAATTAATTATCGATCCCAACGCAATGCATTGCTAACACAAAATGTATTACCAGTCCCAAATAGTGATACCAGTTTGAGAAAGTTCTGAGTAATGCTGATCAGCTCTGAATAGTATGTCACTTCAGTAATGACTTCTTAATGATACAAAATATATATATATATATATATATATATATATATATAAAAAATAATGCTTTGTAACTGGCTAATAACTGCCACTGTTTATTGTAATGAGACTACTTATAATGCCCATGATTATTAATGCTATGACTCTAATTAACTGATTTTTAATAATGACTTCGTAATGATCTGAATAATACTGAATGATGAACAATGTTTTATTCTATTCAATACTTGCTGGCCACTGAGTGCCAATAATTAATGTCACTCAATGAATTGTTATTAATTATACCATTAATTAGCTCTTGTTTTCAATGTTGTTACTTTGTAACTGGAAAAGAATATGATTCTTACTATATTGAAATGACAAATGATGCTATGCTTTGTAATTAGGAGAAGGCTAATGATTCTTAATTATGCTTTGTAACCGGAAAAGAATGTGACTGTTTAATAATGCTTCGTAATTAGAAGAAGGCTAATGATTCTTAATTATGCTTTGTACCTGGAAAAGAATGCGACTGTTTAATAATACTTTGTAATTAGAAGAAGGCTAATGATTCTTAATTATGCTTTGTACCTGGAAAAGAATGCGATTGTTTCATAATGCTTTGTAATTAGGAAAAGGCTAATGATTATTACTATATTGGAATGACAAATGATTAATTAACTGTAATTAGAAGAAGGCTAATGATTCTTAATTATGTTTTGTAACTGGAAAAGGATGTGATTCTTACTATATTGAAATGACAAGTGATGCTATGCTTTGTAATTAGGAGAAGGCTAATGATTAATACTATATTGAAATGACAAATGATTAATTAACTATGCTATATTTTGTAACTGGAAAAGAATGCGATTATTTAATAATGCTTTGTAATTAAGAGAAGAAGGCTACTGATTCTATGTAAAACAATTAATGAACATTTTTCTGTAATACTACATACTTGGTACAGAAATGTTCAATAACTGGGCTATGAATGCCACAAACTACTAATGAAGACTGTAATTGTCAATATTATGTGACTTAATGTCCTTCACCTCATGAGCTAACTACCCTGAATTACTGCAATGTCCATTTGTCCTGTCCATCCTCATGATCATGGAGCACTATATTTGGTTTTGCACTAATTCTACGTTGGTGTGCCTTGTAAGAGCGTGGTGTTGACACGACATGCTGTCCACCACCGTGAGCGATGAAGACGTTATTATGGTCCCACTGTTTGGTGTACCTAATGTACTGCCAAAATGAAAACATGGAATATTACTACGACAATTCAGTGTCTTGGCTACGCTGATAAATTCTGATGGGAAAGGAACTTCAAGTTGTGTCACTTGGTGTTGTACTTCTGTGGAAAGATATGGACTTTCAGAACAGCTGTGTGCAATCTAAAGTGCTACAACCATGATGCAATCCTTCCCTTTCCTATCCTAATTCTTGTCACATAGTGAAAATCATTTTTTGCTAACATTATTTATGTTCATGGCTATACATTTTTTTTCAATTCGCTGAACTCCAGTGCGAGTACACTTATGTCACTGGTCGACATGATTTTTTGCTATTATGTTTATTTATTGCCAAAATGCTAAAGACATTTTTTTCGATTTGTTCTGAAGTACAGTATATGTACACTCTTGTCTTTTATATTGTATATACATTTTTATTTTAATGATATGTTCTGAATTACAGTGCATGTGCACTTATGTTAGGTGTTAATATGTTTTCTATTGAACTTCAGTGCCTGTGCATTTTTCTCATTTTTCAATATGATTTGTACTCATTCTGTATAGTCAATACTTCAGTGCGTATGCACTTATGTCATTTGTTACTAATTGTATATACATTTCGTCAATTGCTAATATGTTCTCAACTCCAGTGCGAGTACACTCATGTCACTTATCAACACGATTTTCTGCCAGTCTGTTTATTTGTTCTGAATATGCTAAAGAATTTTTTCAGTGCGTGTGCACTCTGTTATCTGTCAAATAATTTGTATATACATTTTTCTGATTTGCTACTATGTTTTGTACTCATATTTTGTCTTTGTCTGAAATGTTTTGTACTCTGTGCATGTGCACCACGTTTAATTCATGTATCTAAACATTCTGTAAGTTATACAAGTTGACTAATTAATGAAAAATTTTGCCGCGCTTGGCAAGTCCAAATGACTCACCATCACTGCCAAATTTTTGCCCCCCCAGTGGAGGGTTATGAAACACGTATGTAACGTAGCAGCGATGGCGAGGCATTGCAGAGCCTCTGACCAGAGAGTCTGCGTTTGACCGCGCGAGTGTTGCAAGCGGTTCTCGGTCAGTAGCTCTGTTCAGTGGCGTGCAGTACACTAGTAGTCGTCATGCAGAGCGGTCGGTCAGTAGTAGCAGCCCAGTGCGGTTGTGTGATGTAGTCTGTCGGCATTCTGGTCAAGAGGCTGAATGAGGTATACTGTTAATTAAGGTAATCATCAGATAATGTAAAGTTTATTTATTGTAATTAATCTCCAACAAGTGCCCCAATAATAATTTTTATTTCAAAAGAATTTTACAAAAAAAAATTTTATTGAACTAACGATTTCGTTTCACTTCCCATTTCGTTCCACTTCCCTTAAAGAAAAATTTCAGTAAAATCACCAAAAAAAACGAATATTATTGTTTGCAATGCAGTTCCTCCAAGCCGTGCGCAAGAATAAGAGCAGAAATTTGACTTGCAGTTACAATGAGGTAAGAATCTAATTCTGATTTGCACAGGGCCAAAGACCGATATTTCGGTTTAAATTGAATTTTCTTATCACTGAATAGACTTTAATTTTTTTGTGAGGAACTTATACTTGGGTCAGATTGCTAATTTTTGTTTAATTGTCATTAAATTTATTTGCTAGGGAGGTTATTCTTGGCTCCTATTCATTTATTATTTCTGTCTTTAAAATTTCAGTGGAGAGGTTACACTTAGCGCAATGTCCATTAGCATTTCTAAATAATATTGTCATTTCTTTTAAATTTCGGTGGGGAGGTTACAAGAGGAAGTCTTATTTATTATTTTCTCGGGCTGTCTAGGCATATAATATTAATTTGCAGCCTCCTTGTTTTACGATGTACTGTGCAGTGCCCTTCAGACATATATGCATCCGGATGGTAGTAATATTGCTTAATTTCTCAAATAACTAATTCGCCAGTTTTTTCTTAACATAATCTCATGGTGGTTACTTGCGAAGCACGTTTTCAGGGAATGTTACGCAATGTAATTGTGAGTTCTGCGGTGCATTACAACAAAAGAAACTTCGATACTGCGAAATGTTTTTAAAATTATAATGAATTTCGCGCGTAAAAGCGCGAGCGGTGTACACAACTTATGTAAAGAAAGTTACGAACAAGAGGAAGCGGCGCTTTCGGCTGCCACTGGCGCTGCCGCCAATCTTGGTGGTCAGATATTCATCAGCACTTTTATAATAACGTAATTTGCGTGTTAATGCGGTCCGCGCTGTTTGCACAGCTTATCGGGCCCGCATTCAATCTGCCGTTAAGCTGAGCGCAGCTTCCGACCTACCTACTCCCGCCTCACGCCGCCAAACCGCGCATCGTCGCGTTCGCCTACGCCTCGCGGGCTGCGCCAACTCGAATGTTTTATTTAAAATGTGGATAAATGCGAGGCAATGGCTATAACAAAGGGAGAGGAAGGCTGCGAGGTTCACGTCGTAAAGTATTCAGAGGAAGACTTTAGAAGCGATGTGAAAATGGGACGGTTTAGATTTGCTGCATGGACTCTCTGCAAGTGCAGTGTGCCTATAAGGAAACCTCATACAAGAAGTATAGTGTGACAAGTTCCAGAGTACCAGTAACACCCCCCCCCCCAACCAGAATCTCTAAAAGAAACGAGATTCTCATTTATAAAACAGCTTGAAACGTCTGATTACTTTACAAATACGATAACATTTTAAATATTTGACGTTAAACATGTAAGCGAGGAAAAGTTTAGAAAACGTTTCAAATTATTATACGTTTACAACTTGTTGGAAGTCGCTAAGTGCTCTCATCATCAAACACTGGATGAGTATATTCAAGGTATTTTGCGCTCCGTTTTAAGGAGAAACTAATTTTCCACAAATCTCAGTGTTTATGACGTCATATCTCCCGAACCGTGTGTCGTACTATGACATAATTCCGCACGTAAATTCATGGTATTTGTGGACACTGCTTGCAAAATGTGTTGCGAATACAGTTAGGAGTAAATAAGACATAAATTTGAAACGTCATGTCTGTTGAGGGAGTTTTACGGCAAGAATACCGAAAACGTAGTAAGCGTTAAACATTTCTTTCATTTCTTTTTCGTTTCATCACTTTGTGCGGGATGTCAGCGAGCAAAAATTTCACAAAGGTTTGAAATTACGTGTATAGTTTGTTGCAAGTCAGTAAGTGCTCTCATATTCAAATACTAGGTTAACAAAATCTAGGTAGTGGCACACAGAGTTTTATGTTGCCTCAAGACACGTGCCCAGTTTATAACTGTAATGTCTGACTTAACTGTATTGAACCTTTCACGTAAGTTATATCTCTTAATGAGTAAATTGTGTTAGTATTTTAAATTCTTAAATACGGTCACTATTTACGAGGGAGTGCTGAAAAGTAACGCCTCAGAATTTTTTATATGAAAACTTTTAAAGCGTTTTAAATAAAACAGCTGCGTGGGATTAGCTGAGCGGTCTCAGGCGCTGCAGTGATGGACTGTGCGGCTGGTCCCGACGGAGGTTCGAGTCCTCCCTCGGGCATGGGTGTGTGTGTGTTTGTCCTTAGAATCATTTAGGTTAATCAGTGTGTAAGCTTAGGGACTGATGACCTTAGCAGTTAAGTCCCATAAGATTTCACACACATTTGAACATTTTTTAAATAAAACAAACTTAATACCATTATACAACTTTATTCTTCATGTCTATATATTTATGCCCTGATCAGCCAGACATTATGACCATGGACCTACTATCGATATAAAACGGTCCAGGTAATAGCAGCGTCATCTGGCGATGAATGACCGCTAATCGGACACACGCACGGCGGTTCTAGTATCAGTGAGCGTGCTGTCCGTTTGTAGAAAGTGGAAGGCGCGCGATGTATCTGACTTTAACAAAAGGCGAATTGTGCTGGCCCGGAGGCTCGGCACGACAGCTTCGGAAGTTGCACGACTTGTCGATTGTTCGAGGAGTGCTGTGGTGACTGTCTTCAACCACGGTAAAACCACGTCCAGAGGTCTAGGGGTTGGGCGACCACCCCTCAAGGCAGATGTCGGACCTCGTAGGCTGGGTAGACTGGTAAAACAGGACAGGTGGCGAACTGTGGCGGAAATAACATCTGACTTTAATTTTAGGCAGAGTGCAAGTGTGTCTGAACACACAGCGCATCGGACACTCCTAATGATGGCCGCCGCAACCGACGCCCCGTGCATGAGCCAAAGTTAACGTACATAGGCGAGTGCGACTCAAATGAGCAGGTGACCATCGGCACAGGATGTTGGTGCAGTGGCAGAGCGTGGCACGGTCTCATGAACCCTGACATCTTCTTCATCGTGCCGATGCGAGAGCGCGAATCCGTCGTCTTCCAGGGCAACAGCTCCTCGACACCTGTACTGCGGGACGGAGACAAGATGGCGGCGGCTCCATCATGCTCTGGGGAGCATTCACGTGGGCATCCGTGCGTCCAGTGGAGCTCGTACAAGACACCTTGATGGCCAGGGAGTATCGTACACTGGCTACAGACCATGTACATCCCTTCATGACGACCGTGCTTACCGACGGCAGTGGCATCTCTCAACAAGATAATGCGCCATATCACATGAGTGTGACGGAGTGGTTCGAGGAACGCAGTGGCGATTTTCATTTGATGTGCCGGCCCCCCAACTCACCAGACGCACACCAGACTGAGAGAGGCAACCAAGTCAGCGATTGGCGAGCACTGTTCAGAACTCAATCATTCTATGAAGTATAATGATGTCAAGATTTTAACACAAACATCGAGATACTGGGACAGCGTCATCAAAGAATCTATAGAAATTAAGGTCACGGAGAATCTGATTAACCGGGACACCTGTTTCCAGCTGAGCTCAGCTTGGAGCCCAGCGCTCGATCTTTTGAAGACGGTACATAGGCAACTTCCAGACCCCAAGGGACACAAGTATAGAGATGGAATTAGAGATAACAGCCCAGTACATGTAGCAAAGGACGTACGTGAAATGGTACCTCAGACAACAGACACAATACCTGAGGACGCTCATCCGAGGCTCGAGCGGCAATTCGAACACAATCAGCCTGAAAATAACACTGCAGCCGCTCCTGGGGGGTTGGAACTTCCGACGGAACGCCTAACACGGCACACCACGGTAACATAACGTCCTAATTCACAGAAGGACTCAAATGACGACAATCGGAATATAAAACGTCTAGCACAGCTTGGACGCCATTCAGAACTTAATTCAGCTACATTGACAACGGATAACAACCACAAAGTGCGCGCACAGCGTTCTGAACACCTGCGGCTAGAAGAAAACGCTACAATCGTTACTATTGGTCGGCGCACGCCACGGACAGAGCGAGAGACGCGGCGCGGACCGCAGAGGGAACGCCTAGCGCAACGTAGGCATAAACACCGGACTCGTTCCGCTCCGATCTTTCCGTAGCAAACGGCCTCATTTACCGCATGTACATTCGCCTACTCTTCGACCATGCGTGTGAAGTTTGGGGCAATGAAGCAAGAACGCATCTCCAGAGACTCCAGGCTCTGCAGAATAAAATTCTCAGACAAGTTTACCACGTTCATCCGCAATTTCCACACAAGTACCTGCACGAAGCAGCTGAAGAACAAGAAGTGCTCCAGCGGCACCAAGAGATTCCAAGACGCTTCTACCACAAAGCAAGAATGTCAAATAACTCCCTCATCAGAGACCTGGGGGGAAGCACCTGATCCGCAAGAACGATATCGACGGCCGATCGCACTGCTTGATCGATGAAGAAGCAGTGCCCACAAAAGAAAATTAGCTCCATAAAATCTCATGAAATCACCCGTGTCCGCACACACACAAGCCACACTGCAAATAAAGATGACAAAACTACACACAAACCTCTCATGTACTAGGAAATGCCGAAAGGTAAACCCTACACCAAGCAGCTAGAAGATGTGATATTATTGGATTTCAGACATTTTGCATATTAGAAAAGGACAGCCATCGAGCTGTAGTTTGTAATGATACTAAGCATGACAACGCGAGAGTAAAGAAACGAAATCTGTTTATAGCGTGCGCCTATAAAAAGACGCGCGGCCAGCGTTTAAAAGGTACTTTTAAACACTATGACTCGCTGGGCGCAGATATTTAAAATCATTGCCGCAGCGCTTGATAGCAAGAAGCTGCGAAACAAAAGAAAGAACAATTTATCATTTGTTAGGAAAATTCTAGAGTCTTTATAGTTAGTTGTACTTCTGGTCGCCGATATGTTAACATGTACTTCATTACCTTTGATGTTTGGTTGCCGACTTGTTAAGACGTGTTGTGTAGCACCGCTACAAGTTATATTTCTTTTGGTGTGAAAAACCACGTTATCACCGAGAAAACAAAAACGCTTTTGTAAACTTTGTGACGATAAAAAATACTTACGCGCACGCCAGGACATTTAATTTTTACAAAATATCACACATACAGAAGCAGCGATTGTTGGACTGCTCCATGTATGAGAAAAACATAGAAATGTAAGTTTTGTATACATTGTAAATTTGTTAATGTTTATAGTTTAACGCCTTTGTTCTTTACGAATATATTGATGCTTTACTATACAGAAAATCTATACTTATTCTTTTCTTTAAATCAACCACAACTAATGTTTATGTTTAAATGAATTTTGTTACAGGTTCGCTCTTTATCGCGGTGTCTCAATTATATTTAGGAGACCATTAATGTGTTCAGTTTCCGATCTGACAACTTTTTTTACAAAATTTTACTGTTTTGCATTTTTTTTTATTATTCAAATAGCTCCCTTAGGTAATTTCATTGATGGGTCTGATTGCGTGAAAGCAGTCCGGGTTAAGAGGTCATTTGAGAAACTATTTTCACGCAATCAATCCGTACGTCTCCTAAACACAATCGAGAACCGACGCATCGTCGATCATTCATTAATTTTTCTCTCTTTCCAAGTCGTACCAAAAAACGGCCAAGGAGAACTGCCGTGAGTACGCAATCTAGTGCTAAAAGGTTGCATTCTTTATCTTGTCGGCAAACATTGCCATGAATTATCATCATCAATGTTATATTTGGTTAAATGTGAAAAGCCAAAAAAAACCTTCTAACGCTAGATGTGGCGCCCGAACAGGGACTTGACTAAAAAAAAACTAATTTGTTCTTTTTATTTTCATGCTACCATCTGGAGAAAACTGGAAGCCTAAAACAGTGATAAAAAAAGGACGTATATGCAGAAAATCGCAGTAAGAATCCACAACAGCAATAAATAGCAGCGGGCAAGACAACTAATGTGAGTACGATTTTTCATTACGTTTGAAGCTTTGCGTACCGAGCATTCAGTCGGCTCGTGACATTCACACTCTACGTTTTTTTTCCTTTTCCTCAAGCAATTTAATTTCCAAATTTCTGTTTCCTTTTGCTATTAGTTCCGCCTCTATTTCATTATTTCGCTTAGAATAGTTAGAAATAGTTAGCAAGAATTTCCATTGTTGTGCATTTTAGTGAATCACAATGGCTGCTATCTGTGCCAGTTTCAGTGCTCTGTAAGTGATTTTCATTTATTTTATCACTCCCATTGCCATATTGGCATTTTCGTGTGTCAGAGTTTCAATTGTTTATAACGTGCAAGCAATATCTGAGAAATCAGGACGCGAAATCCTTGGCGCACCTGACAAGTGAAAATCATAATTTTAAAAATTATCTTTTCCAGCTCGTGCAGTGTAACTACTTTAAATTTACGATGGCTGATGAGCAACCAAGGCAACTTAGACCGCGCGCGGGTGTAAACAAACCTGAATCTCGTAGTGAGGGAACAACAGACGACGAAGCGACACGTGAGCTGTCGGCGCCACAGACCGCGTCGCAGTCACGTGAATGCTCGCTGTCAGATATACTAAAATTGTTTGCTGATATGAAAACCAGTTTTGAAGCAAACATGGCACAGCTTACAAACCAAAGTGACAATATTGAAACGCAAATCAGTCAGTTAACAAACCAAAGTGACAATACTGAAACGCAAATCAGTCAGTTAACAAACCAAAGTGACAATCTTGGAACGCAAATCAGTCAGTTAACAAACCAAAGTGACAATATTGAAACGCAAATCAGTCAGTTAACAAACCAAAGTGACAATACTGAAACGCAAATCAGTCAGTTAACAAACCAAAGTGACAATCTTGGAACGCAAATCAGTCAGTTAACAAACCAAAGTGACAATATTGAAACGCAAATCAGTCAGTTAGCAAATCAAAGTGACAGCAGGTTCAACAGTTTAGAATCAAGGATAGAGGACACTCAAGTGCGAATGAACAATATAAATTCTGTTATTACCGACATCCAAGCACAAATCAAAAATTCGAATGACACCATGGAGGAAAAAATTAAAGCCATTACCACTGCTTACGCAAGCGAGCTAAACGCAAGCGTACACGCAAAAATTGATAGTGTTCTTTCGATGGTGGAATCCGCCGAGACCAATATTGGTAGTAAGTTCATAGATATGCAGGCCCAAATAGATGTGTGTAAATCAACTGCGAGTGACTCTTTGAAACATTACAGTGATGTTTCAAAGAGAGTAAGCCAATTGACAGAAAGTGTCAACCACGTTGGCGAGCGAGTTGAAGACCTTGCTCAGCAAATATCCGATGTCAATATTGACAAAAAGATCGCAGATGTCAACACCGGTATAAGCAATACACCTAATAGGGAATTTGAAGAGTGGATGCAATCCAAAGAACAGTACATTGTCAGCAAGGTACACGCTGAACTAAAGGGTACGGTTAAATCTGCTACAGCAGAAATCTTAACCGCTCCCGGTACTTCTGGTGACACTTTAACCAGTGAATTAGGTGAAATCAGACGAGCATTTAGCCATGATCTTCCGGAATGGAAACGTCAGCTAAGCAATGATATAGATCAACTGAGACGACAAGTTACGGAATTGCAAGGTGACAATCAAAGTGAGTATTCGCTACCGCCAGAACACGATAATCGTCAATATCCCGAGTGTCAGGTACAATTCTCACCAACAGTAAATAATACGCGTGGCGAAACTTCTACGTCACGTAGTCATGCCGATCAACTAACACTCGTTGAACTAATGCGAGACGAGAGTGTGCTAAAACACAGAGTTTTTCAGCCTTTTATACGTGAAAAACGAAATATACATCCCATGGTATTTCTAAAATCATTCACAGGTGCTTTTCCGGAATCATGGAACGACAGGCAGCGGATACAGTTCATCTTAGGCTATGTACACGGTGAAGGATCAATTTGGGGTACAGATATAATAGACAAATGTCACACCTATGCAGATTTTGAAAAGCATTTTTTGAATAAATTCTGGAGTTCAGGTATACAGCAAAGACTCCGAAAGGAGGTTTACAACGCCGAACCTTTCAACACCAAAGGAGGAGGTTTGAGACGTTATTTTGAAAAATATCTACGTAAAATTCAGTATTGGGACACGCCCATTTCAACCAAAGATGTAATCATGATCTTAAAGTCAAAACTTCCTGTGTCAATAAGAGAAAAACTAGTTAATGTGAGTGAAGAAGACCTAGAAGCCTTTCTTTCTGTTCTTGACAATTTGGATATGATCTATGAGGATGTGCGTGCGAGCGCGCGGAATAATTATAATAATGGATCGCCCGCTCCGCAGCAGCACATAACAAATTGCGTCAATGGAATGTCATACCAACATAACACGGGACAACCAAACGCTCAGCCTTACGGCAATCATAACAGTTTCAACCGCCGTAATGGAAAACAATATAACAAATATCCACACCAGAATAGATACAATCCGATTTATCAAAACACACAGCAACAATACGGTAATTCACCGATAAATCACAACGGTAATTACCAGTACCAGAACAACAAGACGAATAATGGAAATCGTCACAAGGGAAAGAAATGGAACAATTATAACAGACCACAACAACACAGTCAGCCGAGTCACTTCACTCCCTCTCAGCAAATAAATTTTTCACAGCCGAAAAATGCGACATTTTCTCACCAACCGAACCAACAGTTCAGGAACAATAGTCGGGACAATTCGTCGGATGCTTTTCCTGACATCGCCGGTCATAATAGCCAAGGAAATCCGACCATTTTCTACACACAGGCGAACCAAGCACCAAACGCGATGTCAAATAACATGCAATCAAGAGATGCACAAGTCGTATGGGATACGAACGCAAATTTTCGACCTGGTATGTCGCAAAATACTAGTCAAGTAAAAATAACTGACATTTCAGCTCCACCCCAGTCGGAAAACCATTAGCAGCTTCTTTAGGGCTCCACAGGGAAGCTGCAGAACCAACAAGCTCTCATATCTTTAACCACTCATGCCAACCTTAGAAAAAAGGCGCATGACAAACACATTAGCAAAGTTTTATCGTATCGTATAAATGATCGAGTGCTATTAAAGACCCACTTCAAACCATCTTTGATTCATCATAAGAATCGCAAGTGGCAGCACTTGTATGAAGGACCATACATTATATTAAGAAAGCCGCACATTGGTTGCTATCTATTAGCTGACCCTGTATCTGGACGAATAAAAGGATTGTTTCTTCACGCAGACTTGAAGAAATACCGAGTCAACTATTGAAAATATCTGTTAAGTTAAGCTGCTAAAATAAAATATACACACACTATAAGTTGTCATACTATGTGTGAAGTACCAACGTATGTAAGAGTAATGCACAGGACTAACACCCTGTCGACCTGCCACAACAAGATAAGTAATTTATATGAGCACCTTATGTAAAACACATTTATTGTAGGAGAGCAAGATTTGCCTTAGATGTAAGTTAGTTTTAAGTTAATTGAGCCATGAACGGCCACAGCCGAAAGAGCTGACAAATAAATATTATAGTAGGGACGTGCTAAGTGCCACCTGCTATCACTAGTTTTAAGTATAGCAAAGCTCTCTCCTCTTGAATGAAATAAATTAAAATGATCATTCAGACCAGAATGATTGCTCGTAGGTTAAAAAAAATTATTAATGTCGCTTACTCTAATGAGGTAAATGTTATGTTATGCATAAGGAGTGTGTGACAACAAATTTTTTGAGACCACCTATGAAACGCAGCAGGCAAAAAGCAGCATCTTAGCACATAAGAATCAAGTAAGTCAATACCGATCCAGGTAGCAGGAAAGAAGTGCGCAACTCAATTATTTTATTATAATACGGAGAAAACCATATACTCTCATAACAATTTTACGGCACAGTGCAGCTGAAATACTTACAAAGATAATTTATAAATAAACTAATTTAGTACTAGAAATATCTATTTCAGGTCCTCGAGATACGACGATTTCTTTTTAGGAAACCAATTTTACGATACATGGAACAGAAGATAGTTAACAGACACAGTTCACTGCTAATGCATGGTTTAAGTAATTTTAGATATGCATAGAAAATTGTTTAGAGAGCTGGATCAGACGACACTGAAACTACTATATCGATTTAATTATACTATTTGTTATGAAAAACTAAGGTGATAATACACTCCTGGAAATTGAAATAAGAACACCGTGAATTCATTGTCCCAGGAAGGGGAAACTTTATTGACACATTCCTGGCGTCAGATACATCACATGATCACACTGACAGAACCACAGGCACATAGACACAGGCAACAGAGCATGCACAATGTCGGCATTAGTACAGTGTATATCCACCTTTCGCAGCAATGCAGGCTGCTATTCTCCCATGGAGACGATCGTAGAGATGCTGGATGTAGTCCTGTGGAACGGCTTGCCATGCCATTTCCACTGGCGCCTCAGTTGGACCAGCGTTCGTGCTGGACGTGCAGACCGCGTGAGACGACGCTTCAACCAGTCCCAAACATGCTCTTGCTGGCCAGGGTAGTTGACTTACACCTTCTAGAGCACGTTGGGTGGCACGGGATACATTCGGACGTGCGTTGTCCTGTTGGAACAGCAAGTCCCCTTGCCGGTCTAGGAATGGTAGAACGATGGGTTCGATGACGGTTTGGATGTACCGTGCACTATTCTGTGGTGTCACCGCCAGACACCACACTTGCTAGGTGGTAGCTTAAATCGGCCGCGGTCCATGTAGTACATGTCGGACCCGCGTGTCGCCACTGTGATCGCAGACCTAGCGCCACCACCAAGGCAGGTCTCGTGATACGAGAGTGGACTCGCCCAGTTGTACGAGAACCTAGCTACCGCCCAGTTGTACGAGAACCTAGCTACCGCCCAGTTGTACGAGAACCTAGCTACCGCCCAGTTGTACGAGAACCTAGCTACCGCCCAGTTGTACGAGAACCTAGCTACCGCCCAGTTGTACGAGAACCTAGCTACCGACCAGATGTATGAAGCCTTTCTCTCTCAATAGCCGAGAGACAGAATAGCCATCAGCTAAGTTAATGGCTACGAACTAGCAAGGCGCCATTTGTATCAGTGCCTATAGCTTACGAGTATTCAAGAGAGATGTATTCCAAGGACTAATTAAAAGATAAGTAATAAGCATCTACATACTTTTCTTCTTATTCATTTATAAGTTCTCATGTTCCAGACTTCACGCCCGTCTGCTTTATGCCGTGCGTGCACTATCGGCTACAGCGTTAGTCTAGCATTCCTTTTCAGCAATCTCAACTTCACGGTGTCGGCCCAGCTACCGACACAACATTTATTGGCGACGAGCAAAAGAGTTTGTATTAATTCGTTTGCAACATTGGAGACGATTTAAAGTGTTCTGATTGCTTACATTTAATTGTGTCATGGCTTCGCCACATTCTCCAGATGTACTGTCCGAATTTTATCGCTTGCAGAATCAGCAGACGCAGGCGTTACTGGATGCCCTTGGACAGCTCGTCCAGGGTCAACGTACCATTCAAACCGATGCGGCCGCCGCCGCTTCTTCGCTACCGCTGCCACTAAACGCTGTTGCACCTCCCTTTCGACCATACGTGGCAGCCGATGAGACGTGGCAAGAGTGGTCTCGCCAGTTCAACTTCCACCTTGCTGCCTACAGAATTCAAGGTAAAGAGCGGCAGCCGTTTTTGCTTTCTTGTGTCGGTGTGTCCACATACCGTGTGATAGTGAAATTGTTTCCCCGACGCGACGTAGCAACTTTGTCATACGAGGAAATTTTGTCTGCATTAGATGCCTATTTCAAAGAAACAGTTAATGTGGTTGCAAAACGGTATACGTTCTTTCGTACAAAACATACGGCCGGTCAAACTAATAGGGAGTGGGTAGCAACATTGCAAGGACTTACTAGGGACTGTGCCTTTGAATGTGACTGTGGTCTTTCTTATTCAGATACAATGGTGCGTGATGCAATTGCACAGAACGTTTCTGATGTTCGCATACGGGAGCAAATTTTGAAACTAGTTAATCCCTCCCTTCAACAAGTGATAGACATATTGGATAGACAGGACACACTTGACTGTGCTCAGGAATCTTTTGAAACTTCGCCAGCCGTGTGTAACATTAACCGGCCCGCTGGACGCGCTGCGCGGCCCGGTAACCGGGCCTTGCGCACGTCGACACAGCGACCGCCGCGTGCTAAGCCAGGTGTGCCGCGCTGGCCCACAAATGCAGTGAAATCATGCCCGCGGTGTGCTACTAGACATTCGCGTGAACATTGTCCGTCACGCCAAGCTATTTGCTTTTTCTGCAATAAGAAAGGACATGTTCAAAGTGTGTGCCAGAAAAAGCTCAGATCAGACAATCACAATCATTCCAGGCCCTTTGCTTCGCGCCGGAATCGAACCAAGGACACTCAGGCTCGTGGACCTTCGCCTATGGACATTCATGTCGTTAATTCCACTTCGTCCAGTGACACTTTCTCTAACAGTAACAGTGATCGTCCCACAAAAACTGTGCGTCGACGTCGCCGGAAATCACGTCAATTAGCAAGTGATTCTGTACCAGTGTCTGTTCCAATTGCACACAACAGTCGCTCTTGTCGTCAGCAGGATAATAAACTTTTTGTGGACTTAGACTTTGAAGGCAAAGTGATACCATTCCAGCTCGATACCGGAGCTGCAGTTTCATTGCTCAATCACGACACGTACAAACAACTGGGCAAACCTCCGTTGCGTTCCGCAAATGTTAAGCTAACTACATATTCCGGACAGACAATTCCTGTGTTAGGACAGTGCAGCCTTCTTGCAACATACAAGGGACAACCAAAACTTGTGTCATTTTACGTTCTTCGTTCTTCTTCTGCAGTGAACTTGTTTGGTCTCGATTTATTTCAGTTGTTTAACATGTCTATTGTAAATCAGGTCCTATCAGTGAATCAGATTGTGCCTGCAGACAGTGTTTCTCGGCTGTGTGACGAATTTGCAGACATTTTTGCACCGGGCTTAGGTTGCGCTAAAAACTATGAAGCACATTTAGAACTGAAGGTAAACGCGCAACCGAAATTTTTCAGGGCGCGCAATGTTCCCCACGCATTGCGTGATGAGGTCGCAAGAACGTTACACGATCTCGAATCACAGGGTGTAATTGAACGTGTGCAAGCTTCTCTCTGGGCCTCACCCTTAGTAATTTTGCCAAAACCTTCCGGAAAATTGAGACTTTGCGTGGACTTCAAGGCCACAGTGAATCCACAGCTAGTGACTGCTACTTTTCCTTTGCCCCGCCCGGAAGATCTTTTTGCTAAACTGTGCCCGGGAAAATATTTTTCAAAGTTGGACCTAGCCGATGCGTACTTGCAAATACCGGTGGACGACGACTCCCAGCGCGTATTGGTGATTAACACGCATCTTGGATTGTATCGCTTCAAAAGACTGCCATTCGGGTGTGCATCCGCCCCTGCCTTGTTTCAGCAATATTTACAAACTATTTGTGCGTCGGTCCCTACTGCAGCAAACTATCTGGACGATATAGTGATCTCCGGACAGACAGAAGAAGATCATCTTGCGAACTTACGAACATTATTTCAGGTCTTGCGGCAAAATGGTCTTCGCTTGAGGAAGGACAAATGTGTGTTTTTTGCTCGTGACTTACCATACCTGGGACATGTCATTAATGCCCAAGGCATACATCCAAGTCCAGAGCACCTCCGTGCCATACACGATTTGCCTTCCCCTCAAAATCTGAAACAGCTACAGAGTGTGTTGGGTAAAATTAATTATTACAATAAATTTGTGCGCAATGCCTCTTCCATTTCAGCTCCGCTTCATCGCTTACGCCGTAAAGGTGTTCCGTTCGTCTGGACGACGGAATGTGAACGCGCCTTTCGCCAGTTGAAATCGGCGTTGCTTTCTAATACTTGCCTTACGCCATTCGATCCCCAGAAACCCCTTTTGTTGATGGTAGATGCATCGGATTTCGGGATCGGTGCTGTGCTTGCGCACAAAGTTGGCTCCCATGATCGCCCTATTGCCTTTGCGTCCAAATTGCTCTCGTCTGCGCAAAGAAATTATTCACAGATAGAGAAAGAAGCTTTGGCTCTCGTGTTTGGTGTTACTAAGTTCCATGATTTCTTGTATGGTCGTCACTTTACCATCATCACAGACCACAAACCTTTGACATCGCTTTTTCATCCGACCAAGCCTGTACCTCCACGTACAGCGCAGAAATTCATTCGCTGGTCTATTTTCCTCTCGCAGTACCGCTACGATATCTTGTATCGGTCCACTGCTAAGCACGGAAACGCCGATGCGTTGTCCCGTTTGCCTGTTGCTGAGGATAAAGCATTCGATTCTTCCGAACTTGCTTGCATGTTCATTGATTCGGAAACCGATGAAGTGGTCGAATCGTTTCCGATTGATTTTCGTCGTGTCGCTACAGCCACAGCTGCTGACCCTGTCCTTGCTACTGTTTTACGTTTTGTTGCTACGGAATGGCCTTTGTCAAAGTCTCGGATCGAGGATCCGTTGGTTCGCCGATTTTTTGCTCACAAGGACAGACTTTTTGTTCGTCGTGGTGTTTTGTTGTTGCGTTCTGATAATGATCAGTCCAGAGTCGTGGTCCCACGTTCGTTACAGTCCTCTGTTTTACGGCTTCTTCACCAAGGACATTGGGGTATAGTGCGAACGAAACAACTTGCTCGTCAGCACTGTACTTGGTTCGGAATCGATGCTGCGATTACGAATATGTGTTCTTCGTGCCCGGCGTGTGCCGAACAACAGTCCGCACCACCGCGGAAAGTCTTTGCATGGCCAAAAGCCACTTCCCCTTGGCAACGCTTGCACATTGATTTTGCTGGTCCATTCTGGAATGCTCGATGGTTGGTTCTGGTCGACGCCTTCAGTAATTTTCCTTTTGTTGTCCGGATGTCTTCCACGACGTCCTCCGCCACCATCCAAGCGTTGTCTGCTATCTTTTGCATTGAAGGTCTTCCGCAGACTATTGTTTCCGACAATGCCCACAATTCATGTCCGCAGAATTTCAGTCATTCTGCCAGGCCAATGGTATTCAACATCTGACATCCGCGCCGTTTTCGCCTCAGTCCAACGGTGCCGCTGAACGATTGGTCCGGACTTTCAAGTCACAGATGTTGAAATTGAAAGAGTCGCATTCTCGGGAGGACGCATTGTTGCTCTTTTTGTCTTCGTATCGCTCTCAGCCCCGAGATGGTCGCTCGCCGGCTGAGTTGCTCCACGGTCGTCCTCATCGCACCTTGCTGTCTTTGCTGCATCCGCCGCGTCAGGTTCCTGTGCAGCGGCAGACTCCTGCTTTTGCTCCAGGCGACGTTGTATTTTATCGCAACTATCGAGGTTCACGGCGTTGGCTCGCAGGGCGCATTCTTCGCTGCCTCGGCCGCGCGATGTATTTGGTTTTGAGGGCCTCTGGTGAGGTGCGTCGGCATCTCAATCAGCTGCGCCTCTGTCGTCGCTCGGGTTCTGCCGCTCCCCGTCTGCTTTCAGCGACGGTGCCGTCCGGTCAGCGCCCTGGGGACCCATCTACTGGCTCGCCTCATCCCCAGGTGTTACCGACGATGCCTTCCATTTTGCCCCGTGGCGACGCGCCGCCGCAGCAGCAGCAGCCGCCGCCGCCGCCGCCTGTTCTCCCGCCGGCGTCGCCCGCATTAGACGCTTCGCTGCAGCCGCCAAGCGCCTCCCAGGGTCACGCGCCGCCGGTCGCTTCCCGTGACCAGCTGTCCTCCGCCATGGAACTCCCGCCCGCTCCGGACCACATGACGTCATCGCGCGTCGGCTACCCCGACGCAATGGAGGTCGACCCTGCGGTACCTCCTGTCTCTTTATGGGCGCATACACCGCATGTTGACGTGCACCCTGGACTAGTTTTTCAGGCGTTTCCTAGCTCCCCTCGGACCGAATGGCCGGGTGCGGGTGGCACAGCCTCGCCTGTTGTTAGGCTCCCCACCTCCTCGCATACGTCAACATGTGGTCCTCCCCACGGCGGGCGGAAGCCTTATCTCACGACCGTTCGCCGATTTGCGGGGGAGGAATGTGGTGTCACCGCCAGACACCACACTTGCTAGGTGGTAGCTTAAATCGGCCGCGGTCCATGTAGTACATGTCGGACCCGCGTGTCGCCACTGTGATCGCAGACCTAGCGCCACCACCAAGGCAGGTCTCGTGATACGAGAGTGGACTCGCCCAGTTGTACGAGAACCTAGCTACCGCCCAGTTGTACGAGAACCTAGCTACCGCCCAGTTGTACGAGAACCTAGCTACCGCCCAGTTGTACGAGAACCTAGCTACCGCCCAGTTGTACGAGAACCTAGCTACCGCCCAGTTGTACGAGAACCTAGCTACCGCCCAGTTGTACGAGAACCTAGCTACCGACCAGATGTATGAAGCCTTTCTCTCTCAATAGCCGAGAGACAGAATAGCCATCAGCTAAGTTAATGGCTACGAACTAGCAAGGCGCCATTTGTATCAGTGCCTATAGCTTACGAGTATTCAAGAGAGATGTATTCCAAGGACTAATTAAAAGATAAGTAATAAGCATCTACATACTTTTCTTCTTATTCATTTATAAGTTCTCATGTTCCAGACTTCACGCCCGTCTGCTTTATGCCGTGCGTGCACTATCGGCTACAGCGTTAGTCTAGCATTCCTTTTCAGCAATCTCAACTTCACGGTGTCGGCCCAGCTACCGACACAACATATTCAGTGTCCCCTCGACGATCACCAGTGGTGTACGGCCAGTGTAGGAGATCGCTCCCCACACCATGATGCCGGGTGTTGGCCCTGTGTGCCTCGGTCGTATGCAGTCCTGATTGTGGCGCTCACCTGCACGGCGCCAAACACGCATACGACCATCATTGGCACCAAGGCAGAAGCGACTCTCATCGCTGAAGACGACACGTCTCCATTCGTCCCTCCATTCACGCCTGTCGCGACACCACTGGAGGCGGGCTGCACGATGTTGGGGCGTGAGCGGAAGACGGCCTAACGGTGTGCGGGACCGTAGCCCAGCTTCATGGAGACGGTTGCGAATGGTCCTCGCCGATACCCCAGGAGCAACAGTGTCCCTAATTTGCTGGGAAGTGGCGGTGCGGTCCCCTACGGCACTGCGTAGGATCCTACGGTCTTGGCATGCATCCGTGCGTCGCTGCGGTCCGGTCCCAGGTCGACGGGCACGTGCACCTTCCGCCGACCACTGGCGACAACATCGATGTACTGTGGAGACCTCACGCCCCACGTGTTGAGCAATTCGGCGGTACGTCCACCCGGCCTCCCGCATGCCCACTATACGCCCTCGCTCAAAGTCCGTCAACTGCACATACGGTTCACGTCCACGCTGTCGCGGCATGCTACCAGTGTTAAAGACTGCGATGGAGCTCCGTATGCCACGGCAAACTGGCTGACACTGACGGCGGCGGTGCACAAATGCTGCGCAGCTAGCGCCATTCGACGGCCAACACCGCGGTTCCTGGTGTGTCCGCTGTGCCGTGCGTGTGATCATTGCTTGTACAGCCCTCTCGCAGTGTCCGGAGCAAGTATGGTGGGTCTGACACACCGGTGTCAATGTGTTCTTTTTTCCATTTCCAGGAGTGTAATTTATGTGAAGCTCATCATATCATACGTCATTAACACTCTGCCTTCAAATCTCTTCACTCCATAAAAGTCTTTTGTGTTTTCCTCTAACCAGTATCCTTACCATCCTACTTTATCCAGTAGAGAAGTAAATTTTACGAGCTGATTGCATGATTGATACATACAGGCTATACGAATGGATAGTCGTGACACATTGGTTGTCGACGGGCTATGCTTATTCTCCGCAAATTGCGAGTTCAATTAAGATTTGTTATGTGCAATTGCACGACAGGGAACGCCAAGCTTCCCAATTTCCCTAATGGTAGTGTGAACACGAACTGTTCATCACGTAAACGAAGCCACATTGACTATGTCTTCAAACTAACGACGTAATAGAGAGAAAATAAAAGAGCTGAACTTGAGAAAAGAGTAACTATTCTAAAAAGAAAAGAATAACAAGATTACGAACCAAGTGTCTAAAGTGCCTTGGAAGCACAAACTACGAGCAAGAGACACGCTTTTCGTCAGGCCTTGTAGTCACAGAGACTAAATATTTCTTTGTAAATAATTTTTAGACATGATATATATACTAAATGTTAACTGTACTTTGTAGTAATAATGCAGTCAGTAATAAATTGACACGTATATGCTGCTGCGTGTGAACCGACTATAGACAAGTAATTATTGGACACGTATAAAAGTGGTGCGTGTGAACCTTAACATGACGACCAAATAAATGTGAACACGAATTAATAATAACGTGTGAACTGAAAAGGTGATAACTCCAAGGACACGCGTGAAATACCGCGTGTGAAGTAATGTTATAAGTAGGGTCGAGGCCCCAGTTATGGCCACATTAAGGGCAATTCGAGATACACCACACTTTTAGTATAGGAAGAAAGTATACGAATTACTTAAAAAAATTGTATCTATTGCTTCAAAGTCTACACATTACAACCATGTAAAAACAAATATTCTAAGTTATTTAACAAAAGCAGAAAAAAATATTGAAAAATAAATGGCGCATTTCCCCAGTTTTGGCCATGTTAACCCCACCTATGGCCAGTTGTTTCCCCACTTATGACCACTTCACATTATAATAAAACTATGGCTAAAATAATTGTCAATCCATGTGCCAGAAAGTAATTTCTGCTTTATACAAGTATATAAGACAACAGACAACAAACATACATCAAATAGGTAAAAGGTACAGAAACTGAATGAGCAGAAAAAAAAATTCGTTAGGCAAAGAATTGTCCCAGTAATTACTTAAATCAATTTCCACACAAGTTTGTTTCTCACGAGTATCGATGGAACCAGGGAACTTTGCTTTTAATGAACGTCCTTCTTGCATCAAGACTGGATCTGGCAGTTTCCCTATAATATCTTCACCCGTTATAGTCGAAACATCATTTGCAATGTATTCGAAACAAGTTTTCTGAACATTAGAACTTTTTCGGCACTGAATTTCATATTCAGAGTCAGAAAGCACTTTCAAAATTACAGATACATACTTAAAACTTGCAGGTCTTGTTCTTCTATTTCCCGTTAAACTAAATTTTACCAAAATAAAGTCCCCTACTTTCAAATTCTCACTCGAAGATAGTTTCACATTTTCTGGTATTTCATCTTCATCTCCTTCTACACAGTCATCGAAACTGCTTCCATTGTCCGTCCATTCTCGTTCCTCAGAAGAACTTGTTGGCCTATCACTTAACTCTTGTCTGTTTCTTGTTTTCCCCTTTTTTACGTGTGAGAATGCCAAGTGCTGCTCTTTGGACTTTAATTCCTTCATAGCTTTTCTCTTCCTTTTTTCCTGCTCCTTCTCCTGCTTCTCTTTTTCCTTCAGTTCATGATATTCCACCCACTTGTCACTAGTCACAACAGTGGGTGTATGTTCTTTCTTTCTCTTTGTGCCTCGTTGTTTAGGTTCTGGCCAAGTGATGACACTTTCAAAAAGTGTTGCTAATGATTTTGGTGGTGTCACTTGGATACACACTGAAGATGGACTATGGTTGGATATTGGAGTAACTGAATTATGTGAAATACTGTTGGGGGTTGTTGATATATCTGCAGGAATAAGACTGTTGGTGGGTGTTGAAGGAATATCTGAATTGCGTGTTGAAAATATGTCAATATTATCAACATTTTGATTAAGTCTGTCTGCGTTTTGTGAAGCATTCTCTGTTTGATTATCTTCAGAGGGAGGCGCTATGCTATCTGTCAGAATGTCAACAGTGTTACCACTAGCACCATGCATTTCAACCTCATCAGCTATTTTTCTCCAGAACTTGAAAAGTAATAATGCTTCTTGATTTCCTTCCCACTCATGATTGCTTCTCTTGGTTGCTCTGAACTCATCTAGAAGGACAGGATCAATTTGCTTTTCTATGTATGAGAAATGTCTCTGAAGTTCCTCATTTGTCTGAACTGTGGTTGAGGCTGGTATACTACGAACAACTATCTTGCTGTAATCTACATTGTTCACATTAAATGGAAACAGACCAGTGGCCCTGAAACCAGCATGAATATTTGCCACCATTTTAGGTTCTGTAATAATTTGTGACAGAACAGAAGGTACATCAGATTTTGAAATTTCAGTGCCATTATTTTCAAAACGCCATTTCTGAAGAATCTTCTTCCACATTTTTTTCATAGGTCCAAAGACAGCTACATCTAATGGTTGCAAGATGTGTGTAGAATTGGGATGGAGAGCAACTAGAATGATCTGATTTTCCCTGCAATATCGGCTCAAATGAAGTGTCAAATGAGAGCAGTGCCCATCTAAAAATATTACTACAGGCCGGGGAATTTCAGCTTCTTTCAAGAACGGATCAAATACATTTGTTATATACTCAAAAAAACTTTCACCTGTCATCCACCCATTTTCTGTTTTTCCAATGCCCCAGTTAGGAGGAGCTGCTTTCACCAATGATGCTGGAATCCTTGCATATTTGAACAGTGTTAAGGGAGGAGCAAATTTTCCAGCAGCATTCACTGCAGACAATGTAGTAACGTTATCTTTGTCAGAGTTACACGACTCTTCATAAACATGATGGCCACGAGGACCTATGATTAATTCCCCTTTAGGAGCCAGAGAAAAAGAAGTTTCATCCATATTAAAAATTCTATTTGGGTCATTTAACACATCCATATCATTTAAAGTGATGGATACTTCGTGAAACCAGTTTCTTATTTTCTCTTCTGTAACAGAACCTCTAGACCTATTGACATATTCTGCATGTTTTTGTGACAGAACCTTGTGCCTCTTAAGAAATCCATAATACCACTTTTTTCCAGGTCGATTGTTAGTAAATGTAGCCTTACAACTTTCCATATCTGCATTCTCAATAACTTTGTGCACAGATGCACAGAGATTTTCTTTAGTAACTGGAAATCCCATGCTAGAACAGTCCAAAACCCAGTCCACCAATTTTTTTTCAATTTGTTCTCCTAAGACAGAATGTAGACCACAGTGCCCTGTAGATTCTTTTGGAGATACACCAGAAATTTTGTTTCTTAATGTTGTCCTTGGAACTTTGTACAACTTGCTTGCAGTCGCAACCTTCATTCCCTCATCAATAGCCTTTAGAGCATCTTTAACTTTGCTGGGAGAATACTGAAACTTCTTATTCTTTGGTTGACTCATTTTTCCTATAAATAATGCACAAAGATTTAGTTAAAGAATGTTGCATATTTGGATAGTGCCTATTGCATATTTTGTATCTTACAAGCATAGGTAAATTAGTATGATATGCCAAGACAATACTAACAATGAGGTATATATTGATATAAAAATACCAAAAATATTTTAATAAGCCTATTTAAATAAAATTAGCCTAGTGTAATGTAGGACAGAACACTAATATTGATGTTTTTGTATCAGTTTTTAGAAGTGGCCAAAACAGGATACATATATGTCTCCACTTATGGCCACATGCGTGGCCATAACACGGAACCAGGGCTAAATATGGATCTGTTAATGGCCACATACTTTTGATAACATGTTTTTAGGCTGAGCGATATAAAACTTAAAAGAAATGAAAATATAATGTCTTATCTTACCTCTGAACAGATTAAGTTTCTTCTGATGTTTTATTTAAACATGTAAAATACAAAAAAACAGATCATGTGTTGCTTAAAGAAAACTTCTGCAAAACCCAGCTTCTGCAGCACTGATCATTTCACAAAATGGTGTCTCCAAACAAAAACAGACAAAAGAATTATTATGTAGACAAATGAAGAGAGCCTTTCACAAAGTTTATAATAATCTATAGTAGAACTGGCTGGTATTCCAGAGAAGCTTAAAAATTAACCTTTGACATCAAGGTGGCCATAAGTGGGGTAGTGGCCAAAACTAGAGCCTTCACCCTACCTGTACCACGAAACCACGATGTAGAAAGCCGAAGAGTGAAAGTGAATAAGTATTGTACTTACCACAAACGGTACTGTACGCTTTCTCTGACACATTCTTCGAAACAGCTGCGGGAGTCGCCGCATCTGGCTGCTTCCGTAATCCAGAGTCGATGAAAAACTGTGTAAAAACACACACCACGGCTAGTAGACACCAACCGCTCTGCTTCTCGCAGAATACTGCTGCTAGCGTCGTGGAACTGTCAAGTTATTATCACGTGATTGTGACCAACGGACGTAACACTGTGCACGCTGAGCGCTCAACAATCAATTTTTCTTTGCACAACGATCGCGGATGCCAAATGTGTTTGAAATGCATTCAAAATAAAATATGACAAAGCAATGAATTGAGCACTCATGTAGCTTGTGAAATTATAAAGACATTAATCGGAAGAGTCTTAAGCTCGATTTTGACAATTGCTACCGAACTTACTGACCAGGCCGAGTAATGACGAAAACGTGTCGAACCAAATAAAACCAGAAAAATAGATAAATGTGAGAATTAAGCATTCCTAAGAGAATGAGACATTATGTACATAAACAATTGTTATCCTTACCTAATCCAATTTTCTTTTAGACTAAGTTATTAGTAAGTAAGCACATTCTAATACAGATTTTTTTTCTGTATTTTTCATGTACGAAAACATAAATGGAAGCACGGACATGCTTCAAGTGAAATAGAGACTGCCACCATACGGCTCAACATGTTGCAGAACCAGTCTTCCAGTTCCTGACCCACGACGTATTTCCAACGCAACATCACACCCCGACAACTACTCCAACTTGCGCTGTGAAAGTGATGCCCTACTTTTCCTCCACTGTGAAAGTGTAATCAATTTCCCCACTCAAGTGCAGTGCTATCATTTATACCCGAAGTTCTACCACTCCCAGTGCAACTCATACCTACCCAAGTGTAGTGAAACATTTTTTTTGCAGGTCATGAAAGCCACAAATAAGTGCTACGTATTTACTGCAAGAAATCTTCGACGAAACAACGACAAAAATATTCCTGTAATATGTCATTGTAAAACAAGAATGTCAATTTATTGTAACATATTTTTTTCCACGAGTGCACACAGCACCTAGACTTCCTGCGAAGTCAAGTAATTTATTTCTTTGTTATTTTTTTAATATTTATTATGCGATGTATAATGTATGTATGTATGTGTATCTCTATCTTAATTTCTTTCACCGAGAAATGAACATTTGTTATCCTTGTACAATACATTAGAAAGAGCAGAGTTCAATTGTCATGCAGTTACCCTATGGACAAATTACTATCAATTTCAGTCGTACGAATATACTTACCTGATACTCTGTATGTTAACCACTTTGCCTGATGTAGTGTGTAAAATCTATTGTAAAGAATTTTTGCAAGTAATACTAACTTGTTTCACGAAAACAATAATATCACGACTACACGTGAGTCGCGATGATCCTGACGGAGTCATCGCTCCTCACGCGGGAAGCAATGTGATATTATTGGATTTCAGACATTTTGCATATTAGAAAAGGACAGCCATCGAGCTGTAGTTTGTAATGATACTAAGCATGACAACGCGAGAGTAAAGAAACGAAATCTGTTTATAGCGTGCGCCTATACCAAGACGCGCGGCCAGCGTTTAAAAGGTACTTTTAAACACTATGACTCGCTGGGCGCAGATATTTAAAATCATTGCCGCAGCGCTTGATAGCAAGAAGCTGCGAAACAAAAGAAAGAACAATTTATCATTTGTTAGGAAAATTCTAGAGTCTTTATAGTTAGTTGTACTTCTGGTCGCCGATATGTTAACATGTACTTCATTACCTTTGATGTTTGGTTGCCGACTTGTTAAGACGTGTTGTGTAGCACCGCTACAAGTTATATTTCTTTTGGTGTGAAAAACCACGTTATCACCGAGAAAACAAAAACGCTTTTGTAAACTTTGTGACGATAAAAAATACTTACGCGCACGCCAGGACATTTAATTTTTACAAAATATCACACATACAGAAGCAGCGATTGTTGGACTGCTCCATGTATGAGAAAAACATAGAAATGTAAGTTTTGTATACATTGTAAATTTGTTAATGTTTATAGTTTAACGCCTTTGTTCTTTACGAATATATTGATGCTTTACTATACAGAAAATCTATGCTTATTCTTTTCTTTAAATGAACCACAAATAATGTTTATGTTTAAATGAACTTTGTTACAGGTTCGCTCTTTATCGCGGTGTCTCAATTGTATTTAGGAGACCATTAATGTGTTCAGTTTCCGATCTGACAACTTTTTTTACAAAATTTTACTGTTTTGCATTTTTTTTATTATTCAAATAGCTCCCTTAGGTAATTTCATTGATGAGTCTGATTGCGTGAAAGCAATCCGGGTTAAGAGGTCATTTGAGAAACTATTTTCACGTAATCAATCCGTACGTCTCCTAAACACAATCGAGAACCGACGCATCGTCGATCATTCATTAATTTTTTTCTCTTTCCAAGTCGTACCAAAAAACGGCCAAGGAGAACTGCCGTGAGTACGCAATCTAGTGTTAAAAGGTTGCATTCTTTATCTTGTCGGCAAACATTGCCATGAATTATCATCATCAATGTTATATTTGGTTAAATGTGAAAAGCCAAAAAAAAACCTTCTAACGCTAGAAAGAATAGCCTCAAGAAGCGGGCGGAGCACTGGAATCAGTGTCTGACAGCACCTGAAAAAGACTGCGATTCTCGCAGTAGAAATATCGTGCAGGAAAGACGCGAATAACCGGCAAAAACCCCATTAACCAACATGACAACGCCTCGCGGGGAAAGCCTGAAGAATTACATACAAGTCTAAATTAACTAACAGCCAGTTTGGATACCGATAGGCTTTCAGCCTAGTATTCTTTTGTTAGAAGACAATTATTTTATTTTATTTGATTGAAGCGCCAAATAAATAACGTAATGTAAGAAAATTTCTTTTGCTTCTATACTACTGTGTATTGATCGTTTAGTGTACACTACTTCAGTGTTCTTTCAATGGTCGATATTTAATAGTGACTTCCACTGGTTTGAAAGTTCTATTTTTCCGTTCTGCTTAGTTAATCGAAAAATAAATTTAACAATGGCAGTATCAGTCTGCTGCGATGTCTATGTATTGTCGTGCTCAAGCTCATTTCAGTGTTACAGCAATTACAGTACGTTTTATCGTACTAGGGATGTTGTGTCAAAATTTTTGAGATGAGTTCAAATGGCTCTGAGCCTATGGGACTTAACATCTGTGGTCATCAGTCCCCTAGAACTTAGAACTACTTAAACCTAACTAACGTAAGGACATTACACACATATCCACGCCAGAGGCAGGATTCGAACCTGCGACCGTAGCAGTCGCGCGGTTCCGGACTCATGAAATACAACTTGTAAGCGTCCGAAACTGATGAACAGCACTCGAGATCTCTCTTTCCCACAGCCGTAGTTATGTGCTCATTCCACCTTAAACCACTCCGAACAGAAATTGCTAGAATATAGGACCTAGATCTCTGTAAGTTGTGACTCATTCCAGAGACTGACCGCCGATCTCATAGTAAAACGATACCAGGTCCTTGCATCTAGTTATGTGCATTACTTTATATTTATTTATGGCTGAGGTCAGCCTCCAATATTGGTAGCCTCTCTGCACTTGGTAGCAAGTTTCTAACTCTGGTGCTACGGGTACATGACGCAGTAAGGACAGTGTGATGGGTGCTCAGAAACAGGCTAAAAAGCTCGTAAGGGTGTTTCAGGATACGTTGTGCTGAGAAATAATCGTTAAGAAAAATATTCGATACGTTGCGTTCTTTCGAAGTTAATTAGCATTGAAGTTAGCCAATCAGGCCGTTGTGCCCGCAAATTCAAACGGCTCGCCAGAGACGGTGTAGCTGAACATATCCTTCGATTGGTTTCCTAAACCCGAACAAGAGAGCGATACAAAAATTAGACATCGGACAGTAGTATGGATCGAACCCGAGCCAACGCTGAGCAGACTAGTGCGCACTGAGAGCGGCTTGAATTTACACACGCACACACGGTCTGACAAACTCTGAAACGGTGCAACGTATCCTATTTTTTCTTAACTGTTATTGCTCTCACAATCTACCCTGCAACACCCTTACAGACTTTCCAGACTTTTTCTAAAAGCACTGTAAATCGGAGAACAGACGAATGGGGAATTACGTGTAGGCGTCAAGGCTTTGTCTTCCACGCCTTATTACATAACGTGGAGGTTGGAGGCTTGCTCGCTCTGTAAGTCACTGGCAGATATGGCGACAGAATGCAGCACTGGGGCAGCCACAGCCGTTCTGCGCTCATTGTTGAACGTGGGGCTCCGCAGCTGACGACCCCTCGTGTTTCCATGTTGTCCCAACAACATCGTCGATTACGACTGCAGACTGTGCGGGATCGTCGAGATTGGACTACGGATCAATGGAAAATTGTCACCTGGTTGATGAATCACGTCTCTTGTTACACCAGGTTAATGTGTAGTGGTGTATGGGGCGCACGTTGGTGTCTCGGCCACGAAATTCACCTGACCTGAACCTTATGAAACATATCTGGAACGGCCACTATCAGCCGACACGTAATTTACAAGAATTGCGCGTCCTATGTTTAGACATCGGGTGCCATATATGTCCGGAAATTTGTCAAGGATTCATTGAATCCGTGTCACACAGAGTCACGGCTGGACTGCATTCCAAAGGTGAACAAACGCGTTGTTAAACAGGTGGTTGTAATCGACGTGGGCCTCTACATCTACATATACATAGCTACTCCGCAAATCGCACTTAAGTGCCTGGCAGAGGGTTTATCGAACCACTTCACAATAATTCTATATTGTTTCACTCTGGAATAGCGCGTAGGAGAAACGAACAGCTATATTTTTCTGTACGAGCTCCCATTTCTCTTATTTTAATATGATGATCGTTTCTCCCTACGTACGGAGAAAGCTGGTGAATGAAATTTCGTGAGAAGATCTCGCGGCAACAAGAAACGTCTTTGTTTCAATGATATCCACCCCAAACCCTGTATCATGTCCGCGACACTGTCTCCCCTGTTTCTCGGTAATACAAAACGTGCTGCGGCGCGTATCACACAACCCTGAGGTACTCCAGACGCTATCTTCGCTTCTTACGATGATCTCCATTAACCTTGTCACTCTTGAGATAAAAGAAATTTGCAGGAAACTTTTCTTTCGTATTTTCCAGCAAGCTAAAAAACAATTACGACACAAATGCAAATGAAGTGTTTGTGTTGGTGAGTCACTAAAGGACAAATGGATATGTGGGCCTCAAGTCTCACTTATCGTGTAAATGTACTAGTCTTTACTTTGTATTTTCCTTCCCCTCTCGTGAATAAAACCATGTTATTCAACAATATACACACACCATTCTCTCTCTCTCTTGCCACCTCCTCCACCCTCGTTTCCCACACACTGTGCATTCCTTCAGCCACTCTCTCTCTGTCGATATCCTCCCCCCCCCCTCACTTATTTCCCTCTCCCCTATATCTGTTCATCTTCTCCTCCTCCGATCTGCGCCTGTCTCCTCCTTCCCCCTTGCTGTCTGTCTATCTCCTCGTCCTTCAGTCTCTCTCATCGTTATCACACTCCCCGCAAGAAGAAGCTGGTGGTTCTTACCCCCACAGTATTTCTTTCCAGAGTGTAATTAACGTGAGTACCAAATTTGATTGAAATCGTTCGATGATTTTAGGATGAGCTCTTCACCCGTGGCTTTACCCTCATACGCAAATGTCAAATATTTTTCACACATGTTTAACATATTTCACGCATAGTTGTACATGTATTTAATCCAAATGTCCAGCGAACTTCGCCCTGCAGTTTTAATTTCACTCAGCTCGATTTTTATGACGTCATATCTCCTGATTAAGCGATGCACAATAATACAATTGTGCAGGTACATCCAGTGGTGTGTCTGCGAAATGTGTTTTGAATAGAGTTAGTAGTAAAGAAATAAAGAAATAAATTAGAACGTCGTGTATGATGCGGCAGTTTCTCATGCGTCTCAGTGTTTGCGACGTCATATCTTCTGAACTTATGTGGTTCAGCGATTTATTTTTGTAGGTACATTCAGCGGCATACGTGGATACCGTTTGTGAGATGTATTGCGAATCTACACTATGTGATCAAAAGTATCCTGACACCTGGCTGAAAATGACTTACAAGTTCGTGGCGCCCTCCATCGGTAATGCTGGAATTCAGTATGGTGTTGGTCCACCCTTAGCCTTGTGACAGATTCCGCTCTCGCAGACATACGTTCAATCAGGTGCTGGAAGGTTTCTTGGGGAATGGTAGCCCATTCTTCACGGAGTACTGCACTCAGGAGAGGTATCGATGTCGGTCGGTGAGGCCTGGCTGAAGTCGGCGATCCAAAACATCCCAAAGGTGTTCTATAGGATTCAGGTCAGGACTCGGTGCAGGGCAGTCCATTACAGGGATGTTATTGTCGTGTAACCACTCCGCCACAGGCCGTGCATTATGAACAGGTGCTCGATCATGTTGAAAGATGCAGTCGCCATCCCCGAATTGCTCTTCAACAGTGGGAAGCAAGACGGTGCTTAAAACATCAATGTAGGCCTGTGCTGTGCTAGTGCCACGCAAAACAATAAGGGGTGCAAGCCCTGTCCATGAAATACACGACGACACCATAACACCAACGCCTCCGAATTTTATTGTTGGCACTACACATGCTAGCAGATGATATTCATCGGGCATTCGCCATACCCGCACCCTACCATCGGATCGCCACATTGTGTACCGTGATTCGTCACTACACACAACGTTTTTCCACTGTTCAGTCGTCCAATGTTTACGCTTCTTACACCAAGCGAGGCGTCGTTTGGCATTTATCGGCGTGATGTGTGGCTTATGAGCAGCGCAGCTCCGTTACAGACGCCATATTGAAGGTTTCATGTAAATATACGGGCTGAAACGAGAATATCCTACGATGCCCCACAACAAATTCGGCATTTTTTCATCCAAAATTGACCGAAAAAAATGTGTTTCATTACGTATTGAACGCCCCTCATACATACATACATATAGTTTTATAATTTATATGCATTTGAAGCAGTAAACTGTATATGCTAATGCAGAGAGAAAATAGGATTTTTAATGTTAGTATTTCATAAATATATGACTTCCAATGAAGGTTTTTGTTAATGTTCTGAAACAGCTCAATAAACGCAAGAAAACGATAAGCATAGAATAATTTCTGAGAAGTAATAATTTACTGCTGCCAGTAAATAAATTTTTACGGTACGTTTTATGTTACGCCTTAAAAACAGTTCTTTTTCGCAATGTGTAAATATTTGCCACATTTGGCGCTCGTGTGTCTTATTGCAGTCACGTTGCCAGCGTTTTGAAGCATTCCTTGCCTTAAAAAAAATTGCTAGTTGGCCAACTTACTTAGCTTACTTCTGAAATTGATTGCAACACAACTCTCCTTGCCTTTTTATTAAATTTTCTACATCATCTATATGTTCACTGACAGAGGAACTCACTACACAAGGGCATCGTATTCTCCTAGCTACTGGCACGACATCCTAACGTTTTCATCGAGCTCAGCAGGACAATCTTCACCCAAAAACGAGAATTCATCATCTTCCCAATCAGATAATTCCTCTTTGCTGACATTAAAAAGAACTTATAATTCCTCATCACTTAATGTTTCGTACATTTCTGTTGAGTGTAGAAATAACAGTTATTTTAGTATTCCATTATCGAACACCAAATTGAAATTAGCAATTATGCATTATATCCTGAGATCGACTTACGAGGACCTTCAGAAAATGTGTTGTTTCATTGTAACGAACAAAATTTATTCAAATCTGAAATAAGTCTCAACATCTACTTGTCGAATAGTTTGCGAACACGATAATTATTTACCTGTGGAAAGATAGGCTATTTTATATGATTTTACCAGGCCTCTTTCCGGGAGCTTTTTGAATTTCTGGGGGTTCTTCCACGAATCGTACTATGTCATCTACTTTCTCCAAAGGTCGCTCTATGTGTTCGTTCCAGCGATAGGTACTTGGACTAGTTGTTACTTGGCATATCTGTGAGAGATCACTGGCTTCAATCTTTCCCAAGTTGCAGAAGCGTAATCTTTGGACGTCAGGGTGAAATGGAAACATGAACGCGTAGCCAAAACTAAACTGAGCCAGCGTGTTTCACGTTTCGTGGCGGGGGCATCTAGCGCTGAGCTAGGAGCTTCGCGGTGGTGGTGACATTACAGCCAGACTATTGGCACCTGTTGTCTGGCGCCCTGGGATCTTCCTACTTATGTAGCAAGTGGACAAATGGAATTGCAGTCATTAATCGTGCTCCACCTTATACAAAGTAGATGTGTGACCAAGTTTCGTTAATGTTTCTTCTGGCCGAAAAATCTGGTTCGTTCGCGAAACACTTCCAAGAAAATGATGACTCCTTTCCTCGGTTACACTGCATCTGTCGAACCAATTGCTAGACTGTGCAGTGGAATTAAAGGATCACTTTCTCGAAACCCCTTCATTGCGACGTATAATTTTGAAATTTGGCTCAAAGCTACTTAGAGTGTGGTGCCCTGCGACGTCGCCCTCCGGCTCGACGACGCCTCAGACATCAAGATGTCGACACAAAAGCCAGGCTCAGAAAGTCACGTCACGTTAATGATGTCACACTGTCACCAAATTTCATCACGATTTTGCCCAACGCCACCGCGAGCATGTCACACGATGGGAAAGTTGTCACAGTCCCACTTATCCACATTTCACCCCTCCTTCCTGACGCCTCTGCGAAGGAGGTCAGAAGCGCGACGCCCAGCGTTGAAATCACGCGACTTTCTTTTGAGTTGCACCTTAGAATCTACACGAAAAGGCCTCAATGGGTGGCATAAGGAGCGTTCACGAATCCATTCCTTTCCTTGGAAAGTTAACTCCGACACATTTCGAGATCGAATACGACAGTCTGCAGTGTGATGAGCAACAGGGGGACGTGTGACACGTCAACCGTAGCGTTAGATAAAATTGTGACGACAATCTGACATCATTAATCCACTTTACACATCGCATGAACTTCTGAGCTCTGTCCTTTTTTCGCAGGTGTCGACACGTTGCTGTCTGAAACGTCGTCGAGTGCGAGGGTAACGTCGCAGGGCGCCACGATGTTGCTCCATTACAGAGAAATGTTGTAGGCGCCTTTGAGCCAAATTTAAAACTTATGCGTCGCAATAGGAGACAATTACTGGGCTTCGAAAAAGTGATCCTTTAATTCTATTGCGCAGTGTACATCCTACCGCAGAACGGTTAATGATCAATGATACACACCTGTTTGTTTTCCACAAGTCGTCGATGAAATTGTAAGTAGGCTGTTTAGGTTTTTATGTTGATAACGCCACGTAGCGCTCTATATGAAAATCACTGATTGTGCTGTGTGAAGTCTGGCTGGTTGGCATTGTTGGAATAGTCGCTATTGTAGTGTTGGGCAGTTGGATGTGAACAGCGTGTAGCGTTGCGCAGTTGGAGGTGAGCCGCCAGCACTGGTGGATGTGGGGAGTGAGATGGCGGAGTTTTGAGAGCGGATGATCTGGACTTGTGACCATCAGAGACAGTAAATTTGTAAGACTGGATGTCATGTACTGATATATTTATTATGACTTTTGAAAGCTATTAAGGTAAGTACATTGTTTGTTCTCCATCAAAATCTTTCATTTGCTAACTATGCTTATCAGTAGTTAGTGCCTTCAGTAGTTAGAATCTTTTATTTAGCTGCCAGTATTGGCGCTCGCTGTATTGCAGTAGTTCGAGTAACGAAGATTTTTGTGAGGTAAGTGATTCATGAAAGGTACGGGTTATTGTTAGTCAGGGCCATTCTTTTGTAGGGATTTTTGAAAGTCAGATTGCGTTGTACTAAAAATACTGTGTGCCAGTTTAGTGTTGATCAGAATAAGTAAAAAGAGTAACGTCTGAGTACGTTCAGTTTTGCTCAGCTGTTTGACAATCAATCAACGTAAAGGTTCTCCAGCACAGTAATTCATGAACTGTTTTTGAGGGGACGTTTCAAAATCAAGAAAAACAACCGATAACTTCGCATCACTGTTCGTGATATTCTGTATCTGAAATCTGAAGAGTAATAAGCGCTGGCGGTGGGGAAGTGGTCTTTCCCGGAGTACCTACAACTGTCGTACAGGATGAGTAAAAATCAATTTCCGGTATAGCGTGCAGCACATCATGCGGTGAGTTAAGTAGACTATATTCGGGAGCGTTTCGTACATTAGTTGTATCAATCACAAATTTCTGTATTCAGTATTGTGTTAACACATTTACTGGTGAAGTAACATTGCGCACTGCGTCGCCACTGATTTAAAAGGCACACTACGGAAGGGTTGTATAACTTTGAAGGCAGCCTGTAGGACCTCTTCATCACGTAGTGGGGCTGACACAGTGGCTACTCGTTCACTCGATCTTTAGTTTGCAGACAAACAATAACAGTGCCAGCTGTTACAATTTTGTAATTTTACGGATAAATTATGGAATTTATTTATTATTGGTCCTATTTGCCTTATTTATCGTATAAATAATATTTTTATCCGTTTAAGTCCAGCAAAAATTGAGTACCATGATTTTATCCACCCCAAGAAGCTGTTGAACCCTTCTAAGCCATGTTCCTGAAGTAACTACCAACATCAGAGTCGAGAAATATGGTTCCAGAATTAGTTGGAATCTATGCAAATTTCTAAAAAGCAAAGGCGAATATTGAGAGAAACAATGAAATTAATTCTTTCATTTTTGTTGTAAAATCTCGAAAGGTAGCATTCGTAGAAATGTGTGTAGGAGGAACACAGGGCAGGTCGTTACCTCCTGGATAGCCCCCGCATTTAGTAGGCTCCTAGTTTCGCTACCTATTTCCACCAAACAATACGAAAAATGAAACACGTGCCATTAGACCTGAGATCGAAGTCTTTCAACACTGTCCACGTTGTTAAACGATTCGTGTACACATCGTTCTATAGCGAAGTTCGTAGTACGTCGATTGAGACATGATGGTACAGTGTAGTAACAGCTCGACCGTTGCGCCGTTTAATATTCGTGGTGCCATTCACCGTTGAACAGTACACGAATTCCTCTGTTCTGACGTGGGAAAGCCGCGATGAAAGGAACCGGCGGGACGGATTTTCACGGCCGTTTGATTGCGCGCCAGAACCGAGGGCTAGATTCGGAGCACGTAGCTTTTATGCCGGCGAGGTTTCATTAACGAACGATATAAAGCCGCCGTAAAACAGAAACGAGCCAAGGCCGCGGCCTTTATTGCGCGAACCAGTAAACGCAAATTAGCGACGACTGCCAAACGCAACACGGCACAACCTCAAATATTCTGTCTTTCTCTCTCTGTTCATTCTCCACTGCCTGGGAGTAAACGCCGCATAATCTGTCACACGCTGCAGACCTGCATCCCGAAAAGGTCTTTCGCCGAACTTGCAATTTAAACATCTGTTGCAAATTTCACGTCACTACTTGACGGAACATGGTAATACGAGCACAAATGAAACATTTTCTTCACATTCTACATCAATTGTTATCTTTTCACTAACAATGGGGCTTTGCCTACTGATCGTCACCGATTTCTTCCAAATTTATAGTACAGCATGTCCATAATTAAAGTTCTAGAGTCAAAACGGTGTAAAAAGAGACCGCTGCTCAGAATGACGTCAAATGTGAACAGCGTATTATTGACGAAGGGAGAAACGGCATGGGAAAAAATGACCAATAAATGTCCGGCTCACGGATGTTCCTTAGTTTCCGCCCGAGAGGCCCAGCATGACTGTCACCATGAAAGATCGAGCGTTACAGGTACAGCTTTTTAACACGAATGGTGACTGCCCACCAGGCGCCGTGCAGAAGTTTCGGACACTCAAGGATATGAAAGAAGGCGTTCGTCCGATGTCTGCTAAGGGTTTGGAGAAAACGGTTACAAAATACAAAAATACAGCTTATTTTGAAGTGAAATATGGAGGAAAGCAGTTGATCCGACGTCTGTCGAACATGTGGGCACAGCATTGCTAGAAGGGTCGAACGGTGGTGTGCAAACATGCGGTGAACGGGGAAGTGCCCGAACCTCGGATATACCTGCGAGCACGGTGTATAAAATCCTGCGAAACATCCTACATTGTTTTCCTGACAACATCATCCATGTTTAGGAGCTGCATCATGTTGATCTGCCACCAAGACAAAGGTCCTCTCTGGAATTTCTTGCTCGCATGGAAGTAGACAATGGCCATGGAACATTCTACGGACAAACGAAGCTCATTTACATCTCCAAGAACAAGTCAATAAGCAGAACAGCAGAATATCTTCAATGGAAAATCTGCTCGCTTGTTAACCGGTACCACTTCACCCTGCAAAGGTGATTCCGTGGTGCGTGTTGATGGCATCGCTTATCGTAGGCCCGTGTTTTTTCGAGGAGGTGAGTCCTGGGGTTCCCGTTACGTGTACCGTCACTGATAACGCTCCGAGAGTCTTTTGTGCACCATTGTCCTTCCAACCCTTCAACAGCACGTACGGGTGGACAGTATCATTTTTATGCAAGACGGCGCTCCTCTGCACTTTGCTCAGTCGGTGAAGCGGCTGCTGCTGAGGCATTTCGGAAATGCTATAAGTATCAGCCGTCATTTTCCTACAGTGTGTCCGTCCACATCACCTGATCTTAATCTTTGTGACTTCTGGCTGTACGGTGATCTCAAAGATGTTGTATTCAGTGCTTCAATTACGAACGTAGCTGAACTGGAGGCGCGCATTGCGCAACGCATACTGAACGTCGCCCCAAAGGTACACCGATCTGTTGTGAAACATGCTGTTTCTCGATTTCAGTTTATGGCAGAAAACGGTGGGCAGCATATTGAACGTGTCTTGCGCCAGTCTCACGACAATTAGAAACCGACATCATTTTTATTTGGCTTTTGGCAACAGGACAATTAAAAACCGATTTTTCTCGTCCGATGGATGGGCTTATCTAACAAACAATGCCACAACTGTTGATTTCCGTGCTTGTGCAGTTATGCACATTGAATAGTGCGGTGGTGTAATGTGCAACTCGAACCATAGCCACCGTATTGCGATTCATCTGTCATTTGTAGCCGACCCCATTTACTTTAAGACGCTTACAGTTCCATTTATTGGTAAAATTTTCGATAATTTTTTTGTTCCATGACGTTTCCCCATGCGTCAATAATATGCTTTTCAAATTTGGCGTCATTCTGAGTAGTGGTTCTCTCTCTACAGCCTTTTGAAACTGGAACTTTAATTATGGCTCTGAGCACTATGGGACTTAACATCTGAGGTCATCAGTCCCCTAGAACTCAGAACTACTTAAACCTAACTAACCTAAGTACCTCACACACATCCATGCCCGAGGCAGAATTCTAACCTGCGACCGTAGTGGTCGCGCGGTTCCAGACTGAAGAGACTAGAACCGGTTGGCCACACCGGCCGGCTAAACATGCATGAGCAGCACTTGTTCATCTTCGCAGCTGTGAAACGCATTTCCTCTACTGAACAAGTGCTCATAGGTCTTAAAGTACCCATTTTAGAGCCCATGTATACTAGACATTTTTTCTGTTTTGTTCCATGCTACAACCTATGAAAGTTTCTTACCCTAAACTCTTAGCAAAAATAGTACCACTGCACGTATTCCACTGTCAGACGTATCCGAACGGTTTTCGCTTATAACTTTTGACTCGTTCGTTTCCAGTACAGGGATCCTTACCTCACATTGATACATTCATCCTTCTCCATCATCCTAGGAAGTTTGTAACATCATCAGGGAATCATCCTGTATACACATAAATTTATAGACGCCGGCATCTGTAGTTTTGACTCTCTGTAGCGCCGTTGGATGCCTTTCCCGGACATAGGTCCCTATGTAAAACTTGATCTACAAAGTCCCCTCTACGACCTCTAGAAAAGAGAGAGAGAGCAATTTTCAAGTTGCAAGCTTCCTATCTTTTTCTTTTATCACAGTTGCCGCTGAAACTATTCCTGTGAACCTGCGCAGGGTTACGCTCCACAGAAGTGCACCGTCAACCTACATCTTGCTCTAATCGCCAGTTGTCCAGAATTACGCCTTCTTAGTTTCATGCATAGCAGCTTAGTTTCGATCTCGGCAAATGTCGGGATGGTTCGTTTGAAAAACACGGCCAGTTTTATTCCCAATGAGCTTATGCCGTGATTCTGTTGTCTTTGTCGTTAAAATCTAATATTCCCTTCTTTTCTAGTAAGTTCGTAATATCCGCTTAGAACTTCAGATTTTTCAAATTTTGATTTACTGCACTTATTCATAGTTTATTTTCGTAACATTTGGAGCCTTGAGAACGTGTTTTATCGTTTCTTTCAAGCGAAGGTTGTAATTTTCTAGATTTTAGGTAACATTTCCTAGGGAAACTAATTAGCGCATGGAAATCTCAGTTCGTATGTTTCCAAGTAGGAATTATCCAGTAGTAATATCTTTTATATACATAGACTTCTTCTGCCAATTCGTTTCACTCTGGTGAGCAGCTTCGTGCTTGTAGTTAAAACACTGGTCTGACATTCGGGAAGAGTGGTGAGGAATTTCCCTTACGGAAATTCCGGTTTAGGTTTCCATGGTTTCCCTAAGTTGCTTTAGGCAATTACCGGGATAGTGACTTTGAAAAGGATACGCTCTTGACAACCTTGTCCTCACTAGAACATTTAACACTGATCTACTTTCTTTCCTCAGGCAGTTTCAGCAGCGTTAAGTTTAGAAAATCCTTGCAGCTAATATCAATAATGGCGACAGTGTCCTCTTGCCATAAATCTTTCCACATTGTTTAGACCAAAGTGAGAGTGAAAAGTGAGCAATTGATGCAACTTACCTGTATGTTATCGTATTTAGAACCAACGACTTTTCATCTAATACACGGAGATGCATTTCCTTAGCGACTTCCAGTTGCTTAATAGGACACGCGTTTCGCAATACGGCTCCTCGAGAAATATTTTACACAAAAGCTCCGACTCTGTGAACTGCAGCGATGGCTCGATGTAATACAATCGACCCTGAATTTGTACGTGATCTGGAAACACACAGCAATATCGAAAAGCTGTGTTATCTCATAATGGTTTTTCACGATCTGACAAACGTCACTGGAGCTAGAGATTTTATAATGCGAACGATTTGCATATACAGATGACGTCGAGGCTCATTTGCACACGACAAAGCAACCTGTGACCCTGTGTTAATCTGTACTCGGAAGCCATACATTTATAACCTTTTGAAACTCGATAGCGTTCGGATCATTCTCCCGTACAAATTACTGCGTAAGCATAATTTCTAACATATATTTTGTTCCAACTTTTCATAGCTTAGCACCGAGATGTAGTCAGTCAGTTGCGTCGTGTAGTTGGTTGTGATGGGGACATCTACACGTCACAGGCCAACATGCGTAGTGTGGCGGTGGATAATTCCATGATAATCCTGCTCTGTTTCATTTCCGAATGGTGCACGGGAAGAATGACTACGCATGAGCTCGAATTTCTGAGATTTTTGAGTCATGCTCAGTTTTTACCTCACTCTTTATAGACTGTAGGTTTTCGGAACTTTAACTCTTATCCTCTGTTGTAGCGTCTGTCACTGGGATGTGATGGGCTGTCTCCCTGACGCTCTTGCGCTTATTAATGCAAACCGAGACCTGACGCGCTGCTCTCCATTGGATTTTTTCTATCTCCCCTCTTACTCCTACCTGTGTCCGCCCCTGGTAGCTGAGTGGTCAGCGCGACGGAATGTCATACCTAACGGTGCGGGTTCAATTCCCGGCTGGGTCGGAGATTTTCTCCGCTCAGGGACCGGGTATTGTGTTGTCCTTACCATCATCATTTCATCCCCATCGACACCAAGTCGCCGAAGTGGCGTCAACTCGAAAGACTTGCACCAGGCGAACGGTCTACCCGACGGGAGGCCCTAGCCACATGGCATTTCCATCCTACCTCTTCCATACTGACAAGCAATACTCAAGAATCGTTCAAACAAGAATTTTTAATCTACATATTTCGTGGAAGAATATGATTTCCTTAGGATTCTTCTACTAAATTTCAGTCTGGCATCCCATCTTTCATACAGCCAGTTTTACGTGGTAGTTCCACTTTAAATCGCTCCGGAAGCCTATTACTAGACATTTAACGCTTTGTACTGTTGCCATAGGTTGATCTCTTCGCTTCTTGACTTCCTAAGTAATAGAACCCAGTCCTCGATGGTAAGTGTTCATCGGAGGTGAGGGTACCATATGGAGTGCCCCAGGGAAGTGTGGTAGGTCCGCTGTTCTTTTTTGTCTACATAAATGATCTTTTGGATAGGGTGGATAGCAATGTGCGGCTGTTTGCTGATGATGCTGTGGTGTACGGGAAGGTGACGTCGTTGAGTAACTGTAGGAGGATATAAGATGACGTGGACGGGATTTGTGATTGGTGTAAAGAATGGCAGCTAACTCTAAATAGAGATAAATGTAAATTAATGCAGATGAATAGGCAAAAGAATCCCGTAATGTTTGAATGCTCCATTAGTAGTGTAGCGCTTGACACACACACGTCGATTAAATATTTGGGCGTAACATTGCAGAGCGATATGGAGTGGGACAAGCATGTAATGGCAGTTGTGGGGAAGGCGGATAGTCGTCTTCGGTTCATTGGTAGAATTTTGGGAAGGTGTGGTTCATCTGTATAGGAGACCGCTTATAAAACACTAATACGACCTATTGTTGAGTACTGCTCGAGCGTTTGGGATCCCTATCAGGTCGGATTGAGGGAGGACGTAGAATCAATTCAGAGGCGGGCTGCTAGATTTGTTACTGGTAGGTTTGATCATCTCGCGAGTGTTACGGAAATGCTTCAGGAACTCGGATGGGACTCTCTAGAGGAAAGGAGGCGTTCTCTTCGTGAATCGCTACTGAGGAAATTTGGAGAACCAGCATTTGAGGCTGACTGCAGAACAATTTTACCGCCGCCAACTTACATTTCGCGGAAAGACCACAAAGATAAGATAAGAGAGATTAGGGCTCGTACAGAGGCATATAGGCAGTCATTTTTCCCTCGTTCTGTTTGGGAGTGGAACAGGGAGAGAAGATGCTAGTTGTGGTACGAGGTACCCTCCGCCACGCACCGTATGGTGGATTGCCGAGTATGTATGTAGATGTAGATGTAGATCTCCTATCTTGTAAGACAACAATAATACGTCTTTTCACATATGCATGCTCAATGCTTTACATTTGTCTGTGTTCAGGGTCAGATTCCAGACCCTAGGTAAAGCGTCTATTCTCTGCTAAATTTTCTGACACTGACAGCCTGGCCATCCTGTCCGTACTGTCGTGCTACGTTACGTGTAGTTATGTGAATGAATGGGAGTGAGAGTGAAAGCGAATTGTCACACGTCAGTCTGCAGAATCTGACAACAGATCCCACATGGCCGGTTTATTCTTCATCGCCATTTTAACAATACGTGGCAGTCATTCAGTAACAAATAATAAGCTCATTGGACAAAAATTTAGACACCCCAGTGCGCACGCACAGATGAATCGTTAAGCCTTTACAAATGGTGCAGAGATCGAGTCAAGTGCTCAACCGCTCTCGCACTGCCTCTCCGTGAGCGTAAGGCAGTAGCGGTCACAGAAACAGTTATGTTTCGAGTGTACATTGTACATAAACATGGGTAAATGTAAAGACGTGACATAGTGGCGAAAAGGGGCAATCGTGTTTGGCCGTGTTCGTGGCCACATGGTGTGTGACGATGCTCGATTTGTTGATATTCGACGGCGGGCTGTTCAACGTGTCACACGTGTCGTCACAAAACACGGCGTCGGAATTGTGGTCGGAAAAAATTCCTGACAGTGTTACCGGAGACGTGTTTCACGGCTTGTGAATCAAAATCGCTTCCAAACCCGACGGGAATTGGTGCAGGCAGTGAACGAGGGTGTCTCAACTTGTCAGGGAGAGAACATTGCTACGGAAACTATGTGCAATTAACATTTGGTGTCGGTCACCTCCGAAGAGGTCGCTGCTCACATAGGCACATAAATACTGCAACGGCAAAGTTCATCGGGCTGGAGGAATATGTGACTGTTTCTGAACACTCCCCCACTCTGTCACATCTCGACTGATCTGCAGTATCACCTGACTTGAACCCCACTGAAAACCTGTGAGGCATGTTGGAACAGCGGGTAAAACGGCGACATCAGCATCCCCGCGATTTGGTGGAACTGCACGAACAAATTCTCAGTGAATGGCTTAATCTCGACACGACGTAACTGCTCGACCTTGTGGACTCACTTCAGAACCGAATACAAGCGGTTATCAAGTCCAGGGACGGAATTAAATGATGCTTGTAAAGATCTCTCTAGCGAAGACTAATATTTGACCGGAGAGCTTATTACAGTCAAGGGAGTTGCGGTGAGAACCCTTTAAAGTTGCCGGTTATCTTTGGAACTTTCACTATTTAATATTTCGAGGATTATTTACCTCAGGCTCAATGCAAAGATACATTTCTATATGTAGTTATGAATTGCTACCAACATAGGTTTATCTTTACAACAGTCTGTAAGGCGTTCAGGAAAATTTTACTGAGTTCCCGTTCAACGGGCCGATCAGGTCTCAGCCTGCATCGCGGCGAACTGTGGGTTCCGAATTTGAAGGGACAAAATACGCACATTACGCACATCAAAAAAGGTTTTGCATCACCCCGGTTCTCAGAATTCCTGAAGATAGACGTTGACTGAAAATATTGAATCACAGACACAGTACCTTTGACCGTTCAGAGATGTCACTAAACCCGCCCAAGGATGTAAACAACCATGCATGACAAGGCCCTAATAGACGGAGGGGGTCCAAAAGCCGATCAGTTCCAGTCATTCTACCAGGAAGGAGGTACACAGCTCGTGTTGTCTGTTGTTCAACCATGCCTAGACGGTCAATACCGTGGTTCGATCGCGTCCCCATTCTTACGTTGTGCCAGGAAGGGCTCTCAACAAGTGAAGTGTCCAGGAGTCTCGGAGTGAACCAAAGCGATGTTGCTCGGACATGGAGGAGATACAGAGAGACAGGAACTGCCGATGACATGCCTCGATCAGGCCGCCAAAGGCCTACTATTGCAGTGGATGACCGCTACCTACGGGTTATGGCTAGGAGGAACGCTGACACCAACGCCACCACGTTGAATAATATTTTTCGTGTAGCCATAGGACGCCGTCTTACGACTCAAACTGTGAGCAATAGGCTGCATGATGCGTAGCTTCACTCTCGACGTCCATGGCGAGGTCCATCTTTGCAACACGACAGCATGGAGCGCCATACAGAAGGGCCCAACAATATACCAGATGAACAACTCAGGATTGGCATCACGTCCTCTTCACCGATGAGTGTCGCATATGCCTTCTACCAGACAATCGTCGAAGTGTTTGGAGGCAACCTGGTCAGGCTGAACGTCGTAGACACACTGTCCAGCGAGTGCAGCAAAGTGGAGGTTCCCTGCTCTTCTGCGGTGGCATTATGTGGGGCCGACGTACGCCGCTGGTGGTCATAGAAGGCGCCGTAACGACTGTACGATACTTGAATGTCATCCTCCAATCGATAGTGTGGTGTCGCCGCCTGACACCACACTTGCTAGGTGGTAGCCTTTAAATCGGCCGCGGTCCGTTAGTATACGTCGGCCCGCGTGTCGCCACTATCAGTGATTGCAGACCGAGCGCCGCCAAACGGCAGGTCTAGAGAGACTTCCTAGCACTCGCCCCAGTTGTACAACCGACTTTGCTAGCGATGGTTCACTGACAAAATACGCTCTCATTTGCCGAGACGATAGTTTAGCATAGCCTTCAGCTACGTCATTTGCTGCGACCTAGCAAGGCGCCATTATCAGTTGCTATTGATATTGTGAATCATGTACCGTCCAGACCGACGTTCACCATTAATGGATTAAAGTTAAGTATTCCACCAGCTACGTCCTTTTTTCTAAATTCTAATTTCCTTGTCCTGTTCCAGACCTCACGCCAGCCTGCGTGAGCTAAAACGCGTGCCTTTCGGCCTCCTCTAGTAACACGGTGTTGGCTCTCCTGCCAACCAAAACAGATAGTGCAACCATATCGGAAGCATATTGGCGAGACATTCGACTTCATGGATGACAATTCGTGCCCCCATCGTGCACATCTTGTGAATGACTTCCTTTAGGATAACGACATTGCTCGACTAGACTGGCCAGCATGTTCTCCAGACATGAACCCTAACGGACATGTCTGGGATATGTTGAAAAGGGCTGTTTATGGACGACGTGACCCAGCAACCACTGAGGAATTAGCGCCGAATCGGCGTTGAGGAGTGGGACAATCTGGACCAACAGTTCCTTGATGAACTTTGCTGATAGTATGCCACGACGAACACAGGCATGCGTCAATGCAAGAGGACGTGCTACTGGGTATTAAAGGTATCGGTGTATACACCATCTGGACCACCACATCTGAAGGTCTCTCTGTATGGTGGTACAGCCGGCCGCGGTGGTCTAGCGGTTCTAGGCGCGCAGTCTGGAACCGCGCGACTGCTACGGTCGCAGGTTCGAATCCTGCCACGGGCGTGGATGTGTGTGATGTCCTTAGGTTAGTTAGGTTTAAGTAGTTCTAAGTTCTAGGGGACTGATGACCACAGTAGTTAAGTCCCATAGTGCTCAGAGCCATTTGAAGCCATTTTTTATGGTGGTACAGCATACAATGTGTGGTTTTAATGAGCAATAAAATGGGCGGACATGATGTTTATGTTGATCTCTATTCCAATTTTCTGTACAGGTTTCGGAACTCTCGGAACCGGGCTGATGCAAAACTTTTTTTTGATGTGTGTGCTTTTGCGGAGTCTAGCCTGAGGTCTTCTCTGCGCAGTCCGATGTCGCGGTTCCGTGTTGGGGCACGACGGTGTGGTAAGGCTCAATTTGGCTGTGTGTAGGATGAACACATTCAATACGCGCTTATTCACGGAGATCGTGTAGCTTACGCGTATTTATTTTCTTGGTTCGAATTGCGAGTTCTGAAGTGCAGAATTTAACGACAGCTTTCCTGACGTTAAAACATGTCTTTCACGTGGAGATATGATCCTTCTGCTTTTATGAAGGGAGTAGGTTTCGGTACACAATGCACAAGCTGCTTGCTATTAATCCATTCGAATGTTAGAATACTGAAATTCGCCACACTACCTGCCAGGCAGCCTTATTCGACGCCAGCCGGTGTGGCCGTGCGGTTCTAGGCGCTTCAGTCTGGAACCGCGTGACCGCTACGGTCGCAGGTTCGAATTCTGCCTCGAGCATGCATGTGTGTGATGTCCTTAGGTTAGTTAGGTTTAAGCAGTTCTAAGTTCTAGGGGGCTGATGACCATAGATGTTAAGTCCCATAGTGCTCAGAGCCATTTGAACCTTATTCGACATTCTCCTTTATCTCATTTGTGAAATGTGTTTGTGAGCACTAATGTTGCAAGTGCAGTCGTGGGTTAACTACTTTTTGGAGACAATCACACGGATTTATATCAAAATGTATTTCTAATCAATTAATTTTCCTTGGCACCACTTTCCCTCTCAGACGTGTTTACGCCGAGCTGCCCTTCGCAATTAGCACAATATCATTAAATGCAGGATGTAGTACTTGCCGCAAGCAATGGTAGTAATTTTGTGGTGTTCTTGCTATTATAAATTTCAAACTGGAACCAATTAGACTTTGATTTTTTGTGTAATATTTTTCAGTACAAAAGGTACGTGACAGAGTACGACGCAGCTGGCTGAGTCGCAGTTATTCGTTATATATACTTACATGTAGTGTGATATTTCTGAGCTTGGGTTTTTATGTCCATTGCACGTCAGGAGGCTAAAAGTGCCTTTGCTTAAACGTTTTTCGTAAAAAGTAAGATGCTCGTTACAACTAATCACGTTCATGTACATCAATTTTCTCTTGATATACCAATTAGCAATAGCTGTGTTAAGTACGTATTTTCTGTCTAGGTCATATTCTACAAATTTTACAGTCACATTGCTAGTTAAAATTCGTGGGTCTAAAGGTAATATATGAGAAGAATTTTCAATTCAGGGCGTATTTCAGACTTCATTTTACAGGTAATTCGTTTTCAAAAGCTTACAACCTGCTTCACTAGAATTCTCTTGAATCACTCCCTAGCCCAGTCTACGCTCCTTCTTGGTCGTTTTTCGTTTAAAATATCCTGGCATAGGCTAGTACATTCATACACATTTAATATTAATTGGGATTACGTGACGTGGATGTAGGCTATGGCCAGATTCATTCACCAGCTACCCTTAATTTGCAGTGAGAGTGAGCAGGAGTTGAACTCCTTGGTAACCTACTTTGGTCTACAGCCGTGTGCATACTCTACAAAGTGGGAGGAGGAGGAGATAGCGTTCAACGTCTTCTCGACAACGAGGTCAATAGAGACAGAGCACAAATCCGATTAGGGAAGGAAATTGGCCCTGACCTTTCAAAGGAAGCATCCCGGCGTTTGACTGAGACGATTTAAGGAAATCGCGAAAACGTAAATTTGGATGGTCGGACGCGGGTTTAAACCGTCGTTCTCCTGAATGCAAGTCCAGTGTGCTAGCCACTGCGCCACCTCACTCGGTTCCCAAAATGGTGTAAAATACAAAACAGAGGTAACATCGTGTCAACATTAACGATACACGGTGCGCACAAAATAAGTTATTATTTGTGTTCGGCAAAAACAGGGGCAACTCATTCGTGTAATTTATTTACGTAGAAACGGCTACTTTAGAACATTAAAATCGGAAGGATGATTATACTGACAGAAACAGGGAGATTTTCTTAGGTTGCTGGGTACTTGCTCGGCGACAGTTGATCGTACTTTCCGGGAGGGGGCCGGGGGGGGGGGGGAGGCAGGGGGGTCAATGCAGTATAGAAAGGGGGGTTGGGATAGTTTTTCATATTGTGTGACTAGGTAAGCGCAATGACAATAGCGATTTTCTCAGTCTGAGCCGTACTACGCGAGTGCGGATTAAATTCGCTAATAAGGTCATCACTCACGCCGGTATTAAATACGCACCTTTGTCAAAGTTAGAGTGGAACGCAGTGTTAGTGAAACAGCTCAGATTTGACCGCAAAACATACGACGTACGCACGTGAATGAAAAGATCGCCTTCGTAACCATACACTGTTAAATACGGAGTTGAACCGCCTTGATACTCCAGCTGTACACTGCTATACAATCAAATCGGCATGTTCGTCTTCACTCAGCAGCAGAAGACGGGAGGAAACGGAGAAGAAAGTACTATTGCTGAAGGACTGCAGCGCCAGGAGAACCTGACGTAACTCAGGCACACGTGGCAGAGCTGAGAGCTTCGGCACTGCAAGTGCTTTCAAGCCACCCACACTTCAAACCTGATAAGGCTGAGGTGCTAAGTGGATAGGCTCTTCAGAAAAAGAATGACCTCCTTCTGGACCGGAGGGGCTGCAGCAGTCGCCATTTCAGGAACTGACGTCATTTGCGATTTCTACACAAGCACTCTTGCTACACTCGTTAAACGAGCGCGATTTGCATTAGCGAGTCATTAGATCGAGGGTTTGATCCCCATCTGTGTAAAGAATTTCTTTGAAATTTAATTCAGCTCCGGCAAAAATATCCGACACATTCGCGATGGACAACTCACGTATCTGTAATCTGTCAGGCTATTAAATTATCAGAATGACTTTATTTTGGAGTGTGTTTCAACATCTGTGATGGCACTCTCAGGGGGCATTATGGCCTCCATACATGCCATAAACCTTGGGTGCACTACACAGTGTCAATAAGTGGAAGAAAGTAACAAATATAAGCGCAATATTCGTTATTACTATTTGGTCTTGACTTACTTGTTGTACAAAATTTTCATCTTTTATACATCTTTCACTAGTCTTGTCACGTGTAAACCTGCTCCATCGTTTCTACTCTTCCTGTAACTCCCCTCGTCCCCTACCAAGCTCTGAGGATATTTACACTGTATGCTGCAACTGCGTTACTGAGTCTTGCGTGAGCATGAGTAGCGAGAACTGGATATGCGAACAAGTTTTACTGTTCGAACTGTAATGTACATCTACGTACATATTCCGCAAGCCACCGTACGTTGCGTGGCGGAGAATACCTCATTCCACTACTAGTCATTTCCATTCTTGTTCCATTCCCAAACAGAGCGAGGGAAAAAGTACTATCTACATGCCTCAGTACGAGCCCAAATTTCTTTCATGTTATCTGCGTGGTACTTACGCGAAATATGCTTTGGCAGCAGTAGAATCGTTCTGCCGTCAGCTTTAAATGTCGGTTCTCTTAATTTTCTCAATAGTGTCCCGCGAAAAAGACGTCGTCTTCTCTCCAGGGATTTCCACTTGAGGTCACGAAGCATCTCCGTAACACTCGCGTATTGATCGAACCTACCGGTAACAAATCTAGGAGTCCGCCTTTGAATTACTTCGGTGTCTTCCTTTATTCCGACCTCATGGGATCCAAAACACTCGAGCAGTACTCACGAATGTATCGCACTAGTGTTCTATACGTAGCCTCCTTCACATATGAATTACATTGTCCTAGAATTATCCAATAAACCCAAGTCGATCATTCACGTTGCCTACGGCTTTACATGCTTATTCCGTTTCATTTGGCTTTTCAGCGTTACGCCTAGATATTTAATCGATGTGACTGTGTTTAACAGTACACTAATAATGTTTTATTCGAACATTACGGGTTTGCTTTTCCTACTCATCCGCATCAACCTACATGTTTCTGCATTTGGAGCAAGCTGCCATTTATCACACCAACTATAAACTTTGTCGAAGTCACCTTGTATCCTTCTACAGTCACTCAGCGATGTACACCACAACATCATCAGCAAACAGTCGCAGATTGCTATTCAACCTTTCTGTCGGTTCATATATGTATATAGAGAATGAGAGAGGCCCTATCACACTACTCCCGACGATAACCTTGGCTCTGATGAACACTCGGCGTCCAGGTCAACGTGCAGGTTTCTGTTACTTAAGATGCCTTCGAGTCACTCACAGATCTGGGAATCTATTCCGTGTGCTCGTACCTCCGTTAACAGTCTGCGTTGTACGCTATAAAGGAGATTACTCTGTCCGCGATATTTATATGACTAGTTGCATGGGCAGTTACACAGGTAAATGTTGTAATTATCTCTCTGTTTGCTACTTATTGTCAGCGTACATGAAGTGGTACTTAGCCTTGTTTCGTTTTATTTTTATTTTGTGTGTGAAGATGGAAGAAGGAAAGTTCATGCCGCTCCAATAGAACTAATACAATGGCTTGCCGAATGTCCCATCACACTCCCGGACTGAGAGGGAAGTGTATGCAGCTCCTGCGCTGTAGGGTACAGCACGAAGCACGAACTGTGCGCGCACATACTTAACAACGAAACCTGTCTCTGGGCCTCCCGTCATCTTCGTTTGTGGCCCGTCCTGTGGTGATACGAACCGAGCAGCGCCACCCGGAAGTCAGGGTCAGCGGGTTATGCCGCCTAGTTTAACCTTTTAATTGACACACTTTCTCCCAGCCAACACAGCCATTGTACAAGCGCTAACAGTCCTAATACATATTCACTGGCATTGTTTTACTCTATTATTATTGGGTATGCACAGATGACAGCGTCTGTCTTGGTAGTTTGTCACCAGACGTCATTCGCAAGAGAAAAAAGAGCTACCAGATGCCAAGTTTACATTGTTTATGTTTTGTTTCTTCGCGAATGAGGAAAGACTTTCACACAGGCTTTGTAGGATCACTTTTGTAAAACATACATGTCCGTTTACATTGGTTTGCTAAAAATGAAGTAACATTTTAGGTACAACAAGTCCTTATTTGCTAACTAAAAACATACCTTTTGTTTTTTTAAACATATACACATACATTCTTCCTTACATTCACCAAGCTCCATGTACTCAGAAAAAACACTAAAATAATTTTTCCGCATACTTAAAAGCAGTGCCCAATAGAGGACACATCGTTAGGACGTCGAGAACAAAGGCTAGGAAAGTTGTTTACTAAGATTATTTCATAAAGTAATGCGGGACAACAAAGTTTGTGTTGGTCTCTAAGATCTTTAGCGAAGACCGTGCGGTGTTGCTTCGTGGCATAGGGGGAAGTAGAAAGTAATTTCCAAAGACTTTTACCGACTGCATTATCAGCACACTAAATGTGTACACAGTAAAAGATAAACATGCCTAAAATATTTCTTACCAAGAGAAGTGATAAATATTGGTGTCTTATATTTCTTTTTTTCAGATTATACCTACGGAAAGATTGATTATATTCATATTTCATTTCATTTTGGAAGTCCATGTCTGTATTCCTTCAGGGATAGAAGTCTTCCGAAGGAAAAACAGAGGGGTGACTCAAGTTATATAAAAATGCCAACGAAGGGGGAAGAAGCGAACTTGAAGCAGAGATGGTTACAAGGAGATCAGAGGCCCTAACAATAGTGATAAAAGTGGAAAATGCGGTACCGCAAGTCCAAAGGCTCGGGTTTCGGTCCTACGACTTTTTGTCTGTCCCTTATCACCATGTCACATCTGGCAATGATTTATCTGTATTCAAATGTTTTGACCTCGTTAAACTGTAGCCCCCCCCCCTACAACTGGTTGTGTTAGTCAGTCGGAGGAAGGTAACGGCAGACCCGCACGCCTAGCGAAGTCATGTTTAGGCTTGGCACAAAGTTTAACGAGCGGCGACTTGACAGCAACTGCCACCGGTCAGCAACTTGCCGTTATTACAAGGAGATAACTGGCTTTTCTCTGTTGCTGACAGCAAGTGATACTGTAACAAATGCGTAATCATTCGGAAGGAACCGTCCTTACCTGTTTTAAAATGAAGTCAATTGAAGGAAATTGGGGTTATCTTCCGAGAGACCCGCCGTGCTAATAGTTACAAAGAGTAACTTTCAACCAAGGTAGGTTTTTAAGTTACGGGAGCTAGGCAAGATCTGCGGTCTAGATTTAAGTAACAGGCACTTACTTTGTAACATTTAAAACAGTCAGTGAGGCTGTAGATTCGTACGCTTACGATAGAAAACTGCAGTGACGGCGGCCACCCAAGTAACTCTCATATGATTGAGTTGCGTCAGAGCAGCTCAGCATTTCTACATCCAAATATGCAGGTGCACTCCGCAAGCAACCGTACGGTACTTGGTGGGATTCCTAGTGCACCAGCCTCATCTCTCCCAACCCCTACAGCCCCCCCCCCCCTTTCCTATTGAATTCGCGGATTTTATCCGGAAGAGATGCAGTCAGTGCCCTTCCGTATGAGCTGAATTTATCTAATTTTAGCGTCGAGCTCGTTACGCGAAATATACGTCTGACAAAATAAAATGGTTCTTGACTCATTTTGGAAGGTGAGCTGCTAGAATATCCGCGATTTACGTCCTGTTTGTAGTAACATCTGCCACTGGAAATCGTTGAGAATTTCTCCGACTTTCACACTGAGCACACGACACGATCCTGTGGAAAATCTCGCATGTCTTACTTGAATATTCTCTGTCTCTTTTGGAGAATCCCATCCTCCCACGACAGAATATCTGTTACATATTGGGACATTTTCGTAAGTTTATTGAGAGGCATTACTGTAGAGTAAGTGTTACATTACTGCAGCTACCGCTGGTTTTGCCAGGTCCAGCATTTGATGGTAATCTCTGCTCGCTGGCAATGCTGTCTGAAAGCGTGACTGTAGCTTCGTGCACTTGCTTGGCGTTGCACGGCAGTAGCGAGTGGCCAGTGGGGGTATTGAGTCGGCATTGATCTTCCGCGCTCGCTAATGTAATGGGGCTAATTATTCGCACCGCTTTTCGACGGTCCTAAAGTTTCAGTATGACGTGATTAATGATGTGTTGTGGCATATGGGACGCTACTAAAACTGAATGTAGTTGAACTGGTTTGGAACGAGTTACAATTTCAGTAACAAATCTTGCTATCGTGACCCTCCACTGTCTGTTCTCATTTGAAATCGTCATTGTCCGCTTCCTAAATTACCAGCAAAAGAAAGCATATAACTAGATATTTGGAGAGGAGGAATGCAACACCTGTTGATGTGACACACCAGCACGTCGTATTGTATCTTCTGTTTTGTCAGTGACCTTTTTCTTGCGTGAATTACATTTCCTTATTCAGCGCTTTTAGTTCGAGTTATTCTCTGATCCTACTAACAGAAATGGGAATGAAACTTGGGTTCTTTGCACTTTTCAATAGCTGACCACGCGCCATATCTCAAAGCAGTATCCAGCAGCGTGAGAAGTCTGAACCAGCTGAGGCAAGAGATCCGCAGCAGAAACTCATTTTGATGACAATACTGATTTCCAAATGATACAATGAATTATGCGGTTAAATTCGCAAGACGTTATCTATTTAATTCGATCAAATATTCTGAATAATTTTCTGATAACAAATTTAATTTGGTAGTGCTATTAAAGTTTTTCTGTGCATAAACTACAGCTATTTTCATCTTTCTGGTTGCGAACTAGACGCCTTCGGAGCCAATACGGCAATGAGAGAGTGTCTGACACATTAGCGTTTTGTTAGGTCAGAAGTATAGCGAGCGAAGGCTGCTTTAGGCGAACGCTCAAATATTTTTGCAAAACCAGGGTGATTTGATAGCATTTTTTCTTTTTCTGTATTCGAGGTGAAATTGATCAGAACGAAATTCAGCAACTAGATCTTAAGAAAAGCTCTGCGTTGTAAGTCTTCTCAGAAAATCGATGCAGTGTTTCGTTGGAAGACTCGTAAGTGTCAGCTTCAGGAACATCAGAAGACTTTAAGGTAGGCTCCCAAAACATCGCTAATGATTTCCAGTGATGTGATTCTAGTTTTTTATCGGTCAGGGGCCAATCAACAATTGAAAAACTGCACACACAGGGAACACACTGATTAGTGTCGTTTCTGTGGTTGGTATGAAGGAGAAAAATGAATGAAACTGCAGCCTTGTTCACATCTGGAGATTTGATTCTGTAACACATAGTTTACAAATTTTCTCTGAGGACCACTTGATTGACCATTGTGATAGTTTAACTGCGTTTCTATATGGTCTATTTCCACCATTATATTGTCACGCTTTCCACGTAGTCCTCAATTTGTACCTGTACATGACGCAAGACAGCACGTATACAACCTTGCGAGGTGGCGCAGTGGTTAGCACACTGGACTCGCATTCGGGAGGACGACGGTTCAATCCCGTGTCCAACCTTCCTGATTTAGGTTTTCCGGGATTTCCCTAAATCGCTGCAGACTCCTTTTAAAGGGCACGGCCGACTGCCTTCCCTAATCCGATGAGCCCGATGACCTCGCAGTTTGGTCTCCTCCCCCCAAATCAACCCCAAGCATGTATACACAGAAATTCGTAATACCTTACTGATTCGTGACGTTCTGGGAAAGCTCGTTTTGCAGAAAATTTTTGTCAGTAAAATAAACTTTCTCCGTAAATGATCAAGATAAATCTGTAATTCATCTTTTGGAATTTTTAATATGATCGGTAGATCATATTCTATATCCTTCCTTACAGCATACGATGCATGAATACATAGGCAACTTTGCCATCTTTTAGTCGATTTTTCTGGCAGCAACATTAGGCGGCGGTGAATTCAAGCAGCGTTTCTCACTAGGTGGCATAAAAAATAGGCAGTTTTTGACTAAAATCTAGTTAAATACTTAATAAACCACTTCCGAACAACTCAAATTCTTCGTGACTATTTGTGGAAGTCAACATCAGACTAGCTATCTGTGTTTTCATCGTCCGGTGGACAATATTTACTTGGCTCAACATACAGGGTGTTACAAAAAGGTACGGCCAAACTTTCAGGAAACATTCCTTACACACAAATAAAGAAAAGATATTATGTGGACATGTGTCCCGAAACGGTTAATTTCCATGTTAGAGCCCATTTTGCTTTCGTCAGTATGTACTGTACTTTCTCGATTCTGATGATCAAATTGTAAATTTTCACAATCAACATGTGTGGGCTGACGAGAATCCGTACGCAATTGTGCAATCACGTCATCAACACAGATTTTTTGTGAACGTTTGGGCAGGCATTGTTGGTGATGTCTTGATTGGGTCCCATGTTCTTCCACCTACGCTCAATGGATCACGTTATCATGATTTCATACGGGATACTCTATCTGTGCTGCTAGAACATGTGCCTTTACAAGTACGACACAACATGTGGTTAATGCACGATGGAGCTCCTGCACATTTCGAAGTGTTCGTGCGCTTCTCAATAACAGATTCGGTGACCGATGGATTGGTAGAGGCGGACCAATTCCATGGCCTCCACGCTCTCCTGACCTCAACTTTCTTGACTTTCATTTATGGGGGCATTTGAAAGCTCTTGTCTACGCAACCCCGGTACCAAATGTAGAGACTCTTCGTGCTCGTATTGTGGACGGCTGTGATACAATACGCCATTCTCCAGGGCTGCATCAGCGCATCAGGGATCTATGCGACGGAGGGTGGGTGCATGTATCCTCGCTAACGGAGGACATTTTGAACATTTCCTGTAACAAAGTGTTTGAAGTCACGCTGGTACGTTCTGTTGCTGTGTGATTCCATTCCATGATTAATGTGATTTGAAGAGAAGTAATAAAATGAGCTCTAACATGGAAAGTAAGCGTTTCCGGACACATGTCCACGTAACACATTTTCTTTTTTTGTGTGTGAGGAATGTTTCCTGAAAGTTTGGCCGTACCTTTTTGTAACACCCTGTATACACTACTGGCCATTAAATTTGCTACACCAAGAAGAAATGCAGATGATAAACGGGTATTCATTGGGCAAATATATTATACTAGAACTGACATGTGGTTAGATTTTCACGCAATTTGGGAGCAGAGATCCTGAGAAATCAGTACCCAGAACAACCACCTCTGGCCGTAATAACGGCCTTGATACGCCTGGGCATTGAGTCAAACAGAGCTTGGATGGCGTGTACAGGTACAGCTGCCCATGCAGCTTCAACACAATACCACAGTTCATCAAGAGTAGTGACTGCGCATTGCGACGTGCGAGTTGCTCGGCCACCATTTACCAGACGTTTTCTGGAGAATGTGCTGGCCAGGGCAGCAGTCGAACATTTTCTGTATCCAGAAAGGCCCGTACCGGACCTGCAACATGCGGTCGTGCTTTATCCTGCTGAAATGTATGGTTTCGCAGGGATCGAATGAAGGGTAGAGCCACGGGTCGTAACACATCTGAAATGTAGCATCCACTGTTCAAAGTGCCGTCAATGCGAAGAAGAGGTGACCGAGACGTGTAACCAATGGTACCTCATACCATCACGCCAGGTGATACGCCAGTATGGCGATGACGAATACACACTTCCAATGTGCGTTCACCGCGATGTCGCCAAACACGGATGCAACCATCATGATGCTGTAAACAGACCCTGGATTCATCCGAAAAAATGACGTTTTGTCATTCGTACACCCAGGTTCGTTGTTGAGTACACCATCGCAGGCGCTCCTGTTTGTGTTGCAGCGTCAAGGGTAACCGCAACCATGGTCTCCGAGCTGACAGTTCATGCTGCTGGAAAACGTCGTCGAACTGTTCGTGCAGATGGTTGTTGTCTTGCAAACATCCCCATCTGTTGACTCAGGGATCGAGACGTGGCTGCACGATCCGTTACAGCCATGCGGATAAGATGCCTGTCGTCTCAACTGCTGGTGATACGAGGCCGTTGGGATCCAGCACGGCGTTCCGTATTACCCTCCTGAATCAACCGATTCCATATTCTGCTAACAGTCATTGGAGCTCGACCAACTCGAGCAGCAATGTCGCGATACGATAAACCGCAATCGCAATAGGCTACAATCCGACCTTTATCAAAGTCGGAAACTTGATGGTACGCATTTCTCCTCCTTACACGAGTCATCACAACAACGTTTCACCAGGCAACGGCGGTCAACTGCTGTTTGTGTATGAGAAATCGGTTGGAAACTTTCCTCATGTCAGCACGTTGTAGGTGTCGCCACCGGTGCCAACCTTGTGTGAATGTTCTGAAAAGCTAATCATTTGCATATCACAGCATCTTCTTCCTGTCGGTTAAATTTCGCGTCTGTAGCACGTCATCTTCGTGGTTTACCAATTTTAATGGCCAGTAGTGTACATTTCCTGTAGACACTCACACAAGTATAATAAATAATTTTACACCTTCCGACTCAGTACTGTTATTCAGAGTTTGATCTTACAAAACTGAACCTGTTTTTCAGTTTCAATTAAGAACTAAATTTGAGTGCTTACACACTGATCTTGAGATTGCTTTAAAAGCGTTCCTTGCAGTTCCCTTCTTATTAACAATACATCTACAGTCGTACCCTGCAAGACAATTTCCGGAGAGTAACAGGGAGTACTTCGGCCACCACTATAATTTCTTCCAATGTCTCTTCCATTCGTGAATGTTGCGGTAAGTTTCCATATAAGCTGGAATTTCTGTGGTCTTCCTGTCAGTCATTTCGTGAGGTTGCAATAAGTTGTTTGGCTCTTCTCGAAACTCACGTTCTTTGAACTTTCACAGGACACCTTCTCCGTCATACAAACGCTTCTCTAAGGACCTTCTATATATTTTCTGTGTATCTTACTTGATAAGTGTCCAAGATTGACGAGGAATATCCGTGCGACAGCTTTCTAAGCTGCTTCATTCGTGGCTGAGTTAAGATCCTTTCACTGACTCGAACTGACATCCGCCTCCTTTACGACTCTTTTACGATTGTTCAAATTTAAATAACACCTATCAAACATTCCTAGACACTTTAAGCTTTTGATTTTTTTTTCAATCATTAATAGCTAGTTACTGCAACCGAACCTTAATAGGTGACCCATCCTATTTAGGCTGAATCATCCATATTTGTTTAAGACCCGGGTGAAATGCTAGGCCCTGCATCAAGCTTCGATATTCGGCAGTTCTGGACTTCACTAAAGTTATAAAGCGTTATCCAGCGTTATCTACCGGATTATTTGTATAAAAACTGTTCAAATGGTTCAAATGGCTCTGAGCACTATGGGACTCAACTGCTGTGGTCATCAGTCCCCTAGAACTTAGAACTACTTAAACCTAACTAACCTAAGGACAGCACACAACACCCAGCCATCACGAGGCAGAGAAAATCCCTGACCCCGCCGGGAATCGAACCCGGGAACCCGGGCGTGGGAAGCGAGAACGCTACCGCACGACCACGAGATGCGGGCTATAAAAACTGTAAACGGCAGCTGTTTATAACATACCACAGTGGTAGTGGGGAAGCTGAGACCGAAAGATAGATGTAGGAAATTTGCGATCTATCTAGATGGGAAACGGCCTCAAACTGGCCCACAAAAGCCACCTAAGCTACAGCGTATACACGCCGCAAGTGGGTTTTCAATACCACTCGCTCTCTTACGCCACCGGCTTATTCGACTACTTTTTGTTAATATTATTAATGTAAACAGTTCCATGGGGTTAATGAAAGAAAATAAATTTGAAAACGTTATCCAAGAACTAATTTCGCTTACAGTTTGATAAAAACTTAACCCATACAAGCACAAAAATTTCGTAGTAAGAAGGATAGATAAAGAAAACGATTTGTTGTTTTATGCTGAGAAAATTCACAATATTTTGACGTAAAGTTTGCAGAGAAGTTAGTTTTACATTTTCTTAGTACAAGAACAAAGGTTTTTAATATTCAAGGTCTATTTTAGCATGAGAAGGAAATGATATCGAGCGTCGCGAATTCGCTGTAATTTATGTGGGCCAACTTGAGGCTGTTTGCCGGTTTCATAGACCACTAGTGTCCCATATCAATTTGTTCGTCTCGACTTCAACTACGCCCCCGCGATGCGTTGTAAAGTTATCGTTTACAACCCGTTTATCTTCAACACTAAGGATCCTTAAACGTTCCCTAGAGTACGCCCACAGCTAGTTCCACATCTCACGATCTATCTGCGAAGAAGATTTCAGACCATACGAATATCTGGTCCGATATTTCATAAGCTCGTAGTTACTGCCATATTGTTATGACAAAATAGTATAATTAATATTGGAATCTATTTAATTGAAAATACGTTATAAATGGTCACAGGTCTACAAATTAAAAGTTATTGAGAGCTGTTTTACATTTGAAAGGTGAGTCTTAATACGTCAGTACCGCTGATTTAGAAAATGACTTTCGTTTTCCTCCATCAAATAAATTTTTTTCAAAATTCAGATGTATTCACATATTTGCTTCATAATTTTTATAATAGTTACAAATGAACTTTTGAGTTTTTTATCACCAAATCTCACATTTCCCTTCACTTCGTAAACAGCACATCAGTAAAACCTTGTTCGTTTGGTATCAAATGTTGTCTCTTGGACTTTCTCTTGTGATTTTCCGTAGAATCTCAACACAGCATCAACAATAATCTGCAGTCATTGAAGTTTTCCATCGTCTTTGATATCCATTTCTCAAATGTCCTTGTGGAACTTCTCCTTTTCTTCTACACTGATTGCCCCCAGGTTGACAGTAAATACGTCCAAATTTAAAAACAGAAAGTGTAATTTGAGACCCATGTAGCAACCCTATTTTCTCAACTTCTCTTGCATGTTGCTCACAATTTTGACATAGTGAGGAATTTTATCGTTTCCTAGAAAATTGTCCATAACTTCCTTAAATTCATTCCAAATATTTTTATCTTTAGATGTCATAGTAACTCGCACTACTGTTGGTCCTAGAACTTCTCTGAGAATAAAGTAGTAGAATATCTCGGTCTTCACAACTGGAGAGTCTTCTGAGATACTGCCGTGTTTTAAATTGTTTCTTGTTATCTTTATGCGCCGCACTGCAAGAGGTCATCAGTGACAGCTACTGAAGGCGTCTGGTTTTTCTGCGAATTCATTTATCAGTAAATAAACAGCAGAAGCGTCCAGTCGCAAGTCGAAGCTTCTCTATAAGCCTACAGAAGGCCAGCATACAACACGAAGTGGTGGCCTCTTTATTTTTGGTCTTGTACTGAGCCACTTCATATACCAGCGACGGCATTCGCTCTCACCGTTGTTCATTTCGACACAGAGTCTGTCAGTACGGAACTCTTACTAAATGAACAAATAAAAAGAGTAAATCATTATTCTACCAAATCCAAGAAGAAGAGTCTTACTTCTACTTCTAATTTCAAATATAGGGACAGTCAAATGAAAACGAGACAGATGGAGAAAAGAAAGTAAACTATTTATTATTTCAAATGTTATCGCCATAACTGATAATAAATTTAACCCAATGCGAGACAAGACTGTTAATGCCTTTATGGAAAAATGTTTGCGACTGCCAACGGAACCATGACTGTTAGCTGGCGTGCACCTCTCGATCCAAAGCAAATAGACGGCCACGTTTGTCCTCCATCAGGGCACAAAAAATATGGGGGTAGCATGGCGAGAGTTCGGGATTGTGTGGAAGATGTGTGAGGGATTCCCAGCGAAACTGCTGCAATGTACTCGAAACAATAGGCGCGACATCTCCGGGAAAGTTGTGATGACATTTTTTTTTTTTTTTTCGACTGGAAAGATCGATATTCTGGAACTCAACGACACGATAGAAGCACGGCGGTACGGGGACACTTTGCAAAAATTGAAGCGCACCATCATGTCCAAACGCCGAGGAATGTTGAAGGACAGCATAATTCTGATGCATGATAATGCCTGACCACATGATGCCGGTATTATTTAGAGTATGTTGCAAATGTTCCGCTGGGAAACACTTACACATTCTCCATACAATTCCGATCTCTTCCCGTGCGATTTCCGTATTTTTGGAGCCTTAAGAAAGACATTCGTGGCCGTCGATTTGGTTAGGACGAAGAGGTGCGCGCCTTGATGCAATAATAGTTTCGTAGGCACCCAGAAACATTTTCCAATTAAGGTTGGGGTGTTGTTTTGGGGGAGGAGACCAGACAGCGAGGTCATCGGTCCCATCGGATTAGGGAAGGACGGGGATGGATGTCGGCCGTGCCCTTTCAAAGGAACCATCGCGGCATTTGCCTGTAGCGATTTAGGGAAATCACGGAAAACTTAAATCAGGATGGCCGGACGCGGGATTGAACCGTCGCCCTCCCGAGTGCGAGTCCAGTGTGCTAGCCACTGCGCCACCTCGCTCGGTCCAATTAAGGCGTTGACTGTCTTGGCCCACGGTGGGATGAATGTATTAAGAGCTATGGCGATTAATTCTGAAATTATAAACAGTTTACTAATTTTTTCCCATCTGTCTCGTTTTCATTTGTCTGCCACTTATAATTTAGACGATGAAACATGAGGGCAAAGTGAAAATTTCTTGGCCGGACAGGCAAAGACTGTGTTTTTAGGTAAAAATGCACTTCTTTTTCGATTCAATTCGCTATTTGATCGACGTAGGTGAGTCCAGAACTAGTTGTTCCACGGGATAATTTGTTACATGCGAATTCTAAATTAACCGCTGGTAACAATACGCTTTCCTTCCAGTAGACGATAGCACTTGATAGCACAGTTCTGCCGCGGATCATTGGAGGGTGGGCTGACAGTATTAGAGACGCTGCTGGAGGAAACATTGCTTCCGCGCGTCTGTGTTTTTTTTCTTTTTTAGTGAGCCTGAGCAGCCTTTTGCAATCGACAAAAGCACCACAGTTTAACTGAGCATCCAAACTGACGCCGGGGTGGCCGAGCGGTTCTAGGCTCTACAGTATGGAACCGCGCGACCGCTACGGTCGCAGGTTCGAATCCTGCCTCGGGCATGGACGTGTGTGGTGTCCTTAGGTTATAGTTAGGTTAAGTAGCTCTAAGTTCTAGGGGCCTGATGACCTCAGAAGTTAAGTCCCATAGTGCTCAGAGCCATTTGAACCATTTTCGATTGAAAATCATCTCATTAATTACAGCGGGATAACAATTAACAACGTCTTCAACGGCAAACTACCGCCCAGAGCAATCTTTGTTATGTGTGTTTATTGGAAAAGCTCCGTCAGTCTGGAGCTCTAATCTTCCACTGTCCATGATTGCCTGCAAGGAGTCCCATCCGAGAAAAGCATTATAACTACATTCTGTTAAAACGACAAATTAGACGCGCTGCATTGTGTCTGAAATGTATTGCAAGAACGACTGTTTTTGTTGCCCGAACGTATTTCCTGTTCGCGACTCTCAGCTTAGTCGATTTCGAATCACAGAACATACTCTTCTTTAGCTGGCATTACAAAAAAAGAAGCCTCTGAGTCGACTAGTGCCCGGAAAGTAAGTCGCCGATGATGATGTCGATGACAATAGGGGATATCTTGGTAGGTGTCGTCCACGGAAGTGTTTCTTGTGTGGTGGTCTCACCTCTTTCCTCAAATCGGCGACTAGGGGAGGTGCTGGTAGCTCAGTGCGGCGACGGGGAACGGCTTGTTGGGGAGCGGCCTCCTCCAGGCACGTCGACTATAATCGTATGTAGCAGACTGGCGTGAAGAGGACTGTCGTCACAGTTGACGTCTTGCGGCGTAACACTCGTCGAATACATGTCTTCTTTTTTCTGCCGCAGCGTGCAACGTATCCAGGTCATCCACAGTTGAAACTATCCGTCCTCCAAATGTCTGTTCTACTGTTGGGTGTTGGCTGCAACCGCGTTCGTACGAAGCTGGGTTGCAGTTTGACAGCTGCAGTTACAGTCCGAGTTGGCAGAGTCCAGTCTCCATGTCGTATGTGGTGGACATCCGTGGCTGCTATCTCTTGCTTACTCTGTTCGAGATTTCTGGCTGCCATAAATTACTGTCATACGGCTCATATTCGGGCGTCGTTCATACTTCTTTCGTCCGACTCTTTTTTTTCTCGCGTTTCCTCGATACGCTGGCACCTGTTGCTGTGCAACCTTTACTAGAAGACCTTGATAAATGTCTTCTGCGACTCCTTTCATCAAGTGTGAGGTCTTGTCAGCTTCTATCACATTTCGATTGACGATGTGATAAAAGGTCACAACATTCCCTATGTAGGGCTGTGTCGTTTCCCGTGACGTTGGACCCTGTTCAATAGTTTTTCCGCTGAGCGGGATTGCTGCTCATCGTCATCAAATGTTTTCTTGAGTGCGGCCTGGAATGTGGCCCAGCTATCAAGCTTCTTTTCGTTGTTCTTGAACCGTTGCTGGGCTCTGCCTTGCAAGTAAAAGTGCACATTTTCCAGAAACATCATGTCATCGCACCTGCTGTATTTGGCGACTCGGTCGAATCCTTTGAGTCATTTCATCGGGTCCTGACCAGCGTCTCCAGAGAACACTGAAAGATACCTGATGTGCAGCTAACTTGTTGCTGTTTTCGAATCCATTGCTTTCCTGAATATATGTATCGTTTGTATTTCGATTCCTATCCGTGCAGACGATGCTTTTACGTCGTCCAGTTGGAGCCACGGTGATGTAGATGTTTTGAAGTACTCGGTGTTTCACTAAACTATGTCACATTGTAACCGAAATAAAGTGCAAATCAGAAAGCAGGGTCACCAGTGAGTACGACACTTAGCACTGAAAGCACGTTTATTTCGGACTCCTCGCCGGAGAGGGCTGCTATTTACTAAAATAACTTCTAGAGTAAAGAGCGATTAGATAGGTAGGTCTCTTTGGTACAATATGAAAAATGCCGATCTACTGCTTGTAACGGTACATCCTCCACTAGCATTACTTTTCCTCGACAGTAGTTGACGATACCAGTCTTATTTTTCGAATTTTGGACAGGTTAATATTATCTCAGCTGCTTTTCTGAAAACTTTCACATAATTTTATCACAGTATGTTATATTTCAAGCTAATATTTATGAAAAGGAATTACTTTATTTTGGATATTATAATCGATAAAGACTAGTTCTGAATGTACAGTTAAAACTATTTTTTTAGAAACATTTGAAATTAAGAATTATTTGGCAGACTTAAAATTTCTCTTATTAACTACACAATCTAGTACTGTTTATTATGTTTATTTCTGGATTCATTTAAGAAATAATAATGGAATTTAATAGAAATTCATTTGTCAAGAAAAGTGAGTGAAGTAGTAGTAAGTATGCCCGTGACGTGATCGGACGTATTTTTATATGCATGGCTGCAGTGTGTTACAAGTGCCTTCCTCCCTAATATTCGACCATTGAGCTAATTACTGCGCCTGCTTGGCCAGTAGAAACTAATCGCCCCATAAAATGAGTTGTAAGATTATTAAAACGCCTCAGACAAAGCTGAAAATGGTTGACACATTTACTGCTTTTTTTTTTTTTTTTTACAGATTGGGAAAAAATGTGGCAATAATCTAATAGTAAGCTTCCTGTAATAATTGTTGTCCATAAACGTCCCCTGAAATATAGTTGGTTTTGTCCATGGTTTCAGGTACTTCCTATTTCCGTTAACACACTTTGCACGTTCCCAGTGTTTTAAGCTGTGGTTGCTGTTTTGTGTACTGGATTATCCTCACAAGTGAGGCGGGCACGTATGAATATACATGTAGATCCCTCAGTCGCTGAAAATTAAGATACACAACCTTTACAAATTGGTCATCAAAATTGGATCAGTTTTAACTGGCAGTAAATGACGGAAATTGTAACATTTGTTGTTGATGTCATCTTCAGTTCGAAAACTGGCTTGATACAGCTCTCCACACTAGGCTACACTCTGCAAGCCTTTTCATCTCTGCCTTACAATTGCGGCCTACATCGACCTCAACCAACTCAATGTAGTGAAGCCGTGGTCTCCTCCATCAGTTTATATCCCCCACACCAGCCTCCACACCATTCCGATCATTCCTTGATACTTAACAATGTGCCCGGTCAAACCGTCCATTGTTTCATTCAAGTTGCGTCATAAATATTTTTCGCCAGTGACTCGATACTCTCCGATTCTGTTCAGGGTCTCCGCATTAGTTATAAGATTTAGCTATCTGAACTTCAGAATTCTGCAGTAGGGCCTCATTTCAAAATCATCTTTACCCTTCTTGTTCGTAGTCTTTACCGTGCACGTTTCACACACGTAAAAGGCTACCGTTCACCAAATTACTTCCAAAAGCTTGTATTTATCTTCTGCACTAATACTAGCTTTCCCGGCCACGTGCTGCTGTGGCTCAGTCTGGTTAAACGAGAAAGAAAGAAACCAGAAAGCACACGTTTCCGACATGTATTAGAACTGAATATGAATATACGTCCTTACCTCCTTCCCTCCCCCCCTCCCTTGCCCCTATCCATCATATCCTCCTTCTTCCCGTACTCTTTGTCCATTTTCTCCTCCTCTCTCTCCCTCTCCATCTCCTCCCGCTCCCTCACTCTGTCCATTTCCTGTTTTGCGCTTTCTATCTGCATTTCCTCACACCCCTCTGTCTATCACCTCTTACTCTCCATCTGACTTTGAGGATTGATTATTGTTCACGATTTCTTTGCAGACGAATGGAAAAAGTGGTAGAAGCCAACATCGGGGAAGATCAGTTTGGATTCTGTGGAAGTGTTGGAACACGTGACGCAATACTGACCATAAGAGTTATCTTAGGAGACAAGTTAGGGAAAGGCAAACTTATGTTTCTAGCATTTTTAGACTTAGAGAAAGCTTTTGACAATGTTCGCTGGAATACTCTGTTTCAAATTCTATTGGTAGTAGGGGTAGAATACAGAGAGCGAAAGGCTATTTACAATTTGTACAGAATCCAGATGGCAGTTACAAGAGACGAGGGTGCGAAAGGGACATCTGACCACGACGTTATTCAATCTGTATATTGAGCAAGCAGTAAAGGAAACAAAAGGAAAGTTTGGAATATGAATTAAAATCCGTGGAGAAGATATAAAAACTTTTTAGGTTTGCCCACGACATTGTAATTCTGTCAGAGACAGCAAAGAACGTGGAAGAGCAGCTGAACGGAATGGACAGTGTCTTGAAAGGAGAATATAAAATGAACATCAACAAAAGCATAACGAGGATAATGGAATGTAGTCGAATTAAATCAGATAAAGCTGAGGGAATTAGATTAGGAAATGAGACGCTTAAAGTAATAAATGACTTTTGCTATTTTGGAAGCAAAATAACTGATGATTGCCAAAGTACGGAGGATATAAAATGTGGACTGGCAATGGAAAGGAAAGCATTTCTGAAGAAGAGAAATGTGTTAACATCGAGTATAGATTTAAGTGTCAGTAACTCTTTTCGAAAGTATTTGGATGGAGTGTAGCCATGTATGGAAGTGAAACATAGACGATAACTAGTTTAGACAAAAAGAGAATAGACGCTTTCTAAATGTGGTGCTGCAGAAGAATGCTGAAGATTAGATGGGTAGATCACGTAACTAATGAGGAGGTACTGAATAGAATCGGGGAGAAGAGGAATCTATGGCAGAACTTGACCAGGTGAAGGGATCGATTGGTAGGACACCATCAAGGGATCACCTGTTTAGTATTGGAGGGAAACCTGGAGGGTAAAAATCGTAGAGAGAGACCAAGATATGAATACACTAAGCAGATTCAGAAGGATGTAGGTTGCAGTAGTTATTCGGAGATGAAGAGGCTTGCACAGGAAAGAGCAGCATGGAGACCTGCATCAAATCAGTCTCTGGACTAGACCATAACAAAATTCGGATTTTGTCGTAGTATTCTAATCATAAGCCGGTAAGCTATAAATACAAGTTTCCTGATTGCTAGCTACGTTTCACTATTATATACGGTTTATTCAAACCATTGCTTCCCATTCGTGGTAGAAAGCTCTTTAATTGAAAAACATCAAGTGTGCCTCTGTTTGCAATTAAGAACCAAAGCATTTGACTGTAGATTTCATTTACGATGTAAATGTAATCCTTTTTGTTATAACGGTTGATTTTCATGTTCACAACTTACTTTGGTGTTGTAGATTTGACTGTACAGTACAACATGATTCGCCATTTCAATGTCCGGTTAGCAACTACCTTTAGTGTGATCCAGGAACAACGACGTGGACGTAATAGTTTTCTGTTCTTTGCGAATGCTTTAACATATTTCACTTGTGTATCTAGCGAATTTCGCCGAGCGCTTCCATTTTCACGCAGCTGAGTGTTTATGACGTTGTATCTCCAGAACTACGTACTGATCAATGATATAATTTTGCTGGTGAATTCAGTAGTATGCATGAATGCCATCTGCAAAATGTGTCGCCAATGCAGTTAGTGGTAAGGAAGTAATAAATTAAAACGTCAGGCTTCATAAGGCAGTTTTACTGTACGAACAACGAAAATGTAGTAAGCGATAAACTTTTTTTCTTTCATCTTTTTGAGGTGGTTGCCAGGGAAAAGTGGTATGAATTATGTGTACTGTTTGTCACATACACTCGCGTGCAGAAGAAACAGATCACCTTGAACTATTAGAGATAGGACTTTCATTTTCACAGGACATCTACATTAGTACGTTCTGGAGAAATGATTAGCATTTGAACCACGTCGGCCCACGGGTTCAAGGTCAACGGCGATATTGCGGCGCAACACCTCCCACCGGTAAAATGCCCATGCGGCGCTCGTCGCTACAAAGCATAGGTAATGGATCAGTGTGGCCTGAGCAGACGTGCAGGATGCCTCGCGGACGTATGCGCGAACCGTACTATCAAATCAGCGCGTTTGAAAGAGGGCGCATTATAGACATGAGAGAATGTGACGCATACATACGGGAAACTGCTTCTCGTGTGTGTGTGTGAATTCCTAAGTGACCAAAAAACTGCTGAAGTAATCGGTCCCTAGACTTACACGCTACGTGAACTAACGTATGCTAAGAACAACACATACACCCATGCCGGAGGGAGGACTCGAACCTCTGGGGGGAGGATTCGCGCAGTCCGTGACATTGTGCCATAAACCGCGCGGCCATTCTGCGCGGCACTGCTTCTGGTGTAGGACGACATGTTTCGTCAGTGCAGCGGGTGTGTGCAGAATGGTTCAGGCCGTAGAACACGCCGAGATGGGTCAGGTCGCACCACCCAGACCACTGCCCGAGAGGATCGGCACCTCGTCCTAATAGCATTGCAGGACAGATCTGCGTCCTCCTCGGCTCTGGCGCAGCAGTGGAAAATCGTACACTATCAAGGGTGACAGCCTGTCGCCGTTAATTACGGCACGGGTTACCTGCGCGTCGTCCACTTCTCCGCCTACCTTTGACGAATGTGAGGAAACATGCTAGACGGCAATGTTGTATGGAACGACGTCACTGTGGACAGGAATGACATCAGATAGTGTCTTCGAACGAGTGCAGGTTCTGTTTGTTTGAAAATGATGACCGCATTTTGGTTCGCCTCAGACAGGGGGAGTGGCATCACAGTGATTGCATTTGTACAAGACGTACAAGCGCCAACTCGAAAACTTACGGGTACAACCACAAACCACAGCTGGTGCGTGTCCAGTGTGACCTACGTGAATGACATCCTGCGACCCGTAGCCATACACTTTCTACGCAACTCCCCAGACGCCATTTTTCAGCAAGCCAGTGCGTGACCACCATGTTGCTGCACGAATACGTGGCTTCTTGGTGTCCCAGAATGTCAGCCTTTTATTCTGGCCGCCAGACCACCAGACTTGTCGCCAATTGAAAACGTGTGGCATATGGTGAAACGACGGGTCCAGCGCTGTGACCGAATGCCGACCACCGCAGATGAACTTCGAAAGCAGGTGAATGCAGCATGGATGGCTATACCAGAGGACGCCATTCGCGCCTTATACGAGTCAATAACGTAATGTATGGAACAAGTTATGAAGGCCCATGGCGAACCCAGTGCCTACTATGGAACAGGACACATACTGAACCGAGGTAACTGAAATGCTAATCATTTCTGCAGAACATACTAATGTACGTGTCCTGTAAATATGAATGTCCTAACTGTAGTCGGTCAAGGTGTTCTGTTTTTTCTGAACAAGAGTGTGTATTGTACATATACTTAATACATATATTTAACATGTTTCTCACATATTTGTTGACATATTTCACCTTTATCTGTATTGAAATTTGCTCTGCAGTTTCATTTCCCGCAGCTCAATATTTATGACGTCATATATATCTTGAAATGTGTGTCGTACAATGATATGATTTTGCTGGCACATTCAGTGGTATGTGCGAATCCCGTCTGCAGAATTTGTTCCCAATACAGCCAGTAGTAAGGAAATAATAAATTATAACGTCAGGCTTCATAAGGCAACCGCTACGGTCGCAGGTTGGAATCCTGCCTCGGGCATGGATGTGTGTGATGTCCTTAGCTTAGTTAGGTTTCATTAGTTCTAAGTTCTAGGTGACTGATGACCTCAGAAGTTAAGTCGCATAGTGCTCAGAGCCATTTGAACCATTTCATAAGGCAGTTTTTACTGCATGAACAGCGAAAATGTAGTAAGCGGTAATCTCCCATCGTGTAGTCATTTTCTGGGCGTTGTCAGCCAGAAAAAGTTTCTTAAGGGCTTCAAACTGTGTGTAAACTTTGTTGCAAGTCTCTAACTGCTCTCATTCTCAAATAATGGAAAAAATTAGTCTGAGTCTTTGCGTGTCGCGAGCCACGCTACTTTTTCATTCCCACTCTCATCCCTTTGATAGGCAGGTGGTCTTATCCTCACAGAGATTCATTCCAGATAGTAAGTGATACGTATACTAAGTTTGGTTGACATCGGTCCAGTGGTTTAGTACGAAATGTGTAACACACATACCTACATTCACATGTAAATACCTACATACGTACATCCGTTTTTATAATACCTATGCATATGGATTTCTCTTTTTCAGGAAATATTTTCTTGGTATTTGCTTCTTGACCGATTATTTTAAAAACTGAGATTTGGCTGTTGATTGTGAGCTCTAACGCATCTGTCTTCTTGAATGAATTCATAAGGACGTCGGCGGTTGGCATCTGAGGCAGATGTTATCAGCCGGGCTTGTCAAAAAAACCATTTCCTCGTTTCCAAACATTGTAACTCAACGCTCAACATTGATGATGTCTATTATAGCGTCCCCATACACTTTATTTTTGGATGACGTTAAAATGAATTTCAAATTATGGGGCAAGAATCAAAGCGCTGAATTTTGGCTCAAATGGCTCTGAGCACTATGGGACTTAACTTCTTTGGTCATCAGTCCCGTAGAACTTAGAATTACTTGAACCTAACTAACCTAAGAACATCACACACATCCATGCCCGAAGCAGGATTCGAATCGGCGACCGTAGCGGTCGCGCGGTTCCAGACTGTACCGCCTAGAACCGCTCGGCCACTCCGGCCGGCGCTGAATTTTCCAGACTGGATTTTGATGGCTTGGTTCAATGATGGCGCACGTGTGTATAAATGGATGGTGATTATGTAGGACAGTAGTAATGTGTAGATGACAGTTGAAGCTATGATCTGTACTAATTCCAGTGGTACATGTCAATCATTAAATTTTTTTACAACACGGGAGGCATTATTTTTTGATCCACCTTCATATATCTTCTTCATTCTGCCACCATCAACTATTTTTCTCTCCAAATAGGAAAGAGAAGCTCACTGAACGCTTTCAATATGTCATTTTATAATGTAATTTCCTCTGCATCAGCTGATTTTTATCGACGACGTTCCATTACTCTTGATTTACTTTTCATAATGTGCCATCATATAAACCGTTATTGAGATAAAAAATGATTCAAATGGCTCAGAGCACTATGGGACTTAACATCTGACGTCATCAGTCCCCTAGAACTTAGAACTACTTAAACCTAACTAACCTAAGGACATTACACTCACCCACGCCCGAGGCAGGATTCGAACCTGCGACCATAGTGGTCGCGCGGTTCCATGTTATCGAGACAGTATTTGTTCTTTCAAATAAGAATAATTCTCTCTGCAGGAACGTTAGGAAAATTCCTGGCAGATTAAAACTGAGTGCCAGATCGGGAAGGCCAAGAAGTTTCAAATTGCTCACAGTTCGCTGCAGAGCGGAAATTTATTCTGGAAGCATCCTCTAGGCTGTGGCTAACCCATTTATGTTTTTCTTCCGGGAGTGCTAGTCCCGCTAGTTAAGCAGGAGAACTAGTGCGAAGATTTAGAAACTTAAGTCCCGGAATTGTAAAGTGTTGCACCATGAACAGATTGACCAATCATTACGAAAATGATGCGCTAGCATTTCCATACGAGTGGGATATGTTGATTAAAATTTCATCCTTTTGTTAGGTTATTGTCAGCATTATCAACACAGAAGAAACCCATTCCTACGGTTGAAAAGTGGTGTAAGTTTGAGTACATGATGGCTGTTGGGTGTGTATGACGGTGCTGCTATTTTTCAACTTACGACAGCGACAACGTACGCCTACAGTACGTGCATGTGGAGTTTATCGCCACGTTGTGGACTTTAAAAAAGGTCGATTCATCGGGAGATCGCACAGAGGAGGAGATTAGTTTTTAACGTCTCGTCCACAACGAGGCCATCAGCGACTAAGCAAGAGCTCGGATTAGGGAGGGATGGAGAAGGAAAGCGGCCATGCCCTTCTGAAGGCCCAAAAAATGACGAAAGGATAGAAGATTATCGCTTACTACATTTTCGCTGTTCATGCAGTAAAAACTGCCTTATGAAGCCTGACATTATAGTACATATATTTAACATGTTTCTCTAAGGTCATTTTCCTCAAGCGATTTAGGAAAATCACGGAAAACCTAAATTAGTATGACCGGACGCGGGTTTGAACCGTCGCCCTTCCGAATGCCAGTCCAGTGTTTTAACCACTGCTCTACCCGGCTCCGTGTACTTCGCTCCGGGCCGGCCGCGGTGGTCTCGCGGTTCTAGGCGCTCAGTCCGGAACCGCGCGACTGCGGGTTCGAATCGTGCCTCGGGCATGGATGTGTGTGATGTCCTTAGGTTAGTTAGGTTTAAGTAGTTCTAAGTTCTAGGGGACTGATGACCTCAGATGTTAAGTCCCATAGTGCTCAGAGCCATTTGAACCATTTGAACATCGCTCCGACAGTTGGCTGTCGTTCAGTGGCTGGATAAAGAGTCAGGACGAGATGGTACTGGGAAATAGCCCGGCAGGAAGAGCGGCCAAGGGTCCATCAAGAATGACTGTACCTAACTAAGATCTTGATCGTCTGACTCTAGCGAATAGACGGATGAACAGGTGAACTCCGGACAGAGCGTCATCACAAACCGTCGGGAACTGATTACTGGAAGCTGGGCTGAGATGTTTAGTAGGCATGCGTCGTTTATCGCTGACCCCACACAACATGTAACAGACACTTGGATGGTGTTGAGCCAGAGCTACCTGGTTCATTCTGCGGTGTTCAGCGATGAGTCTCGCTTCTAAATAAATCTACATCATACACCGCAAGCCACCTAACGGTGTTTGGCGTGGGGTACTTCTGATACGACTAACAGATACCCCTTACCCTGTGCCATTCACAAAGGGCGCGTGGGGAAGATGATGTCGGTAAGCCTCTGTAATACTTCCAATTTATCGAATTTTTTCATCGTGTTAATTTCGTGAGATGTATACGGGACGAAGTAATATGCTGCCCGACTCTTCCCGGAAAGCAACCTCTCCAAATTTCAGTAGTGAACCTCATCGTATTGCACAATGCCTCTCTTGTAACGTCTGCCATTTGAGTTCGTTGAGCATCTTTGTAATGCTCTCGAACCGGCTAAACGGTCCCGTTACGAAACACACCGCTCTTGGTTGGATCTTCTTATCTGTTCGATCAGTCCTACCTTGTAAGCGTCCCAGATCGATAAACAATACTCAAGAATCCTTCGAACACGCGCCTTGTAAGCCACTTCCTTCCGTGGCTGAGTTACGTTTCCTTAAGATTCTTCCTATGAATCTCAGTCTGACATCTGATTTTCCTACTGTTTGGTTTATGTGGCCATTCCACTTAAGGTTGCTCTGGGCAATTACTCCCAGATATTTTACGGTAGATACTGTTTCCAGCAATTCGTCATCAGCAGTGTATTTGTACAGCAGTGGATTTCTTTTCTTCTGTATGCGCAGTATGTTACATTCATTTGCATCCAGGGGCATCTACAAGAGCCTGCACAGTTCGTCAATCCTTTCTAGATTATTCTGCAACTCTATAATGTCTTCTGGCGTTACTACTTTCTTGTAGACTACCGCACTATCTGCGAACAGTCTTTGAGAGCTTTCAATGCTTTCTACCAGATTATTCATATACATTATAAACAGTAACAGTCCAGTAGGAGGAGGAGGGCGAGGAACAGATTGGTGTTTAACGTCCCGTCGACAACCTGGTCATTAGAGACCGAACAGAAGCTCGGATTAGGGAAGGATGTGGAAGGAACTCAGCCGTGCCCTTTCAAAGAAACCATCCCGGCATTTGCCTGAAGTGATCTAGGGAAATCACAGAAAACCTAAATGAGGATGGTCGGACGCTGGTTTGAACCGTTGTCCTCTCGAATGAGAATAAAGGTCTAGCCACACTCTACTGGCCTACTCCAGATATTACCTTTACATCTGTCGATATCATTTATGACAGCCATATCGCCACTAAAGTGTCTGTAAACGGCCATGTGCAAGATCACTGTACGTATTTATTCTGGAGACCTAACTCGTGGAATAATGGTGTGGGGAGCTACTGGACGTGATAACAGGACTGATTTGGTAACTACTCAAGAGAGGCTGAATTCTGGCCAGTAAGTGGCACGAACTCCATAATGAATGTACGAATCCCTCACTAGCCTGCCATACACCCTGATTATCCACTCGCCGATAATGTCTGCGATCAGATGGCAAAACGTAAGGAGGGGGTGCACACCAATTTTACCTCAATGTGGGGCAGTGTTCTATTGTGTAAACAAACCAGCTAGTTGCGTTAGCCTCATTTAATGATCCTTATGTAAACAAACTGTTCCCTTGAGTGCATGCCTTTTTATTTAGGGCATAATTAATGGGCAATAACTATCACGGTAATTACCATTATTTATGGACAAGGTGGTGGACTTGGTTCATGTTCACCCAGGTGTCTGGATGCTTTTAGCTTAAAACGATAAATTTAATGTCTTGTTGAAGATAATTTGACAAAAAAAAAAAACGAAAACGCCTCACCGCCCCCACTCTGCTGCTATTGGCCACAGCCCCACCACTGCCTCCCCCACCCTCCTTCCCCGCTCCTTAGTGTCCTCCCAGCATCCCGAGACTATCATTCTTAATATGGATAAAAAATGACGTCTTTGCACCTCTACCACCCCCACTACGCTGCAATAGGTCACACCTCTACCAATGCCCCCACTGTTCCTTAGTGTCCCGAGACTATCATTCTTAATCTGGGTCTCATTCAGGCAGCAGTATCAGTAAATTCAGGTGATATTGCTAATTTCCAGTATAGTATAGCACTCAGTCTTACTGGCCTACTTTTCGTAAATGTTCAGCACCCAGCGATATTTTCTGCAACAAACTATGCTATTTATGGTTTCGTGGCTAAATTTTACCATTTTTTTAAGAAGACGCACATTTCATCGTTATTTTACTGATTCTACCGCACTTTTTAAGAGAATGCATATAAATATGGGTTTCGTTGCTATTTTCCCCTACTGTTTGAAAAGATACATATAAATATTGCTATTTTATCGATTTTCAGGAAACACACATAAGATACATAGCTTTCATGGCGTAACAACTAACGTCACCAACATGTGACGCTGCTTACAGTTTTTAGGCAAAATTTTATGGATTTTCCCAGTATTCCGTAAACGCCTAGAATTTTACCAATTTTTTAAAATGATATGCGTAAATGTTTGTGTTTTGTGAAAGTTTTATTGATTTGCTCCACAAATGGCTACTTTTTTCCGGAAAAATGTGGGCCAGTCACCAAGTAGCGCTAATGTAACAAATTACATGAATATTCCGCGTTATACAATTTTTATTTAAGAACAAAAGACGTACCAGTCCAACGTTTCAATTAAAACGAAACTATCAGCTGTGCTTCTAGTGTGTGACGTAACTATCAGCTCCCCTAATACTACGAGATTATACTGGACTTGGAAAAAAATAATGGGTGAATCGTTTCTACAGAGAAAGGTATATACTTCGCTAATATGCTCCACATTTGCTCTGCTACCGCCAGAGATAAGAATAGGAGAGCTATGCACCGTACTAGAAAACAATAACTTTCCGTACTTCGGGACCACTGTAGCGCGTATCGAAGGAGGCTTGTCCCCGCATATGCAGAAACAAAACATTACGATCAGAGAGCTAGAGTTGACTTGATTGGTGGTTGTACTCTCCACCCCACCCCTACACCACCCCACTCACTCGGTCAGCGCCCAGAGGGAGATAAGTCAAGGTGACAGAGCGAGCGTCCGTCCTACACTGCAGCCAGCCTCTATGAGTGACATCTGTCCATACATATCTCGATTAAAGAAAAACGAGTAAAGGTGGTAGCCATATTTACTGTAGCACACCGCATACAAGAATCTGCATCCACCCTAGTCGCTTGTAGTTTGAAGGAGAAAAAAAGATCCAGATCTTCCCCAGCGTAAATGCTAGTCCAGTGAATGCATATGTCCCACGCCATCCTCTGCTCCAGCACAAACACAGCCACATTACTTCAACACGTGCATACATTTTCAGAATTTTTAGTGCAACGTGTTCTTAGTTCCATTAATGAGGCTTTATGAACACCTCATCACGCTGACACGTTTTTTCTCCATAGCAAGTCATGTACAGTAGGCTTTGCTAAGTCACCTGTACTGCCAATGTCATTGCGACAGTGCACAGCGTACGTCTTAACAGAACACTGGGCCGGCCGAGGTGGCCGTGCGGTTAAAGGCGCTGCAGTCTGGAACCGCAAGACCGCTACGGTCGGAGGTTCGAATCCTGCCTCGGGCATGGATGTTTGTGATGTCCTTTGGTTAGTTAGGTTTAACTAGTTCTAAGTTCTAGGGGACTAATGAGCTCAGCAGTTGAGTCCCATAGTGCTCAGAGCCATTTGAACCATTTTTGAACAGAACACTGGTATACCATTTACGACGAATACAACATCAATTCTATGTGGCACAAGGACAGTATACGTTTCTAAAGGTGTATGACTACATATATTTTATGAAATTCACTTTGAATTGCTGTCTGACAATTCCCATATTTCTTTTCCCTCATTCCGACGGAATGTTTTCCAATTACGCTCCTATTGCGGTGGATGGCTCGTTTTAAGTTTCAATGTCGTAGTGATCAGATATTGAGTTTGTTACTCCTAGGATGCGTGAAACATGGTTGTTTCTCGTCTGCAGTTAATACCATTCGTGAATTTCACACTGAAGCAATGTGTGCCATTTGGACAGAATTTGTTTGCTGGTGAGTAATTCCTTCCATAACTTTATTCACTGGATTTCATCTACGAGTCTACAACATAAATTTAGTCTCCCTACTAAGACGTCAGCTCATCCATTTATTGGCAACGGTACTCATGAAAGAATTTTCATTATCCATCCACTCTTCTCAATCACTCATGAAGTATCTACTGCAACTTAGGATTGATAATAATTGTAGACGCAGCGTAATTATATTGCATAACGGAGCAGTTAAAAGAAAAAGTTAAATTACAAGTAAACTATGAGTCGATGATTTTTTAACATTTTCTTCCCCAAGTCATCGCAAAGACCATTGTAGATCTTTGTCTATTTAGCTTGATGCTGCAAACTGCTTCAGGCTATTTGTCCGGCGTTATTTATTACATACTCACCATTTAACGACATTAAATAAAATATAAATACTTTAGAACTTGCTTTCATTGCTAGTACATTCATATGCCTGTTTTCTGGTGGGTGGGGAGGAAAGTTTGTCTATGAACCAAAATTTCTGAGCTGCAAAGCAATGCTATAATTTTATTCACCGGACATGTTCGAGACAACAATACAAATTTAGTTTACCTATTAAGATGTTAATCCATCCACGTATATACACGAAAGCTCGTAGAGGAATGCTATCTCTTATTTATCGAGAAAACAAAAGATGGAGCTTCTGCCGCTGAATGTCTCTCGGTAAAAACCGTCACATTAGCCCATAATTTTCTCATTGCCGTCATTTTGCGAGATGTTTGTGGTTCAAATGGCTCTAAGCGCTATGGGACTTAACATCTGAGGTCATCAGTCCCCTAGACTTAGAACTACTTAAACCTAACTAACCTAAGGACATCACACACATCAATGCCCGAGGCATGATTCGAACCTGCGACCGTAGCAGCAGCGCGGTTCCGGGCTGAAGCGCCTAGAACCGCTCGGCCACAACGGATTGCGAGATGTTTGTGGGCGGGAGTAATAAGTTTGCTCATAACACTTAGAAGGAGAGGTATAGAGCTCACTTTTTATCAGAGTATCTCTTACCCCACATATTGTCACGATTCACGAATCTTCCAGTGTTCGATATATACCATTTGCATCTACCTGATTTTGGCGAGTGATGGTGGCTCTAGATGCTCCCAGCCAACTCACAGACCCCTACTAACCCTCTCGAAATCCCATCACGTTGCGACAGTGCTCTCCATTTGTTAGCAGGATGTCCAGCCCTCTACCTGTCACTTGCTGTATAAAGAGCTATCACAACAAGAAAAATTGTACACTAACGTACAGAAAGAAATTCAAACCATGCCGATGCGTTCGTCCAGGTATTTTAGAGTTGGTGTTGCTTCTAGCGAGTTGTAGTTTGTGGCGAATGGAACATAGAGCTCTCTTTTGTCATTTAGATTCAATAACAACATTTTTTACATTCACCTCCAGCTCCCACCAATCGTCAGTTCTCTGCAAATAGCTATAAACTGCCTGCGTCAAGCTCTACCATAGATAAGAGCATTCATCTAAATAAATATTCCACAAATCATTGCACAGTGAGGATTATGTCGAAGCAGTATTATCGATTTTTTCGTTTCTGTTCTACTCATATGAGTATTGATCGAGTAAAAATGACTGTCTGTATGTCTGTATCCCCTGTTTGATCGCTACGAATGATTCAGGTTTTTTAACGGCCAAGGAAGACTTACTGCTGCACATTTAGTACACGAGAACCGCAGAAAGAAATTCAGAGGAATAATTCCTGCAATTTAGTGATATCGAATGATTGTAAATATGTCCCTATACGTATCATAATCTCCTTCATAGTATTCTTATGGTCGCTTCACTAGAATTGCGATGCCATAATTGTGTCAGATTCTTCGTTGAGTACATAGCGTTTTTAGGGAAGAAACACAGCCTTACAGACCTTCCAGCACATTATCCACGGAATTAGTTACATTGATGTAGCCGTTCAGCACAACCAAGCACAATTCAGACTATTGTAACAGTAGGGAAAGATTTAGTGTTTAATCACAGCGTTGTTCATCCTCCCCGCCCCCACCGCTACACGCTAATCGAGAGTGGGCTGACCATGGTATCGTATTCCGGCTAGAGCAGTTGGCAGTGTGCATCCGTGTAGTGGTACTTAATGTCAAAACCAGCAGTACCTACGCGATGATCGAAGTCATTATGTTAGTTAGACGGCATGCGGATGAGATTTGCGACTGCTCTCGTGCCACACCTAAGTCAACCAGTCAGTTCTTAGTGTTTGGGTTACTTTCCTTAAGATTCGTGCTCGACATATGCATTCACCTTCAGCTCACTACAGATGCTTACTCCTAGTCATTTTACTACGGTTAACGCTTCCAATGACAGGATATGGGATTTATAGATGTATTGATGTGCAATAGATACAGTTACGTTCATGTCAGCTACCAGCCCCGGCACAGGTCTTCCTGCCTGCTTGTAGACAACTCCATCATCTGCGAACATTCTATATCTAAAAAAAAAAATTCCGGAAGCCACTGTACAGTGTATGGTGGAGAGTACATCGCTACAGTATTATCGATTACCCTGACATCCCATTCTCGCCCACTAACCGAGTAAGAAATGATTGGAGGCATATAGACAAACATACCCCTAATCCACTCTTAAGTTTCTGGGAGAAATACGTCGTCTTTCCCATAGATTTCTTTTCTATTACATATTAGAACGGAGTTTACCAATCTATATGATCCTAGCAGCATCCACATGGTGCTTTTGCTTCAGAGATCAGCTACATTACATGAACAAATGTGGACTCACGTGAATGGTAGAGAATGACTGTTTAGTATTGAGCTATCGAATCGTGTTCACCAGTACGAACCATGTAATCACTAACAGGTCTAGAATTGACAGACAATAACACCGTTCTGTCAACGTACGTACTCTCCCATCGGGTTAGAAAAAGACCATTTCGTCCCCCAGCACAGAACTGTGCTCCACAGTTCCACATGATCTGGTAATAAGTGTGTGAAAGCTTATGGGACTTAACTGCTAAGGTCATCAGTCCCTAAGCTTACAGGCTACTTAATCTAAATTATCCGAAGGACAAATACACACACCCATGCCCGAGGGAGGACTCGAACCTCCGCCGGGACCAGCCGCATAGTGCATGACTGCAGCGCCTTAGACCACTCGGCTAATCCCGCGCGGCTGGTAATAAGTGCTTTCCGACTTGTACATGTACTCTACTGAGCTACTTGCGACTAGATTGTGTACTGGGGTGTGCTGCAGGGAGAGAAAGAATGTTTGAGTGTCGCCTACGGCCATGTGTCATATAACTTTAGTGAATAGCATTGCGATAAAGGATGTTAAGGCACATACAGGGACATATTTATCGACAATCATTCGATACGAATGATCTGCAAGTATTATACCTTTGAATTTCTTTATGCTGTCCTCGTATACTAAAGGTGCAGCGGTAAGGCTTCCTTGGCCATTAAAAAATCTATATCTGGCGTAGCGATCGTAGAGGAGATTAGGGTGTACACAGAAGCATATAAAGATTTTTACTCGATCATTACGAATATGGATGGAATAGGAACGAAAACATCGATAATACTGCTACGACATAATCAACACCGAGCCGTGTTATGCGGAATATGTATTTAGATGTAGGCTCTTCTCTATTGGAGGACTGGGACACTGGCAGGCTAAAACGATTTGCAGAGGATTGAAGACTGGTGTGAGCAGGAACTGTATTTAAATAAATTTAGCTGTTGAATCTAAATGACCGAAGAGCCCACCTACTGCTCCGTCACGCCACGGTCCACAAATCCCTAGAAGCAGCACCAACTGTAAAAGAAATGGACACAAGCCTTCGCATGGTTTGAATTTCTTCCTGCACGTTAATGTGCTGTTTACCTTGTTATCACAGCTCTTTTCATAGCAAGTGACAAGTAGAGGACGAGACAGCCTGCTAAATAATGGAGAGCACTGTCGCAACGTGATGGGATTTCGAGAGGATTAGCAGGGCTGGGGGCATCTAGAGCCAGGTTCACTCGCCAAAATCAGGTAGACGCAATTGCTATATACCGAAGACTGGAAGATTCGTGAGTGGAGACAATATGTGGGGTAAACGATACCCTGACAAAAGGTGAGCTCTTTACCGGTCCTTCTAAGTTTTTTGAGCAAACATATTACTTCTTCCCACAAAATCTCTCAGAATGACGGCAGTGAAAAAAATTAGGGGCTAATATGACGGTTTCTAACGAGAGACATTCAGAAGCAGAAATCCCGTCTTTTGTTTTCGCAATAAATGAGACAACATTCTTCTTTGAATTTTGGGTGCCTATAAAGGGATGGACTGATATGTTAATAGGCAGACTAAATTTATGTTGTTGACTCGTAGATAAAATTCTGTCCATAAAGTTATGGAATTACTCTGCAGTACAGAAACTCTGACCAACAGGCAGACATTCCTTCCGCATGCAATTCACGAGTGGTATTAAGGGGGTAGGACGTCAACCGGGCCGACTGGGAGCAGGAGAGGCACCACAGGACATTTTATTTTCTACTGTCTATACTTTTACTAATAAATTCTTAAAACTTTGTCAGCATGACCAGGAAGGATTCGGGATTCACACTCATAGCAGTGGAAGTTCAAAAACATAACAAAATAAATTTTTTTACATGTGAAATCTCATCTTTTTTCTCTTACTATTGGCTGCATTTGTTGCTATAGGTACATTTTTCTTCACAAGTAAGAGAGATTCTTTGATGAATTTTGCACAGCATACAAACCATACTTACAGGTGTATAAAAGTCTAGAATTTTCCAAATCTATTAAAAACTGTGGTAAAAATTGAGATAATTAACTACAAAATTTGATTTTTTTCTAAACGTAAAGTTTAAAACGTAACAGCTCATTCATTTTCTCATAAATTAAATAGATTCTTGGGTTTCAAACACCTATAGGTATGGTTTGTATGCTGTGCAAAATTCATCGAACAGTCTCTCTTACTTACGAAGAAAAGTGTACCTATAGCAACAAATGCAGCCAATAGTAAGTGAAAAAATGATGAAATTTCACATGTAAAAAAAATTATTTTATTATGTTTTTGAACTTCCGCTGCTACGAGTGTGAATCCTAAATCCTTCCTGGTCATGCTGACAAAGTTTTATGAATTTACTTGTAAAAGTATAGACAGTGGAAATTAAAATGTCCTGTGGTGCCTCTCCTGCTCCAAGTTGGCTCGTTTGACGTACTACCCCCCTTAACTGCAGGCGAGAAACAAACATACTTCACGACTCCTAGGAGTGACAGACTGGATATCTGAACACTACGTCAGTGAAACTTAAAATGCAGAGAGAGCCATCTGGCATAATTGGAGCGTAATTGGAACACATTCTGTTGAAATGAGGAAAAATAAATACTGGAATTGTCAAACAGCAATTGATAGTGAATTTCGTAATACATATGTAGTCAAATAGCTCTAGAAACGTATACAGACTTTGTGTCACATTGAATTGATGTCATATGCTGCGTAAATGGTATACCATCCTTCTGTTAAGATAAATGGTATACACTGCCGCAATGACATTGGCAGTACAGATGACTTAACAAACCTATTGTACGTGGCTTGCTACTGAGAAAAATTGTGTCGTAGTGATGAGGCACTGATAGAGTCTCGTTTATGGAACCGAGAGACACTTTAAACTAAAATTTCTTAGAGTATGTGCATGCATTTAAGTAGTGTGGCTGTGGTTGGCCGACTGACCATGCCGTACTGCAGTGCAGCATTGAGCAATGGGAGCAGACGCGGATGGGGCTTCAGATGGCGTGGGACTTACGCATGCACTGGACTAGCATTTGCGAGGCGGAAGATCCAGTCCTTCTTTTTCCTTCAAACTGCAAGCGACTAGGGGGGATGCAGATTAGTGCCTGTGGTGTACTACAGTACATATGACTACCACGGTTACTCGTTTTTCTTTAATCGAGAAATGTCTGGATGGATGTCGCTCATACAGGCTGGCTGCAGTGCAGGACGGACCCGCCGCAAGTGGTGTAGTGTAAAGCGTGGCCACCAGTCGAGAAGACTCGAGGTCTGTAATCGTACTGTTTGGTTTATCCACAGCGCCAAGCCGTCTTCGACGCGCGCTGCTGCGTCGCTGTTCCAGTCGATGTCTATCTAACGGCTGCGTGCGGACAGTGCGGATTGGAGCACCGGACCCTCAGAGGTCTCGTCACATGTTTTCCTCAGTTTTAAATAGAGAAGTGTTGTTAGCCCTCTATCCACGTCCTGGTACGTGCTTTTTTGTAAAATAGAAATTTTTTAATGCTGAATATCCAAGTACTTTGTTAGATTAATGCGATATAGTGATTCGTCAGTATCTTTACGTGTGTCTTCCCGAAAAAAGTATCTATTTGTTTAGCAGATCGATAAAATTTCAAAGAAAACCCATATTTGTTTGTGTCTTCTTAAAAAAATCGGTAAAATCAGAGGTATTTGGCGAATACTGAGGGAAAATTCATAAAATTTGCCTAAGAACTGTTTGCGGCATTGTATAATGGTGGTGTTAGATTTTAAATATTTAAAGCTATGTATATTGCATGTTTTTCCTGAAAATCGATAAAACAGCAGCGAAATACATATTTATGTGCTTAGCCTTAAAAAATCAGATAAGATTAAAATGTGGGGAAAAACAGCAACGAAACCCATGATTACATGTAGTCTCTGAAAAAGTTGGTTAAAATCGGTAAGACAGCAATGAAATGTGCGTCTTCATAAAATGGTAAAAGCCATGAAGCTGTAAATAGCTCCATATGTTGTAGAAACTAGCGTTCGGTGCGGAACATTTGAAAAACTAGACCAGTACTATGCTATGCTATGCTATGCTGGTAATTTGTAGTATCGCTTGAGTTTACTGACGCTGCTGCTTTAGGGAGCCCCAGATTATGAATGATAGTCTCAGTATGCTAAGAAGCAGTGGAGGCAGTCGTGGGGGTGTGGTCAATGAAAGCATAGTAGGGAATGGTGGGGACAGGAAGATGTCAGTTGCCGGCCGGAGTGGCCGAGCGGTTCTAGGCGCTACATTCTGGAGCCGCGCGACCGCTACGGTCACAGGTTCGAATCCTGCCTGGGGCATGGATGTGTGCGATGTCCTTAGGTTAGTTAGGTTTAAGTAGTTCTAAGTTCTAGGGGACTGATGACCTCAGAAGTTAAGTCCCATTGTGTTCAGAGCCATTTGAACCAAGATGTCAGTTTTTTTGGTCCACATTAAGAATAATGGATGGATGCTCGAAGGACACTAAGGAGTGTTGGGGGCGGTGGTGGGGACGTGGCCAATAGCACAATAGCAGCACAATACAGGGGGCGGGGGCGGGGGCGGGGGGCGGGGGCGGGAAGTCGTGTTTTTTGTGTCACAAACTATCACCATTAAAAATTACGGCTATCACTTTAAGCTCAAAGCATCTGGACACTGGGGTAAACAGGAACCAAGGCCGATCTGTTGCCCATAAATTATAGTAATTTGTATGACAGTTCTAACCCTTTAATTATGTCATAAATAAACAAGACATTCACCCAAGTGAACAGTTCGTTTCCATAAAGCTCATTAAATTAGGTTAGCGCGTCTGGCAGGTTTGTTTACATAAGAAAACAATGCTCCCCCCCCCCCCCCAATTGAGGTAGAACTGGTACACACCCACTACTAACGTATTCTTTAATACCAACCTCGAGATTCAATCTTCACGAACTCACACAGCATGTATTTCGGTCATGGCAAGAATTGCTCCAAGATGAGTATATTCTTGCCTACGGAGGTCAAACTTAATACTGATATTCATGACGGACGTCAGTTGCGAATGAAATAAAAGTTTAATCATTTAACATCAGTCGATGCAAAGTTTGGTTAAGATCAAACCAATGCTTCACTTCTCATTTCCGTTGGTGTAGGAGAGAGATAGAGCTACGAGAGCGGGTCTCGATAGCTGAGCCGATTCCATTGCCGGCGCTCGTCTTAAGTGCAAATGGCGGAAGCAGCGCTGCGTTGTTTACCTTTGAGTCGAGGCGAGAATGGAGCACCAGCAGTTGCTACGGAGGCAGCGCGGCGTAGCAGACGTGATTCAGGTACTCACCGTCTAAAGAACAGAGGAAGAAAACAGTAAGTCACTGCGGTGGTGTACTCAGTAGAAACGATAGAAAATACAGTTTATGTTTGGTTCAAATGGCTCTGAGCACTATGGGACTTAACATATGTGGTCATCAGTCCCCTAGAACTTAGAACTACTTAAACCTAACTAACCTAAGGACATCACACACATCCATGCCCGAGGCACGATTCGAACCTGCGACCGTAGAGGTCGCGCGGTTCCGGACTGAGCGCCTAGAACCGCTACACCACCGCGGCCGGCAGTTTTTGTTTATTTACAGAGTGCTCCACTACACACTATTTGTAATACAACAAGTATGTATTTTGTTTGTTTGTTTGTGTGTGTGTGTGTGTGTGTGTGTGGTGTAATATTTGTGTTGTAAAATGATGATTATTATGAGGAATGGAGAGGGTGAAACGCGGTGCCTGCACAATAGCGTTCTCCTCGCTAATAGCACCAAGGTGGCCGCCAAATTTAACGTTCCAATCTGAAGGACGGATCACTGTCAAAAGTGTCACATGCCCTCACTTGATGAGAGACTGCGGAGAGGTTTGGTATTTAAACCAGGACGTTGGTGCATAGTCTTATGATCAGGAACTTCACGCCAGCACCTCTCCTCTGCTTGCTGCCAAATACCAGCAATGAAAATTTTTCCAACACTAGGAGTCGACCTGGCTCACCCCCGGGATCTACCGCCAACGCTCAAGCGTACGTTAGCGATCTCGGCAACGGACATGGGTTTCGCTACGGTCGCGGGTTCTAATCCTGCCTCGGGCATGGATATGTGTGATGTCCTTAGGTTAGTTAGGTTTAAGTAGTTCTAAGTTCTAGAGGACTGATGACCTCAGATGTTAAGTCCCACGGTGGTCAGAGCCATTTGAACCATTTGAGGCTGGTTTAGAAAATACAGAGCCTTCGTAAGGCAGTCCCGATATGAAGTTTAACAATTTCTTTTTGAGAAAGTTAAATTAAAAAGGAAGAAATTTACGGAATTCAATTACATTCATGTCAGGGTTGTGTTCCTGTGAAAACGAACACAGCATCGTGACTCAAATAACGGACCTCAGAGGGTAAATTAAAATTCAGTTAGAGACGTTTAATTGTTACAGGCACAAGCGAAAGGTGCGAGTAGAAAAGAATGAAACAAGCAAACAATCCTAATGTACATAGGTTCATAAACCAATAGTTTTCCCCTTACTACATATTGCGACTGAGTACATGTACACCTGATAAGAGTCCCTGAGGATTTGAACTGCAGGTACGCAGTTGAGGACAAACACAGTATAAGAAGTCTCCCACGTAGCCGCTGTTTACGTGAAGGCAGGCTTCAGCATGTCTCCTCATCGATGTCCACATACTTTTCAAAATCTCAGGCATGTTCGAGCAACCATCCACAATGCGATTCCATATTTCACGACACTAACAACAGGGCTGGAACACACCAAAGCTTTTAAATACCCTGGCACAAAAAAATGTAACGGTTTCACGTCGGAGGACCTGCGAGGCCATGGTACTGGAGGGCCACGACCGACACACTTGTTTTCGAAACGTTATTTACCATTACTTATGTATCCGGAACGATGATAAAATCAAACGTGTGCAGTTCACCACTTCGAAATATTCGCCTAACTTTCACTGTTTCGTAATAAACGTATTTCGCCTCAGTAGCTGCGCTGTCAGCACGGCGGATTGCTGACCGAAGGGGCCCAGATTCGACTCCTGGCCGGGTTGGAGATTTTCCCCGCGCGGAGACTAGGTGCTGTGTTGTCCTTACGTTCGTATAATTAGGAATGACATTCTACTGTTAAGATGGCTGTATGGGCACGTCACGAAAGCCTATAAATTAAAAAAGTAAAATAAACTTTGCCTTAGACACTAAAAGTCTTGTAACGTTGTCATGACTTCATGTGCATACGTCATATCGAGCAAACCATTTATTTCCGTGCTGTGTTTACTAGTTTCATTTGCTTGTTTCACTGTTACATTCTCGCCACTTTCAGCACACTGTTTTAGTGAAGTGGTAAAAACAATTTAGGTTTGTGAACTAAGCGCTTCCAAATTTTGAAAGTCCCTTTCAGAGTCAGTGACGAATCAATCCCGACGTTCCTGAAACCACTTGATACATAACTCAAATCAAATGTGACAAATGGTGTGCGAATATCATTAAGGCACACATACATACACACATACATACATACACACACGCACACACACACACACACACACACACACACACACACACACACATACACACACTCAATAAGCACATGTTGTCCCACATACACTATGTGATCAAAAGTATCCGGACACCCCCAAAAACATACGTTTCTCATGGTACGTACATTGTGCTGCCACCTACTGCCAGGTCCTCCATATCAGCGACCTCCGTAGTCATTAGACATCGTGAGAGAGCAAAATGGGGCACTCTGCGGAACTTACGGGCTCAGAACGTGGTCAGGTGATTGGGTATCACTTGTGTCATACGTCTGTACGCGAGATTTCCACACTCCTAAACATTCCTAGGTCCACTGTTTCCGATGTGACAGTGAAGTGGAAACGTGAAGGGATTCGTACAGCACAAAACCGTAAAGGCTGACCTCGTCTGATGACTGACAGAGACCGCCGACAGTTGAAGAGGGTTGTAATGTGTAATAGGCAGACATCTATCCAGACCATCACACGGGAATTCCAAACTGCATCAGGATCCAGTGCAAGTACTATGACAGTTATGCGGGAGGTGAGAAAACTTGGATTTCATGGTCGAGCAGCTGCTCATAAGCCACACATCACGCCGGTAAATACCAAAGAACGCCTCGCTTAGTGTGAGGAGCGTAAACATTAGATGATAGAACAGTGGAAAAACGTTGTATGGAGTGACGTATCACGCTACATAATGTGGCGATTCGATGGCAGGGTGTGGGTATGGCGAATGCCCGGTGAACATCGGCCAGCGTGTGTAGCGAGAACAGTAAAATTCGGAGGAGGTGGTGTTATGGTGTGGTCGTGTTTTTCATGGATGGGGCTTGCACCCCTTGTTGATCGCGTGGCACTATCACCGCACATGCCTACATTGAAGTTTTAAGCACTTTCTTGCTTTCCACTGCTTAAGTGCAATTTGGGGATGGCGAATGCATCTTTCAACACAATGGAGCACCTATTCATAATGCACGGCCTATGGCGGAGTGGTCACACGATAATAACATCCCTGTAATGGACTGGCCTGCACGTAGTTTTGACCTGAATACTATAGCACACCTTTGGGATGTTTTGGAACGCCGACGTCTTGCCAGGCCTCACCGACCGACATCGATACCTCTCCTCAGTGCGGTACTCCGAGAAGAATGGGCTGCTATTTTCCAAGAAACCTTGCAGCACCTGGTTGAAAGTATGTCTGCGAGAGTGGAAGCTGTCATCAAGGCTAAGGGTTGGCTAATACCATACTGAATTCCAGCATTACCGATGGAGGGCGCCACGAACTTGCAAGTCATTTTCAGCCAGGTGTCGGGATACTTTTGATCACATAGTGTAGCTGTGTCTGGGCGTAAATCCTTAGTGATTTATAACGGGCGTCCCCGCACGTTTGCGCAGTATGGCACGATAGATCACATAACAGCGGAGTATCCCAACAGGCGAACCGCTGTACTACCAGTAACATACTTACGCCGTAACGAGATACCTATGACCTGTTATGTAAGCGAAACAATTATAGAGAAATCTGCCCACCAACCAGTAGGCACTAAGAAAAATGTCACATCTGAAATGCCAGAAAAAACAGCGAAAGAAACAGAAAACTACGATAAAAACATAGAAGATAAAGCAAGCAACATATGACTGATTGATTCACCGAAAAAAAAGGAAAAAAGAAACAAACAGCTATGACGCAACTGCAGGAGCTGTAATTGACACTTTCGTGAATATGGGCAGCGAAAGACAGGATAACGTATCAGCAAGTGTTGTGGAAAACCCAGAATGACTCACAATAATACAGCGAAGGTTGTCAGACGAATCGCCGCTAAATGAAAAGAGTAAGACTGCCGCTGAGCACATAACCGAGAGGGGCGCCGACGCTCTTATCGCGAAGTAAATGGAAAGCAGCAACACAAACTCGCGCGTACGCAGAATGCACTAGAAGACGGTTATGTTGTAAAAACAAACATGGATTCAGCAGACAAATTCGTATCATTACAAGACGTTACAAAAACGTAAGATAGCACTGTGGAAACAGGAAAAAGAAGGCACGCAAAGAGAGGAGCAGAAGACTCTGCATCGGAGTTAAAAGAGAAATTGTTGAACACGAAGCGTATAAAAACTAGGAAACTTCACAAGCATAGTAATCACGCGGTGCACACCTGGAACAGGGAAGTAAAACAGGGCAATGTGCCAAGACTACATGATACTGACATCAACCTGAAGGCAGGATAGCAGACCGCAGGTCACTGGGCCGAATGCAAACCACTTAATCAATGAAACAAGGCAACGTAATACGACAATAAAACAAACAAAAAGTATCAACGCGACACAGAACACGAGAAAGAAGCACCAGTTTAAAGAAAAACCACATGTTGAACACACTGCTACGTTTAGCTACGTTCAACATGTACGGAATTCGAAGAGAACTAAAAATAAAATATTTGAAGAAACAGCTGTCCGCAACATCTTTCGACATTATGCTAACACAGGAGGTGTCCACAGCAAGACTGAACGAGATATATTTATACGAAACAACAGAAAACTATGCTAACGGGTTCAATACTGGCACTGTCATTTTGGTAAAGGCCTAAATCGCAGTAACAAAAATAGAAATGCTACAAAACGAGTGTGGAATAGCTTGACAGATTACATACCATCAATATTTATATCCTACCAGGAAAGCAAAACACAGTAAATCGAAAGACGCTCACTCTATAGCACCGATGTAGTCGACACAGTAGGGGAGAATTTTGAAACTCTTATACTAGCTGGAAGTTTAATCTACGTACTATCACCTATAGATCAAATGCCAAATTTAAGTAAAAGTGATAAACCCAATTATCTCATACACAACCTAGATCTATATTATACGGGGAATGTAACTAACGATACCAAGCCAGGATATACTTCTAGAACACACAAGTCAGCTAGCGGAATAGGCAGTCTATAAATAGTAAGTAAATAGAAAGATCGGAATATAGGAGCGGATGTATGGTCCCATATAGTTATAGGGCCGTAAAGTTTATCAGATTACAATCACATTAAAACCTCAGAAAAAGAGAAAGTTTATTGAAAAATGAATACAGAAGATTAAAAAAAATAACGATGTAGCAACGGAAGTATCTCACAATCTGAACACATGCAAAATGAACAGACTTGATAGTGCGACCTAATGGTGATTACAACGCGTGATGCAGAAAATAAGCGAAACTTTGCAGTCAATGTTAGAAAGAGAATGACGAAATAGAAACTCTTGTTCTGATCACTGAGAATTCTTTGTAGCAGAAAGAGCGTAGTATAAATACCCTAATCAAGCAGAGGATATCTTTAGAGATACTGACAGCGAAATCGGATCTAATGTCCAAATATGAAACCAGATCCACTCTCCACCTAGCCACAGAAATAAGTAATGCAAAGATGAAAATTGTAGCAGTAGTCGTTGTTGTTCTCTGCAGTCCAAAGACTGGTTTGCTGCAGCTCTCTTCGCTGGTCTATCCCGCACAAGCCTCGGAATCTCTCCATAGCTACATCAATTTCAACCTGCTTACGGTGGTTAATCCTTGGTCTGCCTCTGCAACGTTTCCGCTGCCACTTCCCTCCACTACTCAGGTCATGACTCCTTGAAGCCTCAGCCAGGCTGTTCGATTACATGTTCACTTCTGGCCATTTGCTTGGCAGAGGTCTGCCGTATTTGCAGTGAACCATTTGAGAAAGGAAATATTAAACACAGAGACCGTTTCATCGGTGCATACTGAGGCGGTGCACATTGCAGTTGCAATGCCAGTTATAGTCGTCTCTATACAGTCCTAGTTGTATTCCACAATCTGAGAAGTTGTGACCGGCGTTTCTTGATCACGATCATTTGCAACGAGAAGACGACAGATGGCGATGTATAAGTCAAATGAAATCCAGTTCGCGTTTCTCTTCTGCTGTTTATTATGGAGTAACATAAATCTTTTAAGAAAAGTATGGCAATATTGCACCAAGAGAAGCACTGCAATACAAATGTTTTGTCGATTCCCTAAATTTCTTGGCATGTTCACTCATTACGCGTGCATTATACCGGAAATCAGAAGGGAATTTTTGCGTGTGAGTATGTGAGCAAAGAATTGAGTTCACTGGAAGATCGCCTACCCTCAGTCGAAAAGTTTAGGAGTTTATTAAGAGACGAAACGATAACACAAGACAAGTACCAAAGAGCTTGCAATGTATGGAATGTATTCAAGTGTAAAAAAATTTGAGATTATTCTGGTTTATTTTTGAAATTTGACGTGCTACTTTTTACTGATGTTTTCGAAAACATTCGCTGTCTTTGCCTTAAAACATACGAATTGCATCCTGTGCGTTGCGTTACTTCGCTTTGCTCGGCTTGGGATACTCTGCCAAAAGTTACAGAAGTGAAATTGCAGCATATTACCGATAGCCAACAACTCTACTTTGTATTAGAGGCAGTGTACGTTGTTCTTGTAGAGACGTGGTTGCCGACAGCAGATTTATGACCAGCTATGGTAACAAAAATTAACGATTTCTGCATCATATATCTCGATATGAATAGCCTGTGCAGCTGGCTGATGTTGGAGTATCTTCCAGTGTCCAAATTTGTATATGTTTGTCCAAGGAGTGTTGAAACTTCTGACTTGAATACTTTCCGGATGGTTACAACTTAGTGTACATTTTAGAAGTAGATCTGAAATGCCCCAGTAGTATTCACGATTTTCATTCGGGTTGGCTCTTATATCCAGATGAAACTGTCACCACCATCCGATGTTAATGTAAATATCTGAAAACGTAAACGATGTAAATAACTGAAAAATGTAAACAATGAAAACTGTGTGTGTGTGTGTATGTGTGTAAAACGTAAATTTAAAATTGTATTTGTAGTTGTAAATTGTAGCTTAAGGTCATTACCACCTCTATAACTGATGTGAATTCACATACTCCTTTCTGATTAATTACATTAACCTCCAGGAAAATATGTATTCATGATGTTGAGTTCATCTGTTTTTAGGTATGATGTTTACTTTTTGATAAATTGGATGTTTATGTAAATTAGTTTGTTTTTGATAAAGAAATGTCCATCGAAATTGCTCTGATGATGACTGTGTGAAAAGTGTAAAAACAATGAACGTAAGAAATTATAAAATTTAAAATCTGAATAACCAGAGTATTCATCTAATTTTTCTTCGGAATGTGATTTTTTTTAGCAAAGTTCAGTTACAGATTTGTTTCCTTTGATTTTCTCTCCAACTCTCTCTTCTGTATTATATTTCAAAGATAGAGATGGAATTCACTGATGAGAAAGAATTGTAGGTGCTTAAGTGTTTCGTTTTTCGTATAGAGAATACTTTTGAACAAGGTACAGAATTTCATTGGCTGTGAAAATGTTCCCCACCAACGTCACCTTGCAATGTGATTAGCTAAAGAATATTTCCCGCCATTTATCGCCATATGCCACCTTTAATTTTTAGATTTTCCACCATCGGGCAGCTTTAATTTTTAAATTCCCATCGTCCGCCATGTCTAATTTGTCAGTTTCCCGCCATCCGCCTCCACTGATTTTCTAATTTCCCATCATTCGACGTAGTTAATTTTTGAATTTCCTGCCAGTGACATCGATGATGTCATACGACTGCAGCCATAATTAGCAGAGGATACTTTAACTGTGAGTCAGGTTCCTCATAGATATTCTATTACCACTCATTGAATAGCAAAAGGTCGTAGATTACATTACACTAGAACAGTCACTTTAGGATACTGTACTGTAAAGTACATGTTGCACAGCCTCTGTTCAAAACATTCCTGGATCTGCTGTACGTCGGAGAGCTGCCGTCACTGAACTGCCTTGTCTTCAAAACCGGCTGCAGGTTTTATTTCATGCATGTTGAGTCGGTTAGCAAATTTCTTACGGGAAAGTAAAACGGTGACAGTTTAACTAACTGGATGACGCACCTATACTACGTTGTCCCAAATCATAATGCTCTAATGGCAAGAAACACTGGGAAACTAAAGATATACCACCATCAAGAATACTGCTGGAACCCGATGGCTCAGGACAGAGTGTAGGGGAAGAATACGAAACTGGTCTTCATTCAGCAATGGGTGGGTTATGAATAAAATTGCATTTCTGTGCTGTAGATATAAAAATAGCTTCTTCACTGAATGAAGAAAAGAAGCGGTAGTGGATCTATTCGTAGAAAGCGCTTGGAGTTCGCCAACAATGTGGTGGCAAATTCATTGTTCGTAATATAGAGGAATGCCGCCTTAAGATTTGCTGTACAATTTAACTTGATCTTTCAAGAAAAAGCTCTATTTGAAGATATATAATATATCGTGAGAGTGTTACATAACGTAACTAATTATTATTGCCTTAATCTAATATCTATGAATTATTTCCAACTACTCTACGGGTTTTCTTTCTTAAATAATACGAGAGGCCAACAGTAGACCCGTCCGGATAGCCACGCGTGATAGTACGCGCTTCTGGTATTCGCGGAGATGCGTCTGTTGCCAGCTAGCCCGGATATGGTTTTCAGGCGGTGTCCCACATCGAGTCAAGTACCCACGTCGTGCCTCAGTTTTACGATTCTCAGACGCATGGAAAATTTGTCATACTTTCACATGGGTTGGGGGGAAGGGGGCTGGTGGCCATAGGAAGGACATCTGGCCACCCTCTACAACCATCACTAACTCCTCATTAACAAGCCGGCCCGTGAAGATAAGGGATAAAACCCAGGAAAAAGATGAAGAACGGAGTTTATCGGAGGATTGCGATTAAGGTGGTAGCCACAAACCCTGCATTATTTATTGTATTACGAACATCGAAAAGACAACGTATTCCGGAACAAATTACGTATCATTCAGAAAACATTATTCATCGGTTTTGGTTAGTGTTAACAGTGTTCCTAAATGCAGGCTATTGATACTAAGTTAATATTCTCTGTATCGCCGTCAAATGATGCATAGGGAAGCACTGAATGTAAAACTGAGTTAAGCACATCATAAAACTTTGCGTCTGGTACTAGCGCGGTAGTTTCAGTTTGAGGTCCCGGGTGTAAAACCGCTGTTTCATGCATACCCAAAGCGACATATTACTGAGATCTGAAACCCACTTTACTCGTAGGTTTAAGTGCTGAGATGTGGCACAACATAATAATTGTTTTGCTAGACACTGCTGCGGGCCACATCCTGGTACATCGTGAGCCGCCAAATATTACTGCAAATGTCACCAATAAAGCAGCTCAGCCGAGAGCTGGCAATTAAATTTTCATACGCCGTGAAATGTAGTGCGCCACAGGTAGAGGTTTAAAAGTGTGCAGGTAAATATGTCGGTTCAAAGTGGTTCTGTAAATCAACCGAAGCAAGTGCTCCACGCAGGGAGCAAGAGAAACGTTTGCTTAAAACCCTTCCGTTTTCGCCCCCTAAAGGGAAGATTATGGCTCAACGGCGCCTCGACGTCGAGGTCATTAGAGACGGAGTAAGAGCGTGGATAGGGCAAAGATAAGAACGAAAATCGGCCCTGCCGTGTCAAAACAATCATGCCGGCTATCCACTCAGGGAAAATAAAAATATGGATGGCCGGGGTGAGGGTCATCTGAACCATCTCCCATCCGAACTCAGCTGAACCAGTGCGCAGCCTCGCTCGGTGATATCCCCAGGAGAACACTGACTTTGGCATTTTAGAAACTTTTTTTACGGTTATGAAGGCGTCTAAGTCTTACGTTCGACAATTGGAAGCGTTAGAAAGTTGCACAAATATTCAGTCACAGCTTGATAAAATTTCGAAGTAGTGAAAAGATTGACAACTTACTTTAAATATTCTAAAATGTAATAGTGTGCAATTCACAAACCGGAAAAGCGGGATATTTTAACAACTACAATATCAACGAATCACAGTTGGATTCGGTGAACTCATACAAATACTTGGGGATGTGTGAAATGAAACTATCACATAGACTCAGTCATAGATAATGCAGGTACCAGACTTCGGTTCATTGATAGAAAACTAGAGCAACGCAATCAATCTACAATGAAGATTGCTTACAAAATTATTGAGCGACCCATCCAACGATACTACTCATTTATGGAACCACTATCAAATAGCGCTAACAAGGGTAGTGAACGTATACAAAGAGGGCAGCACGTTTGTTTCACCCATGGGATAGAGTCACTGAGATGCTGAAAAAACTTAACTCGCATACTCTCGATGGTAAAAGCAAACTACCCCGAGGAAATTTGCTAAAGAGCTTCGAAAACCATCTTTAAGTGAGAAACATAGTAATATACTACAGTTCCCTACGTACCGCTGCCGTAGGGATATCTAACTCAAGATCATAAATTACAGCTTTTACGGAGGTGTTGAAGCTCCATGCATGAATGGAGCGCGAAGAAGTCTTAATAAGTGGTACAATGGGACGTAACCACTGTGAACTGCATCTTCAGGGTAGCTTGCAGAGTAAAAATATAGATGTAGATGCGGATACTCCCCGAAATTTCATAAATGCTGTGGAAAGCCTGTGTTGAGATTTTTCAAGGGACCCACTACATCAGGTGACTGAATCCATATTATCATGCCCTTAACTGATAACAAGAGCTCCAGGTTCAACGGAAAACTACGCGTCTACCAGTGATCTGATGTAAAAGTGTAGGCTCGCCAACTTGGTGCAACAATCTCAACTTTACGCCACTTTTGCAGCTTGCGCGGCTTCAGTTTAACTGCTTCTTGTGGACAGAGGATTTCAACGGCGAAAGAGCTCTTCCAATTGTTGCTGGTCCAATATTTGATACTTTCGTGGAACGTTGTCAAATTTCCATGCTGACCGTTTACAACAGAAGAACAAACAAAAGCTATTAAGGAAATCTAATTAAATTTCCAAGGGTATAGTATCCTTTTTTTATATCCTCCATAATCTCTGAACCAACTAGAAAGTCATTTCTTGTAATACAGGGTGAGGCATTTAGAATTGTTTGTCGGAATATTTGGCGAAATATACATTGGATTAAAAGAAAGTGGTAATAAATGTTGTTCACCTCGAAGAGGGACATCCATTAACATAACGCTCGACCTCCCTGCACCAACCTGGGGGCATGAGTGAGGTGACTTGCAAGTCTTAAATAGGAACCCCTATTTTTTATTGCAGATTTGGATTCTCCGTGAAAAAAATATGTACCTTTTGTATGAAACGTTTATTTCGTTTCGTGGTAGATGGCTCTGCAATCGACAAACATGGAAATGAGATCACAGTTGTTGCAAAACGGTACTATTTCAAACAAATACAGGCCAGATTAGGACAATCGAAGTACTTTTTTGATAGATTTGATAATGCTTTCATGTGACACCTCCCACAACCGAACGAAGCACAGACCGTGATCATGCAGTCACTCCGCCGTCAAATCGTGCTTGGTACTTCAATGATTCGGACTGTACACATCTCGTCGCCCGATAGGAATGTTCTGTCTGCAGCGACGTTTCGCAGTATCGTGTACCTGTTAACTGAAACGGGAAGTGTTAAACCTACAGAAAGAGTCCGACTGCGGCCTGTGACAAACGGAAATAACACAGCCAACGTTTTAGCTGCGGTTGGTGCAAATCCTCACATTAGTTCTCGGCAAACTGCGCGAGGTTCACGAATTTCGCAAAGAACTGTTCTATGCGTACTGCATGCACACAAATGGCATCCATCTCATTTATCGCTGCATCAAGAACTGCGCGGTGACGATTTTCACAATTTCCTGACTTTCTGCAGCTGGATACGGGAACAACTGGCAGTCAATGATAATTTCATTTCACACATACTTTTCTTTACGAATCGTGGTCAAGTGAATTGACATATGTATTACTGGTCAGTGGAAAATCCCCATTGGGTAAGGCAAGTTGAAACTCAACGCCCATGGAGTGTCAGCGTTTGGTGCCATATTTTAGGTACGCAGGTAATTGGCCCATACTTCATAAAAGGTAATCTGATTGGTGGGATGTCAATGTGACTTAATGCACGTACACGTCACCAGCGACTATGTAAGCGATTTGAGTTGCAGTTCTGTGTGAAAGGTAGCATAGCCTTCAGAGCGCATTAGTGTTGTTACCAGGCCTGATAGGGTATATAAAAGGTGTGAACGTCGTGAGACGTTGCCGCGAATTCGTGAGAGACAGTCTTATTAACACCTGACAGTCTGAAGGCGCCTCATTGTAGGTCTCCATTTTTCCAGCTGGTCCAATCCTGTAATACCCATATTTGTGGGGCATTAAGGGGTGACAGTGACCCAATATCGGACTTGACGGAAAAATGAGGGCAGGCATGTTGACCAGCACAAGGGAGGAGCCATCCCCTCCACAGCTACACCCACCATCCGAGAACAACTTGCGGTCTCCGTTTAATATTTTGTGTCACTCTTCAGTCTAGCAGGAGCCAGGCTAGGCAGTTACCGTGATGTGAGTAGGCTGCCAAGAAAAAAAAAACCTGCATTTGGAGTGGTGCCTTGAACGGGAAGCATGGACTGCCGATAAATTGCAATGCGTTGTTCAACTATGAATCGCATTTCTGCATTACCCTGGATGACCATTGTCTCAGAATATGGCGGTGACCTGGGGAGAGGTCCATTCTTGCACTATTGCGAGAGGCACAACAGTGTTACTCCTGGAGTCGTGGTGTGGGGAGCCATCAGCTGTGACTTTAGGTCACGGCTAGAAGTGATTGATGGAGCTCTCGTTGTACAACAGTACGTGATGGACGACTTGCGTCCTCATGTGTTACCTATCTTGTGGCAGCATCGTGGTGCCGTTTTTCAACACGACAATGCTCGTCAACATATTGGACGTGTCCCTATGAACTGCCTGCGTGATGGCGAGCAAGATTCCCGGACCTGTCCCCAACAGAACATGTGCATGACCAGCTCGGATGTCAGCTCTGTTCCAGTGCCAGTATCGACGATGTCAACGACCAGTTACAACAACTTGTCTGAGGAGAGCATACTACGTTTTTATCTCACTCTTCGCAACCGAATCAGGGCATGCATCTAGGACAGAGGGGGTGCAATGTCCTCCAGATGAGTGAGCTTATACAACCAACTTCTTTGTAAATTTGTTATGATTTTGTAATCACTGAAATAACATCACATACCCTGTCAACCTGTGAACTTTCATGTCGTTTCCTCCTCCACTTCTGAATGCTTCACTTTTTTGTCAGGCAGTTCGTATGTAAAGGTAGCCGGACGAGGCTAATTTTATCTCTAGTCTGCGTAACTACAATTATAATTCAAGGAAAGGACCAGAAGTTACCGTCGTCAGAGGCTGTCCCGTCCTATGTAGGCAAGCCCGTGGAAAGAGTGGTGAAAATATTGTGGTCGCTTCTTCAATAATTTATATGTCATTTCGTTCCCTAGAAGACCGCAACACCCTTTTTCAAATATAAAGACAAGTTCAATAATGATTTTTCACTCTGCAGTGGAGTGTGTGCTCATTTGAAAGTCCCTGACACATCAAAACTCTGTGCCGGACCGAGACTCTAGCCTGAAGAGGTAATGGTGGAAGTATAGCTCTGGGGGCAGTTTGTCACTCGTTCTTGGACAACTCAGTCGATAGTCATAGCTATGTTTTACGTGTTGGAAAATGTTGGCACTAATTGTAATTTCTAATGTCTTTTAAAGGGCGCTGCTGCTGTGTACTTAATGACAAGTTGGAAGATAAACAAGATGAGTGTGGTAACGAAATGAAGAGATTAATTAAAACAAAGATGGTAAACAGAGGTAAGGTCATTAAAACAGGCGATATGATAGAAAATTCGAAGGAAACGGAAAAGTTAAAAAGCCAGCTGCTGTGAAGAAAGGAAGTGACGGGAAAATAAATTATAAGGTAGGACATCAAAATATTTTGATAATACACAGATAAATTCAGAAGCAGCCATAATTGATTCACATGATGCAGACCGGACGAAGAAAGGAAAATGGTAACCCGAAAACAGAAAACAAGTGTTAGGTAATATATGTGAGCTGAAAAAAAAAAGAGCTGCGTCTGTGGACAACATGGGTTGGACATGTGTATGGGTGAGGAGACAGCCCCAGACGTAATGAGGTGTCAGTCCCTCATCTTGTTGATGCTGTCGAGCGAAACAAGACATCAAATTATTGACGCTGCAGTCCTGAAACTAAAAAAACATCGTCTTTCAGTGCCTAATATACTAGTCATTGATGATAAAAGACTGGTTGAACTGCTATATCCTATCGAGTTTTGAAGGAGTAAGGTTAATTACATTAAGAACACTACACAGATATTGAAAGGCGCATCTGGAGGTGTTATTCCAAATGATGCTGAACGTCTTTGCAGGCAACTTGCTGTAGGTCCGAAAACGACACATCTCTAAAAGGACGTGGCTTGCAGTGTAGTAGGTGGAATAATTGTTGATACACGAGTGCACTGAGTATTGAATTGCATTGTCTGGGTGAGGAAGCAGGCAAAACCACCACAGGAGACTCCTGCTGTTGTGGAATTCTGGTTGCCTCAAGGTCTGTAGACAGTAGTTAATCATCTGTTTGTAAGATTTGGGCAACAATTGTTCCACACACACACACACACACACACACACACACTTGTGCGATATTTCTTCGTGCAACTGCGTTCAGTGAATGACGTAAATAACTATGGAGTGTTTATGAAAGGATTTTAACACACTACAGAATGAAAAGAATAATGAAGTGGCTGTTGTTATTGACATATATGCACCTCTTCGCACTGCTGTATGTTGTCTTATAGATCATGTGGGTATTTCTATCAACGTATTTTATGAGAGCTGATTCAGGAACAGATTCTCTACTAACGTTTACTTTTAGACAAGTAATGATTTAATTTTTTAAAGAATGTGTAATTTATGGATCAACACTGTGATTTTCTCTCCACATGTTACAATATTTTAATAAAGTTACGTGTGTTTACGGAAAAAAGTAGATGCTTACTGAAGGCATAGGTCCTAGATTCTAGTACCGGTTGGACACACATTTTTAGTCTGCTTATTTACTTGTTTCTCTCCTGTAGATTTTATTTTGGATTATCTAGAACACCAAGCCGTTGTAATGTAAAAGGCTGCAGTGGTAGTTCAGCACTTGTAGTCTACTTGCGGGTCAGACAGCGTAGGAGAGCGTGCTGAAAAGTAATGCCTCTGAATTTTTTATTATTCTCAATATCGATGGAGGTATTACACGTCATGCATATTACTCGATCTACTTTCCTACTTCGCTGGCGCAAGTTGCAATCCTCTGCCGCTAGGAGGCTCCTAATTGTAGTGTGCAACATGGCGGTGCGTAACGTAGCTAAGTCAGTGCGTCAGAAACAGCGTGCTGTAATAGAGTTTCGAACCGTAGAAAATGTGCCTCCAACTGAAACACATAGATGAATGAAAGCTGTATACGATGATGACTGTATCGGCATCAGTAATGTGCCCGATTTCGTGCTCGTAATGAAGGAAACGGTGGTGGCTAACCTCAACGTGTATGACAGAGCTCACCGACGCCAAAAAGATTCAACACCGAGCCATCAGCAGGCAAAATCACGCTCACACTGTTCTGGGATGTTCAAGGTGTAGCGCATTTGGAATTCGTGCCTAAAGGCACCACCATAAGCTCTGCACGATATACAGCAACACGCTCAGACATCTGAAGCATGAAGCATGAAGCACTCGTTCACACATGGAGCACCCTATCCTTCAGCATAACAATGCCAGATCACACTCTAGCCCTGCGACATCTGCAACAATCCGACCCCTTGGGTTCACTGTCATTCGTCTTCCTCCATACGGTCTCGAGATTGTCCCATCTAGTTTTCATCTGTTTCCAAAACTTAAAGAGCGCCTTCGAGGACTTCACTTTGATAGTGATGAAGATAAGGTTGTAGCTTCGTCAACGATGTCAAACATTCTGCAGTCACGGTGTCAACAAAATGGTCTCTCATTGCGAGAAACGTGTTCGTCACCAGGGTGATCATATTGAGAAACAAGTATGTAGACATGAAGAATAAAGATGTAAAATGTTAATAACGCTTATTTTCGCTGAAAAGCTTTAAAGATTTTCACATAAAAAAATTCGGAGGGATTACTTTTCAGCGGGCCCTCATACATACATAATTCATGTTTCTGGCGGCAATTTGTAAGTTCCTGCGTTTCGCTCAATGGAGATTAAGACTGAGCGTGCAGTCGACGACGAGATCATCAGAGACGCTCCAAGGAAATCGAATGTGTTCTTTTGAAAGGCATCACGGCATTTGTCGCAGCCGAGTAGGGAAAACCCAGGTCAAGATGGTCGGACGTGAGTAAGATCTCCACTTCTCTCCAACGGACACCTGAGTACTAAAAATAGCGCCATGCCGCTCGTTGCGACGGACCGACGGACGGTTTTCTCACGTTTCTGCTGCTGTCTACATACTCATCTACACATATTGACAGCATGCTACCTTACTGTAATTGGTGGAGAGTATTTCGTGATTACCATTTCCCTTCTTGCTTACTTCGTTGCGGCAGAATGGTAGGCGAGAAGGACGACTTTTTTTAAGACCCCGTAACACTGTAAGTAGGCTATTTAGGTTTTTATATTGGTAACGCCACGTAGTGCTCTGTATGAAAATCACTGGCGCACGTGCTGTGTGCAGTCTGTGGCTGGGTGGCATTGTTGTAATATTCGCTATTGTAGTGTTGGGCTGTTGGCTGTTAACAGCGCGTAGCGTTGCGCAGTAGGAGGTGAGCCGCCAGCAGTGGTGGATGTGGGGGAGTGAGATGGCGGATTTTTGAGAGCGGATGATCTGGACGTGTGTCCATCAGAAACAGTACATTTGTAAGAATGGATGTCATGAACTGCTATATATATTATGACTTTTGAACACTAGTAAGGTAAATACATTGTTTGTTCTCTATTAAAATCTTTCATTTACTAACTATGCCTATCAGTAGTTAGAGCCTTCCGTAGTTAGAATCTTTTATTTAGCTGGCAGTAGTTGCACTCGCTGTATTGCAGTAGTTCGAGTAACGAAGATTTTTGTGAGGTAAGTGATTTGTAAAACGTATAGGTTAATTAAGTCAGGGCCATTCTCTTGTAGGGATTACTGAAAGTCAGAATGCGTTGCGCTAAAAAAAATATTGCGTGTCAGTTTAAGCACAGTCATGTATAATTTTTCTAAGGGGACGTTTCAACACATCCAATTACTCTTACTGTCCCATCATTTCGCGAGATGTGTGTTTTGCCTGACTCGTCGGATACATACGCTTTCAGCATTTTAACGCTAAACATCTCTACGGTGAAGGGTTCATCTTTTATTACATATGCCGCTAGTGGTTGATGTATATCTCCGTTACGCCATCGTGGTTACAAAACGAATCCATAACGAAACGCGTTGACCCTCTTTGGATCTTCCTATATTCCGTATTAATCCTAGACGGTAACAACCTGCAACAGATAGTCAAGAATAGGTTGAACGATCGATTTGTTCGCTCCTTCATTCTTGAGTGAATTTAATTTACTTAGTATTCTTGTAACGAAACTGAGTCTGCCATGTATGAGTACTTTTACAACTAGTTTTACGTTGTCGTTCCACTATAGGTGGCTCCGTACGCATACTCCCAGTGGTTTTGCGGTTGTTATTGCTTCCAGTCATTGATAACGAATCATGCGATAGAAATAGTAGTGGGTATTTCCGACTATGTATGCACAACACATTGCATTTATTGATACTGAGGGTCAACTGCCAGTCCGTGCACCAAGCAGCGCTCCTGTACAGGCCCAGCTGCATTTCACTACAGTTTTAGGGCATTGCGACTTTGTTACACACAACAGTATCGAACACTAACAGTCACAATGGAGCTTCCGATGTTATCCACCTGACGATCTATTTTCATCTAGATGGGTAACGGCCCTATAAGACTGCATAAGTTCTATTCGGTGACAAAACGTGTAAAATTTTTCAGAAAAATTTGTTACAGAACAGCAGATTACCCTCATTCTGGCAACAGATTATAATCGCACATTATCAGTACGATAATTACCCTCTCTACAGAGCGGAACCGTCATTTTGTGGTTCAAAGTAAATCCTGTGGATATGCTAGACGAGTCCGCCCAAGCTACAGAACCCACCGAACAACTGTAGGATACACTACAGCGTCCGTTTCGTATCACATTTGTTTCTCCCATAATACGTTAGACTTTAGTAGAAAGCTTTCCAGGTGATCACACACATGAACAGTAGCCCAAGGAGGCGCTGCATCCTGTTAATTAGACATTTTAAAGAGAAACGTTTAGGGCGTATTAACTATCGCGATCCTTCCGGTTACCTCCTAGGAGGCCACGAGCAAGTAGAGCGCTGACTCCGTGTACAGAGCAGCAGGTACGTATAAGTTTCAGGAAAAAAAGATGATTATTCTTCCAGGAGTGCTTAACGCAAGACTATTACATTTGTAATCGGATAATATTTCTTTTTTAAAAAAAATCTCAAATCGTTGATAAGGTATGTGGCAGTTAAGCAAATCTGCAGTCAGTTGCAGTTCAGTGTGCACTTTACTGCAGAGACAGATTCCAGCTGCAGTACAGCTAGCATCACTTTAGAAAATATAATAAATACAAAGGAATCAGACACTGAATGGCATCAAACGAAATTTAAACACAGTTATACGGAACTGTATAATCCATAATAAGTAATATACGGTATGAAATGAGTCATGTGGACAGGCTTGTAAATGCACATGCTGTTACACGGCCTTAACACAGTTTAATTGAAACCGAGGCTGCCGTTTGCAGACCTACACAACCAGCCACAGTGTATGTCATATACGTCACCAATGACTTCTATGTATGACTAATAGTTCAAATTAATTTTGTATTTAAATAAAAGTAGACAACAATAAAAAAGCAGCAGTTTTGTATAAAACAGATGACAAGGTAATGTAAGAACGAACAGCCCACTGACCCTGATCTAAAATATGTGACTTAGTGTTAAATTTTTTAAAAAGTATTAACCATGATTACAGCTTGGTAAGCAAATCACAGTTACTAATTTTTAAAAATTTTATTTTACAGTGTCTTGTATAAAATACCAAAAACTACATGCTAAATCCCTATCTGATAAATCATGTTAACTACAGTTTCACGGCTGTTGAGAGGAAGTAAGACACGAGTATAATAAAGCTCCCTACAAAGGGTTAATTAACAGTTCATTTACATATATAACGGCCTGAATTAACTCTGACAACTTTATTATCAAAGATAATACCAATAGTTAGAGGAAAAGCAACATAATATTACAACCACATACTTTGTTTTCATTTGATAAGCTATCAAGAGTCACGACAAAAGAACGAACGAACAAGATGGGATGAATACTTTCACCCTGGGTCGAAGTTACCTCTGCCGCCAAGCAGCTGGCTTTTAAAAAGCTCCGAAATTGAGTGCTTCTCACTGCCAACTGTTCACTGAGCGGACTTCTTTTCCGCCTGAAGTGCATCACGGTCGCTGGGTACAACGGTTTCAATGGAAAGCAACCTGTTTATATACCGTTACAGAGTAATTACATTTCGGTCAGTTTCTCATCTCCATTTATCCTTGTATCAGTTGTAAGGGGTCCGTAGGCCCTTACTATAACTTTGCACTCGGCACAGGTCGATAGGGCGAACAATCGATTGTGACGTGTTGCGAGAGCGAGTGTCGAGATGCGCCAGAGTGGTTGGCGGGAATGGTGTGTGTGTGTGGAGGCCATTATTGGAATACAGGGTTTTTAACCGAGAAGGGTGTCACCATCGCCGTGGTTAGATTCCTAAATAATAAATAAATGCCGGGAAAGTGATGAAGTATTTTTATAAAAGTGATCAGTGAGGTTACTAGTGCCGATATTTAGTTTCGCGTCTACCGCGCCGGCCTAACCTTGGAATGCATTGTTGGATGCAGTGATGGATTAGCGTGTGACGATAATGGCAAATGAAGAAAGCCTGTGCTGAGATTAGCCGTAATTAGATATGTATTGCGAAGGCAGTGGCTGTCTCCTTTTTGTGTTTTGAGAAAAATATAAGTTCGTAATTAGTAAAACTGTGTTGGTGTTCCTTATTACCATACATTCAGTATTATAGTATTGAACAGGACGAACTGGAAAGTAACAACTTCCGTAGCAGCCAATTCCGATTACCAGCCCCATTAGGTTCACGGTCATGTTAATAATAAATATTGGGCTGCTATTCGGTCAGGTCAGGTCTGGATAAAAACAGTTCGTCCTGTTCAATACTATAATACTGAATGTATGTTAATAAGGAATACCAACACAGTTTTACTAATTACGAACTTATATTCTTTTCAAAACACAAAAAGGAGACAGCCACTGCCTTCGTCATACATATCTAATTACGGCTAATCTCAGCACAGGCTTCCGCAGTGAATATACACCGACGGAAAAAATTGCAGCACCAAGAAGTAATTACTGTAGAGTAATGAAATTTCAGGGAATAAACTTGTATAGGTAACATATTTAGGTAATAAACATTGAAAGATCACATGTTAATCTGAGAGATAAGCTGTTGCAAGTGGGAAATGCTAGTTGTTCAAATGGTTCAAATGGCTCTGAGCACTATGGGACTTAACTTCTGAGGTCATCAGTCCCCTATAACCTAGAACTACTTAAACCCAACTAACCTAAGGACATCACACACACCCATGCCCGAGGCAGGATTCGAACCTGCGACCGTCGCGGTCGTGCGGTTCCAGACTGTAGTGCCTAGAACCGCTCGGCCACTCCGGCCGGCTGAAGTGCTAGTGTATTAATAGCCGGTGTACCGCCAGAATGTTGAATGCGAGTATGCAAATGTGCATGCATTATGTTGTACAGGTGCCGGATCTCAGATAGTGGGATGGACTTCCATGCCTGTTGCACTTGGTCTTTCAATACAGGGATGACGCTGGATTTGTCATCCGATGATGTCCTATATGTACTCAATTGGAGACAGATCTGGTGATCGAGCAGTCCAAGGCAACATGTCGACACTCTATAGAGCATGTTGGGTTACAACAGCGGTATTTTGGTTAGCGTTATCCTGTTGGAAAACATCCCATGGAATGCTGTTCATGAATGGCAGCACAACAGGTCAGATCACCAAATTGACGTACAAATTTGAAGTCAGAGTGCCTGGGATAATCAGGAGAGCGCTCCTGGTGTCATACGAAATCGCACCCCAGACCATAACTCCAGGTGTAGGTCCAGTGTGTCTAGCACGGAGACAGGTTGTTTGTAGGCCCTCCGCTGGAGTCATTCTAACCATTACACTTCCATCACTGGCACCGAGTCAGAATCAGCTTTCAGCAGAAAATACCAAAGACTTCAACCCTGCTCTCCAATGAGCTCTCGCTTGACACCACTGAAGTCGCAAATGGTGGTGGTTTGGGATTAGTAGAACGCATCCAACACGGCGTCTGGCTCGGAGATGTCCCTGAAGTAACGGATTTGTAACAGTTCGTTGCGTCACTGCGGTGTCAACTGCTGCTGCAGCTGCAGTACGGTGCGCCAGAGCCATACGCCGAACACGACGGTCTTCCTTTCCGATACTGCCACGTAGCTTTCCGGAGGGCCGTCTTCTTGCGACCGTGCATTCCGGTGATCACCGTTGCCAGCAATCATGTGCAGTGCCTACATTCGTGCCAAGTCTCGCTGAAGTGTCACAAAAAGAACGTCCAGCTTCTCGTAGCACTATTACACGACCTAGTTTAAAGTCAGTCGATTGGATTTGGATTGGATTGTTTGGGGGAAGAGACCAAACAGCGAGGTCATCGGTCTCATCGGATTAGGGAAGGAAGGGGAAGGAAATCGGCAGTACCCTTTCAAAGGAACCATCCCGGCATTTGCCTAGAGTGATTTAGGGAAATCACTGAAAACCCAAATCAGGATGGCCGGACGCGGGATTGAACCCTCGTCCTCCCGAATGCGAGTCCAGTGTGCTAACCACTGCGCCACTTCACTCGGTAAAGTCAGTGAGGTGTTGATAACGGCGACTTTTGTCACCTTAAAGGCAGTCTTGACTAACATCAACTCATCACGGCCAGTCTCAAAAGTAACTAATACTCACGACCGTTACAGCGTGTTTATAAAGCAAAACTGCATTACATCCTCATAGTGGCACTATTAGCGCCAGTATTACGCGCGTGGCAAGACATCTGAACACACGCCATCTTTCAGATGTAGAAACACTCCTAGGAAATCGTTTATGTCGTACAACTCCTTCTCGGTGTTACGACTTTTTTTCCGTCAGTGCATTTGCACAAAAGTGCAAATGTCGAATTTATGTGCTGGGTGTCTTGTTTGTTAATAAATTGTCTCCATTCACTGGCGGTACTGGCTGTTGGCAACAGATATGCCCGTTTTACTCATCGCCCTCAAGCTTGCATTCAGTACTACTCGGTTCTTTCCTTTGTTTCGGCAGTGTTACTTGTACGTTAATAATGACACACAGCAGTCAGTGATGATAGGTTTACTGACTAGGAGTTGGCCTTGTCTGGGGCCCAGAGGAGCAAACTATTCAGTGAACAGAGGAAAAAGGAAGGAAAAGAATGGCTTGTTAAAGACAAATGGAGGGAATTAAAGGGACTTGAACCTAAGATCCCCCAAGAAAAAAACTGTCTCAGGTTGAAGGGGATATGCAGACCCCAACAACGTCGAAGACAGGCAGCAAGAGGACAAAGGAGGAATCTAAGACTCTCTCCTCCCTGAATAAGCGAGCCCAGAAAAAACGGGGCAAGGAACAGGGAAACAGACCTATAGTCCTGCAGTCTCGGGTTTTAAGATGGCAGTTATCCAGGAAGGCTATCCATAGGTGGCCATCACCTCGCAGCAGGAGGAATCTGTACAGATGGCCATCTTTTAAAAGACACTGGTCCAGGACCTAAATTCAGGAGGGTCTATCTAGAGCGTGATGCCCTCATTTTTGTCTGTGAGGCGGGGCACACGGTGGAATGACTTAAGGGCAAGGTGCCCATGATATCCCCGCGAGAAGATGCGAAGCTACTGGTCAAGACGGCAGCGGAACTTCTTAAGACTGCAAAGGTATCAAATGGCTCTGAGCACTATGGGACTTAAGATCTATGGTCATCAGTCCCCTAGAACTTAGAACTACTTAAACCTAAGTAACCTAAGGACATCACACAACACCCAGTCATCACGAGGCAGAGAAAATCCCTGACCCCGACGGGAATCGAACACGGAAACCCGCGCGCAAAGGTATCAATATGGGTACCAAAGATACTTAAGGATGTCTCTCCTAAGACTCTGTTCGAGAAAATAGTAGCTCAGAACCCAAAATTCTCGAGAGAAGACTGGAGAGTGATCAACCAGAAGGTTGTACCGGAAGGACGAACCCTGGTGGTGGAGGCCGGAGAGAAGTCCCTGAAGGCGATGCGAGAGCAGGACCTGAAATTGCTTTTAAGGCTCACGCAGGTCGCCGTCAGGGTTCTCAAAGACCTCAAAGGCAAAGATGGCAGCAAGACGGAGACTGGAGGTGCTACAGATTAATCTGCAGCACAGTAAGGGGACTCTGCTTCTCTGAGCCACTGCCTGGGGAGGCAGGAAGTTGTCGTGGCCCTGATACAAGAACCCTACTTATATAAAGGGGGCGTACCGGGCCTCAGTGGCACTCGAGGTAAGCTGATTTGTGCTAGAAATCTAACAAACTCCAGAACATGCATCTGTGTAAGAAATGGAATTTCTTTCATGCCAACGATGGGTTTCTGCTCCAGGGACCTAGTGACCATTAAAATACAGCAATGTGAGGAAGGTATAATGAGGGAAATTATTTTGGCCTCAGCATACCTTCCTTACAAAGACAGCTCTCCTCCTCCTTTGGAGGTGAAGAGACTGGTAGAGGCTTGCCATCGGCAAGGTGACCAACTGCTGTTGGGATGCGATGCCAATGCCCACAACCTAGGGTGGGGCAGCAAGGACACCAACAGTAGAGGTGAGTACCTTCTTGAATTTCCTCTAGACAACGACTTCGAGGTCCTGAATAGGGTCAGTGAACCTACAGTCAGGAATAGCAGAAGGGAAGAAGCAATTGACATAACTTTTGGTTCTGTGATGATGGGCAGCTATGTCAAACAATGGCATGTGGTGTTAGAGCCATCTTCATCGGACCACATGTACATTAAATTCAAGGTTGAAATGGTAATCAGACAGACCATGTTCTATAGGAATCCCAGGAAAACAGACTGGGAGACATACAGGAGGGACCTTGACTCAGGCTTATCGGAAATTAAAACCTCGATAAGGTATCCAGTAGAGTTTGAGGAAGTAGCAGAGGCTGTTACCTCTGCGATAGTGACCTCATATCAGGACAACTGCACAATCACCAAGAAGTGCACAAATAGGAGGGTGCCTTGGTGGAATAATAACTTGCAAATTCAAAGAAAACAGGTACAAAGAGTGTTTAACATTGAGAGGCGTAAAGGACAATGGGCTAAATATCGTGAGGCCCTTGTCAACTACAACCTTGCAATCAGACAAGCAAAGAAGGCATCTTGTAAGGCATTCTGTGAGGAAGTGGAGAGCACGGCTGCTCAAGGCAGACTTCACAGAATCCTCACTAGAGTACCAATCAATCCAGGAGGTACGTTGAGGAAGGAGGATGGGGAATATACAAAGACAGCACATGAGACGCTGGAACTGCTCCTCAAAACTCACTTTCCTCAATATGCTCTGCCGGACAACACAGACCAGAATTTGATCCTGGAGAGACAATGGTTCTCAGGCACTCGAAGAGAGGACTGAGAATCGTCCAAGGAGTGTGTGGACTTTAATAAAATCCAATGGGCATTGAGAACATTCTAACCATTCAAGTCACCTGGCCCAGATGGAAATTTTCCAGCTCTCCTGCAACAGGCAGGAGAGAATCTCATATGAGTCCTATGCAGGTTATTAGGTTATTCAGGGTTAGCCTAGCAGTAGGAATCGTTCCCAATATTTGGAGGACAGTGAAGGTTGTCTTCATTCCAAAGCCAGGGAGAATTGATCATACCAAGGCCAAGGATATGAAACCAATCAGTCTGTCCTCCTTCATTCTCAAAACACTGGAAAAACTGGTTAATGTTCACATTGGGGATAGGAGGCAATTAGGGTCCCTCTATATTCAAACCACCACGCATATCAACCTGGTAAATCATGTAAGACAGCTCTCCACCAACTCGTTGGGAGAGTGGAGGAAGCACTTCACTTCCAAGAAATAGCCCTCTATGGATATGGAGGGGGCTTTCAATAACACGGTCTTCGATTCCATGGTAAGGGCAGAAGAGGTGCATGACATAGGGACCACTATATGTAGGTGTACCAGGGCCATGCTTAGTGGCAGGAAGGTAGAGGCTACCATGATGAATGAAAAGATGGTAATTAAGACCACTAGAGGCTGCCCACAAGGAAGAGTTCTGTCCCCTTTATTGCGGAATCTAGTGGTGAACGAACTCATGGTGGAACTAAATTCCAGACAATGCTTCTGACAAGGATACGCTGATGACCTTGTCATAGTAATATTTGACAAATTTACTGACACAGTTAGAAATATGGCACAAGGAGGATTGGACATTGTGCAAAATTGGTGCATTAAATAGGATCTGAAGGCTAATATCTGAAGGCTAATCCCAAGAAGAATGTTGTGGTGCCATTTATGAAGAGGCATATCCAACACTCATGTTGGAATCTAAAGCTCTTCGATGAAACTCTACCTGTTAAGGGGACAGTGAAATATCTAGAGGTAACCTTAGATGAGAAAGTAACGTGGACCCCTCATATTAAGAGTATTTGCTCCAAGGCAAAAAGTACTCTAGTGAGTACCAGAAGGGCTTGTGGTAAAAACTGGGGCCTATGCCCCGG